>NC_086447.1:64346094-64946094 GCF_028390025.1 Pseudophryne corroboree
GTAAACCATTCCGTGTTCTGAATCTGAACCTTAGGAATGTTAGGGACCCACCTGATGAGGTCACCTGGCCTTGGTAGGTGGGCCCAAATTTTTGGGCAAACATTCCAATTTTGTCTGAACAGTCCCGATTAGAGGGCTCTCTGCATTGTCCCCCGAACTGGTTCAGAACTCCCCTTCCTTTTGTTATAAAAATTAAAAGCTGATAAATATTAAAGTGTTAGTCAGACAAAATCCACAAAGAAATATTAATTGAACATATGTCCAAATGCAATACAAATAGAGAGAGCATCCTAGTGCCCACCATACATTGACGTTTCTATAATGGGTGCAATGGGTGCGGTGCACACGGGCCCCTGGGTCCAGGGGGGGGGGCCACACCGCACCCATTGCACCCATTTGAATACTTACCTTTCCAGAGTCCAGCGCCAGGAGCTGTGATCACACCAGAAATCGCTGTCAAAATGGCCGCTGCGCATGCGTGGTAGCCAAATCGGTCTCCGGATTATGGCGGGCGCCATGTTTTCTGAGACCTGCGCATGCACAGTAGACTCCGGCACAATGCTGGAGTCTACAGCACCGTGCAGAGGAGGGGGCCCACCCGGAGGTGCACACGGGCCCCCTCCTCTGTAGAAACGCCCCTGCCACCATACCATACAGAGCACATCCTGGTGACCCCCATACAGAAAGTATCTTAGTGACTTCCATACAGTACAAACAGCATCCTAGTAACAGCTATACAGTACAGAGTGCATCCTTGTAACTGCTATAAAATACACAGTACAACCTAGTGACCATCATACAGTACAGGTAGCATCACATTGACCACCATACAGTATATAGTGCAGACCTGTGACCACCATATAGTACAGGTAGCATCACATTGACCACCATACAATATATAGTGCAGACCTGTGGCAATCATACAGTACAGAGTGCAGACCTGTGACCACCATACAGTACAAAGTGCAGACCTGTGACCACCATACAGTATAGGTAGCATCATATTGACCACCATACAGAATATAGGGGGTCATTCCGAGTTGTTCGCTCGTTGCCGATTTTCGCTATGCTGCGATTTGTTGCAAAATGCGCATGCGCAAGGCACGCAGGGCACATGCGCTTAGTTATTTAACTGAAAACTTAGCAGTTTTGTTGTGGATCCTGCGGCGCTTTTCAGTCGCACTGCTGATCGGTGAATGATTGACAGGAAAGGGGCGTTTCTGGGTGGTAACTGAGCGTTTTCCGGGAGTGTGCTAAAACACGCAGGCGTGTCAGGGAAAAACGCGGGAGTGTCTGGAGAAACGGGGGAGTGGCTGGCTGAATGCAGGGCGTGTTTGTGACGTCAAACCAGGAACTAAACGGACTGAGCTGATCGCCATCTGTAAGTAGGTCTGGAGCTACTCAGAAACTGCAAAGAATTATTTATTAGCAGTTCTGCTAATCTTTCGTTCGCAATTCTGCTAAGCTAAGATACACTCCCAGAGGGCGGCGGCCTAGCGTGTGCAATGCTGCTAAAAGCAGCTAGCGAGCGAACTCGGAATGACCCCCATAGTGCAGACCTGTGGCAATCATACAGTACAAAGTGCAGACCCGTGCCCACCATACAGTACAGAGTGCATCCTTGTGACTGCCATAAAATACACAGTACAACCTAGTGACCATCGTACAGTACAGGTAGCATCACATTGACCACCATACAGTACAATGTGGAGACCTGTGACCACCATACAGTACAGTGTGGAGACCTGTGACCACCATACAGTACAGAGAGAATTCTAGTGACCACCATACAGTACAGTGTGGAGACCTGTGACCACCATACAGTACAGTGTGGAGACCTGTTACCACCATACAGTACAGAGAGAATTCTAGTGACCACCATACAGTACAGTGTGGAGACCTGTGACCACCATACAGTACAGTGTGGAGACCTGTTACCACCATACAGTACAGAGAGAATTCTAGTGACCACCATACAGTACAGTGTGGAGACCTGTGACCACCATACAGTACAGAGAGAATTCTAGTGACCACCATACAATATGTGGGGGATTCTGCTATTTTCCACTAACTCTGCCCACTTGTTACAAATGCTGTTGTAGTTTATGTTCTACACGGCAAGAACCAGCAGATCATACAACACTACAGCAGGGCATACTGAGACAAATGTGGGTTTCCATATCGACATTTTGTACAGCGCTTAAAAGTGATAGTAGCCCATAGACACACTGACAGGGCAGATTGCTCTGCATGGAGGACGAGCTACAGTACTTCCCCAGCTCCCCCATTCCGCTCACTCCCCGGAGACCAATAATCCTGTGTCGCTCTGCAGGTATGACACCCCGAATGTCCCCACCTACCAGTCTTCATATAGGCACACTGACAGGGCAGATTGCTCTGCATGGAGGACGAGCTACAGTACTTCCCCAGCTGATTATTGCCACAGCAAAGAAGTGGCATGGCACCATGACCCACCAATCCTAGTGACAATAGTCTCCCAGACGGGTTAGTGCAGGGCAGGAGCATGTTTTACAGGAGGGGGGAAGAAAAGATAGCATACACCCCCAAAGGGGTCACCCTGGGCTGTAAGGATCTCCCCCTGACTTATGTGCTGGCCAACAGCTGTATATATATACACATCCTTTTTCATTTCATCACCCCTCACTGAAGCTTACGCTGGCCGATAGCCGTATATTCACAGATCCCTCTCCATCGCCTCCCACTGACGCATGTGCCAGCTGACAGCCGTACAGTCGCAGATCCCTCTCCATCGCTCCTCACTGACGCATGTGCCAGCTGACAGCCGTACATTCGCAGATCCCTCTCCATCGCTCCTCACTGACGCATGTGCCAGCTGACAGCCGTACAGTCGCAGATCCCTCTCCATCGCTCCTCACTGACGCATGTGCCAGCTGACAGCCGTACAGTCGCAGATCCCTCTCCATCGCCCCTCACTGACGCATGTGCCAGCTGACAGCCGTACATTCGCAGATCCCTCTCCATCGCTCCTCACTGATGCACGTGCCAGCTGACAGCCGTACATTCGCAGATCCCTCTCCATCGCCTCCCACTGACGCATGTGCCAGCTGACAGCCATACAGTCGCAGATCCCTCTCCATCGCTCCTCACTGAGACACGTGCCAGCTGACAGCCGTACAGTCGCAGATCCCTCTCCATCGCCCCTCACTGACGCATGTGCCTGCCGATAGCCGTATATTCGCAGATCCCTCTCCATCGCCCCTCACTGACGCATGTGCCAGCTGACAGCCGTACAGTCGCAGATCCCTCTCCATCGCTCCTCACTGATGCACGTGCCAGCTGACAGCCGTACATTCACAGATCCCTCTCCATCGCCTCCGACTGACGCATGTACCAGCTGACAACCGTACAGTCGCAGATCCCTCTCCATCGCCCCTCACTGACGCATGTGCCAGCTGACAGCCGTACATTCACAGATCCCTCTCCATCGCTCCTCACTGACGCATGTGCCAGCTGACAGCCGTACAGTCGCAGATCCCTCTCCGTCGCTCCTCACTGACGCATGTGCCAGCTGACAGCCGTACAGTCGCAGATCCCTCTCCATCGCCCCTCACTGACGCATGTGCCAGCTGACAGCCGTACATTCGCAGATCCCTCTCCATCGCTCCTCACTGATGCACGTGCCAGCTGACAGCCGTACATTCGCAGATCCCTCTCCATCGCCTCCCACTGACGCATGTGCCAGCTGACAGACGTATAGTCGCAGATCCCTCTCCATCGCCCCTCACTGATGCACGTGCCAGCTGACAGCCGTACAGTCGCAGATCCCTCTCCATCGCCCCTCACTGATGCACGTGCCAGCTGACAGCCGTACAGTCGCAGATCCCTCTCCATCGCCTCCCACTGACGCATGTGCCAGCTGACAGCCATACAGTCGCAGATCCCTATCCATCGCCCCTCACTGACGCATGTGCCTACCGATAGCCGTATATTCGCAGATCCCTCTCCATCGCCCCTCACTGACGCATGTGCCAGCTGACAGCCGTACAGTCGCAGATCCCTCTCCATCGCTCCTCACTGATGCACGTGCCAGCTGACAGCCGTACATTCACAGATCCCTCTCCATCGCCTCCTACTGACGCATGTACCAGCTGACAGCCGTACAGTCGCAGATCCCTCTCCATCGCCCCTCACTGACGCATGTGCCAGCTGACAGCCGTACAGTCGCAGATCCCTCTCCATCGCCTCCCACTGACGCATGTGCCAGCTGACAGCCATACAGTCGCAGATCCCTCTCCATCGCCCCTCACTGACGCATGTGCCTGCCGATAGCCGTATATTCGCAGATCCCTCTCCATCGCCCCTCACTGACGCATGTGCCAGCTGACAGCCATACAGTCGCAGATCCCTCTCCATCGCTCCTCACTGATACACGTGCCAGCTGACAGCCGTACATTCGCAGATCCCTCTCCATCGCCCCTCACTGACGCATGTGCCAGCTGACAGCCGTACATTCGCAGATCCCTCTCCATCGCCTCCCACTGACGCATGTGCCAGCTGACAGCCATACAGTCGCAGATCCCTCTCCATCGCTCCTCACTGATGCACGTGCCAGCTGACAGCCGTACATTCGCAGATCCCTCTCCATCGCCTCCCACTGACGAATGTGCCAGCTGACAGCCATACAGTCGCAGATCCCTCTCCATCGCTCCTCACTGATGCACGTGCCAGCTGACAGCCGTACAGTCGCAGATCCCTCTCCATCGCCCCTCACTGACGCATGTGCCAGCTGACAGCCGTACAGTCGCAGATCCCTCTCCATCGCCCCTCACTGACGCATGTGCCTGCCGATAGCCGTATATTCGCAGATCCCTCTCCATCGCCCCTCAATGACGCATGTGCCAGCTGACAGCCGTACAGTCGCAGATCCCTCTCCATCGCCCCTCACTGACGCATGTGCCTGCCGATAGCCGTATATTCGCAGATCCCTTTCCATCGCTCCTTATTGATGCATGTGCCAGCTGACAGCCGTACAGTCGCAGATCCCTCTCCATCGCCCCTCACTGACGCATGTGCCTGCCGATAGCCGTATATTCGCAGATCCCTCTCCATCGCTCCTCACTGATGCATGTGCCAGCTGACAGCCGTACATTCGCAGATCCCTCTCCATCGCCTCCCACTGACGCATGTGCCAGCTGACAGCCATACAGTCGCAGATCCCTCTCCATCGCCCCTCACTGACGCATGTGCCTGCCGATAGCCGTATATTCGCAGATCCCTCTCCATCGCCCCTCACTGACGCATGTGCCAGCTGACAGCCATACAGTCGCAGATCCCTCTCCATCGCTCCTCACTGATGCACGTGCCAGCTGACAGCCGTACATTCACAGATCCCTCTCCATCGCCTCCCACTGAAGCATGTACCAGCTGACAGCCGTACAGTCGCAGATCCCTCTCCATCGCCCCTCACTGACGCATGTGCCAGCTGACAGCCGTACAGTCGCAGATCCCTCTCCATCGCTCCTCACTGATGCACGTGCCAGCTGACAGCCGTATATTCACAGATCCCTCTCCATCGCCTCCCACTGACGCATGTGCCAGCTGACAGCCGTACTGTCGCAGATCCCTCTCCATCGCCCCTCACTGACGCATGTGCCAGCTGACAGCCGTACAGTCGCAGATCCCTCTCCATCGCCTCCCACTGACGCATGTGCCAGCTGACAGCCATACAGTCGCAGATCCCTCTCCATCGCTCCTCACTGATGCACGTGCCAGCTGACAGCCGTACAGTCGCAGATCCCTCTCCATCGCCCCTCACTGACGCATGTGCCTGCCGATAGCCGTATATTCGCAGATCCCTCTCCATCGCCCCTCACTGACGCATGTGCCAGCTGACAGCCATACAGTCGCAGATCCCTCTCCATCGCTCCTCACTGATACACGTGCCAGCTGACAGCCGTACATTCGCAGATCCCTCTCCATCGCCCCTCACTGACGCATGTGCCAGCTGACAGCCGTACATTCGCAGATCCCTCTCCATCGCCTCCCACTGACGCATGTGCCAGCTGACAGCCATACAGTCGCAGATCCCTCTCCATCGCTCCTCACTGATGCACGTGCCAGCTGACAGCCGTACATTCGCAGATCCCTCTCCATCGCCTCCCACTGACGCATGTGCCAGCTGACAGCCATACAGTCGCAGTTCCCTCTCCATCGCTCCTCACTGATGCACGTGCCAGCTGACAGCCGTACAGTCGCAGATCCCTCTCCATCGCCCCTCACTGACGCATGTGCCAGCTGACAGCCGTACAGTCGCAGATCCCTCTCCATCGCCCCTCACTGACGCATGTGCCTGCCGATAGCCGTATATTCGCAGATCCCTCTCCATCGCCCCTCAATGACGCATGTGCCAGCTGACAGCCGTACAGTCGCAGATCCCTCTCCATCGCCCCTCACTGACGCATGTGCCTGCCGATAGCCGTATATTCGCAGATCCCTCTCCATCGCCCCTCACTGACGCATGTGCCAGCTGACAGCCGTACAGTCGCAGATCCCTCTCCATCGCCCCTCACTGACGCATGTGCCAGCTGACAGCCGTACAGTCGCAGATCCCTCTCCATCGCCCCTCACTGACGCATGTGCCTGCCGATAGCCGTATATTCGCAGATCCCTCTCCATCGCCCCTCAATGACGCATGTGCCAGCTGACAGCCGTACAGTCGCAGATCCCTCTCCATCGCCCCTCACTGACGCATGTGCCTGCCGATAGCCGTATATTCGCAGATCCCTCTCCATCGCCCCTCACTGACGCATGTGCCAGCTGACAGCCGTACAGTCGCAGATCCCTCTCCATCGCCCCTCACTGACGCATGTGCCTGCCGATAGCCGTATATTCGCAGATCCCTCTCCATCGCCCCTCACTGACGCATGTGCCAGCTGACAGCCGTACAGTCGCAGATCCCACTCCATCGCCCCTCACTGACGCAGGTGCCAGCTGACAGCCGTACATCGCAGATCCCTCTCCATCGCCCCTCATTGACGCATGTGCCAGCTGACAGCCGTACAGTCGTAGATCCCTCTCCATCGCCTCCCACTGACGCATGTGCCAGCCGACAGCCGTACATTCACAGATCCCTCTCCATTGCCCGTCACTGACGCATGTGCCAGCTGACAGCCGTACATTCGCAGATCCCTCTCCATCGCCTGCCACTGACGCATGTGCCAGCCGACAGCCGTACATTCACAGATCCCTCTCCATTGCCCGTCACTGACGCATGTGCCAGCTGACAGCCGTACATTCGCAGATCCCTCTCCATCGCCCCTCGCTGACACATGTGCCAGCTGACAGCCGTACAGTCGCATATCCCTTTCCATCGCTCTCCATTGACGCATGTGCCAGCTGACAGCCATACATTCGCAGATCCCTCTCCATCGCCCCTCATTGACGCATGTGCCAGCTGACAGCCGTACATTCACAGATCCTTCTCCATTGCCCCTCACTGATGCACGTGCCAGCTGACAGCCGTACAGTCGCAGATCCCTCTCCATCGCCCCTCACTGACGCATGTGCCAGCTGACAGCCGTACAGTCGCAGATCCCTCTCCATCGCCCCTCACTGACGCATGTGCCTGCCGATAGCCGTATATTCGCAGATCCCTCTCCATCGCCCCTCACTGACGCATGTGCCAGTTGACAGCCGTACAGTCGCAGATCCCTCTCCATCGCCCCTCACTGACGCATGTGCCTGCCGATAGCCGTATATTCGCAGATCCCTCTCCATCGCCCCTCACTGACGCATGTGCCAGCTGACAGCCGTACATTCGCAGATCCCTCTCCATCGCTCCTCACTGATGCACGTGCCAGCTGACAGCCGTACATTCGCAGATCCCTCTCCATCGCCTCCCACTGATGCATGTGCCAGCTGACAGCCATACAGTCGCAGATCCCTCTCCATCGCTCCTCACTGATGCACGTGCCAGCTGACAGCCGTACATTCACAGATCCCTCTCCATCGCCTCCCACTGACGCATGTACCAGCTGACAGCCGTACAGTCGCAGATCCCTCTCCATCGCCCCTCACTGACGCATGTGCCAGCTGACAGCCGTACAGTCGCAGATCCCTCTCCATCGCTCCTCACTGATGCACGTGCCAGCTGACAGCCGTATATTCGCAGATCCCTCTCCATCGCCTCCCACTGACGCATGTGCTAGCTGACAGCCGTACAGTCGCAGATCCCTCTCCATCGCCCCTCACTGACGCATGTGCCAGCTGACAGCCGTACAGTCGCAGATCCCTCTCCATCGCCTCCCACTGACACATGTGCCAGCTGACAGCCATACAGTCGCAGATCCCTCTCCATCGCTCCTCACTGATGCACGTGCCAGCTGACAGCCGTACAATCGCAGATCCCTCTCCATCGCCCCTCACTGACGCATGTGCCTGCCGATAGCCGTATATTCTCAGATCCCTCTCCATCGCCCCTCACTGACGCATGTGCCAGCTGACAGCCATACAGTCGCAGATCCCTCTCCATCGCTCCTCACTGATACACGTGCCAGCTGACAGCCGTACATTCGCAGATCCCTCTCCATCGCCCCTCACTGACGCATGTGCCAGCTGACAGCCGTACATTCGCAGATCCCTCTCCATCGCCTCCCACTGATGCATGTGCCAGCTGACAGCCATACAGTCGCAGAACCCTCTCCATCGCTCCTCACTGATGCACGTGCCAGCTGACAGCCGTACATTCGCAGATCCCTCTCCATCGCCTCCCATTGACGCATGTGCCAGCTGACAGCCATACAGTCGCAGATCCCTCTCCATCGCTCCTCACTGATGCACGTGCCAGCTGACAGCCGTACAGTCGCAGATCCCTCTCCATCGCCCCTCACTGACGCATGTGCCAGCTGACAGCCGTACAGTCGCAGATCCCTCTCCATCGCCCCTCACTGACGCATGTGCCTGCCGATAGCCGTATATTCGCAGATCCCTCTCCATCGCCCCTCACTGACGCATGTGCCAGCTGACAGCCCTACAGTCGCAGATCCCTCTCCATCGCCCCTCACTGACGCATGTGCCTGCCGATAGCCGTATATTCGCAGATCCCTCTCCATCGCCCCTCACTGACGCATGTGCCAGCTGACAGCCGTACAGTCGCAGATCCCTCTCCATCGCCCCTCACTGACGCATGTGCCTGCCGATAGCCGTATATTCGCAGATCCCTCTCCATCGCCCCTCACTGACGCATGTGCCTGCTGACAGCCGTACAGTCGCAGATCCCTCTCCATCGCCCCTCACTGACGCAAGTGCCAGCTAACAGCCGTACATTCGCAGATCCCTCTCCATCGCCCCTCATTGACGCATGTGCCAGCTGACAGACATACATTCGCAGATCCCTTTCCATCGCTCTCCACTGACGCATGTGCCAGCTGACAGCCGTACATTCGCAGATCCCTATCCATCGCCCCTCATTGACGCATGTGCCAGCTGACAGCCGTACAGTCGTAGATCCCTCTCCATCGCCTCCCACTGACGCATGTGCCAGCCGACAGCCGTACATTCACAGATCCCTCTCCATTGCCCGTCACTGACGCATGTTCCAGCTGACAGCCGTACATTCGCAGATCCCTCTCCATCGCCTCCCACTGACGCATGTGCCAGCCGACAGCCGTACATTCACAGTTCCCTCTCCATTGCCCGTCACTGACGCATGTGCCAGCTGACAGCCGTACATTCGCAGATCCCTCTCCATCGCCCCTCGCTGACACATGTGCCAGCTGACAGCCGTACAGTCGCAGATCCCTTTCCATCGCTCTCCATTGACGCATGTGCCAGCTGACAGCCATACATTCGCAGATCCCTCTCCATCGCCCCTCATTGACGCATGTGCCAGCTGACAGCCGTACATTCACAGATCCTTCTCCATTGCCCCTCACTGACGCATGTGCCAGCTGACAGCCGTACATTCGCAGATCCCTCTCCATCGCCCCTCGCTGACACATGTGCCAGCTGACAGCCGTACAGTCGCAGATCCCTTTCCATCGCTCTCCATTGACGCATGTGCCAGCTGACAGCCGTACATTTGCAGATCACTCTTCATTGCCCCTCACTGACGCATGTGCCAGCTGACAGCTGTACAGTCGCAGATCCCTCTCCATTGCCCCTAACTGACGCATGTGCCAGCTGACAGCCGTACATTTGCAGATCCCTCTCCATTGCCCCTCTCTGACGCATGTGCCTGCCGATATCCGTACATTCGCAGATCCCTCTCCATCGCCCCTCACTGACGCATGTGCCTGCCGATATCCGTACATTCGCAGATCCCTCTCCATTGCCCCTCACTGATGCATGTGTCAGCCGATATCCGTGCATTCGCAGATCCCTCGCCATCGCCCCTCACTGACACATGTGCCTGCTGACAGCCGTACAGTCGCAGATCCCTTTCCATCGCTCTCCATTGACACATGTGCCAGCTGACAGCCGTACATTCGCAGATCCCTCTCCATTGCCCCTCACTGACGCATGTGCCAGCTGACAGCCGTACATTTGCAGATCCCTCTCCATTGCCCCTCACTGACGCATGTGCCAGCTGACAGCTGAACAGTCGCAGATCCCTCCCATTGCCCCTCACTGACGCATGTGCCAGCTGACAGCCGTACATTTGCAGATCCCTCTCCATTGCCCCTCTCTGACGCATGTGCCTGCCAATATCCGTACATTCACAGATCCCTCTCCATTGCCCCTCTCTGACGCATGTGTCAGCCGATATCTGTACATTCGCAGATCCCTCTCCATCGCCCCTCACTGAGGCATGTGTCAGCCGATATCTGTACATTTGCAGATCCCTCTCCATTGACCCTCTCTGACGCATGTGCCTGCCGAATATCCGTACATTCACAGATCCCTCTCCATTGCCCCTCTCTGACGCATATGTCAGCCGATATCTGTACATTCGCAGATCCCTCTCCATTGCCCCTCACTGACGCATGTGCCTGCCGATATCCGTACATTCGCAGATCCCTCTCCATTGCCCCTCACTGACGCTTGTGCCTGCCGATATCCGTGCATTCGCAGATCCCTCTCCATTGCCCCTCTCTGACGCATGTGCCAGGCAATATCCATACATTCGCAGATCCCTCTCCATTGCCCCTCACTGACGCATGTGCCTGCCGATATCGGTGCATTTGCAGATCCCTCTCCATTGCCCCTCTCTGACGCATGTGTCAGCCGATATCTGTACATTCGCAGATCCCTCTCCATCGCCCCTCACTGAGGCATGTGTCAGCCGATATCTGTACATTTGCAGATCCCTCTCCATTGACCCTCTCTGATGCATGTGCCTGCCGAATATCCGTACATTCATAGATCCCTCTCCATTGCCCCTCTCTGACGCATGTGTCAGCCGATATCTGTACATTCACAGATCCCTCTCCATTACTCCTCACTGACGCATGTGTCTGCCGATATCCGTACATTCGCAGATCCCTCTCCATTGCCCCTCACTGACGCATGTGCCTGCCGATATCCGTACATTCGCAGATCCCTCTCCATCGCCCCTCTCTGACGCATGTGCCAGGCAATATCCATACATTCGCAGATCCCTCTCCATTGCCCCTCACTGACGCATGTGCCTGCCGATATCGGTGCATATGCAGATCCCTCTCCATTGCCCCTCACTGACGCATGTGCATGCCGATATCCGTGCATTCGCAGATCCCTCTCCATTGCCCCTCACTGACGCATGTGCCTGCCGATATCCGTACATTCGCAGATCCCTCTCCATTGCCCCTCACTGACGCATGTGCCTGCTGATATCCGTGCTTTCGCAGATCCCTCTCCATTGCCCATCTCTGACGCATGTGCCAGGCAATATCCATACATTCGCAGATCCCTCTCCATTGCCCCTCACTGACGCATGTGCCTGCCGATATCGGTGCATTTGCAGATCCCTCTCCATTGCCCCTCACTGACGCATGTGCCTGCCGATATCCGTGCATTCGCAGATCCCTCTCCATTGCCCCTCACTGACGCATGTGCCAGCCAATATCCATACATTCACAGTTCCCTCTCCATTGCCCCTCACTGATGCATGTGCCTGCCAATATCCGTACATTCGCAGATCCCTCTCCGTTGCCCCTCACTGACGCATGCGCCGGCCGACAGCTATACATTCACAGATCCCTCTCCATTGTCCCTCACTGAAGCGTGTGATGGCTGAAGAACTAAGCTGCTGCCTCCGACAGGTAAGGGGGCGGTGGGATGACAGCGCACGCAGGCCCCTCCATCAGGCCCGGGTGATTAGTACCCACTCTCCCCCCCTATTGGCAGCAGTGTGTGCAGTAACAAACTGTGCATACATTGGCGTTGTGTCCACCTCTGTGCCAGGCCCTGTGTTTCACCAGGAGCTATCTCTTGATTTGTGCTCTGTTAAACGTTTAACGTTACCAGCAGCCTGACAGGAATACAGATGGATGGGAGGTGCCCTGCGGCCGTCCTGTGGGCTGAGACTGTCTGTGCTGTGTGCCGCAATGTCTTTGTGCCACAAGCAGTCTCAGAAGGGTATAATGCCATGCAGTTCAGACTAGTGCCAGCCCCAACGTGTGTTACCATGAGGTCGGATTCAGCACCGGCTAACCAAATACATTTTTTTGCTTGTCGCTGTTAACCGCTCGATTGCTGCACAAAATTAGCACAATGGACTTTTTCTTACTCTCACCAAAAGTCTCAGGCGTACAGTTCCTCTTTTACTTATCGCTATATATTTTTCAGATGTACTGTTCCCCATTCTAGACAACCTTATGGAACATAGATAAATAAGCGTATAAACTGCTATGGCACGTAACCATTGTGATTAAGGGGTCTATGTACTAAGCCCTGGAGAGAGATAAAGTGGACGGAGATAGACGGATAAATGTACTAAGCAGTGAAAAGAGTGGAGAAGTGAGCCAGTGGAGAAGTCGCCCATGGCTAATTGGTTGGTACTTTTGGGGGATATGTATCAAAGTTTGGAGAAAGAAAAAGTGGAGAGAGATAAAATACCAACCAATCAGCTCCTAGCTCTCATTTTTCAAACACAGCCTGTAATATGGCAGTTAGGAGCTGACTGGTTGGTATTTTATCTCTCTCCACTTTTTCTTTCTCCAAACTTTGATACTATGCTTTGGAGAGTGACAAAGTGGAGAGAGATAAAGTACCAACCTATCAGTGCATAACTGCCATGTTACAGGCTGTGTTTGAAAAATGACAGTTTGGAGCTTATAGGCTGATACTTTATCGCTCTCCACTTTATCTCTCTCCAAACTTTGATACATCTCCCCCTTAGTTTGTCCTGTTTGCAGTGTCCCGAACAGGGCAGCCCTTCAGTAATGGCTCCATGTGCACCGCACACCCTCCACCCATTGTACAGCTGCAGCGTTGCTAAACCCAATACTTAACCTAATAATACTAAAACTATTGCAGGGCGCACGACATAAATACAAACAAAGTAACCACAGAACCGGATTCACTGCAACCCCTCACTCCCTCTGTATACACCAGCCAGCTGCGGACGAATTGTATTTATGTTGTACGGTTTCGGTAGCACTAGCAGTGAAACATCTGTGGGCGCAAGTCTCACATGGAATGAAGCCATTGGCTGACAAATCCCAGAGGCCCTTTCTATAATGTGGAACAGAAAATAATTATGACACAAATGACAGGACTCTAGATAAAGACGAGGCTGCACTGTTTCCTGCATTCCTTAAAGGGTGCAGGCAGTCGGTCAGAAACAGGGAGGAGCTTTGCCTGAATGTGGGCGTGGTTTGGCAGATCTGGGCAGGATTTGGTGGGGTTGGGGGAGTAGCTTGAGCAGATGGGAGGAGCTTGTTTTTCCCCAATTTTCCTTTTTAAGATGGTGCATGCTAGTTTATGAGGTAATGGCACTGGCACGTCCACATTTAATGGCTCTGTATGGTCACATAGATTATCTGCTTAGCACAGGAGGGGTTGTTACTAGGCCATGGCGCCAGAGGCACAGGCTCAATAGTGTAGTACTGGTACTGTTAATGTTTTAAAATGATTTAGGGGGAGACTGATCAAAAATTGGAGAGTGATAAAATGGAGAGAAATAAAGTACCAACTCCCGCAGCGCGTGTGTCATGTGACGCATGTGTAGATGGACGCCTGGGTCCTAAAACAAAAAGCACACACCTAATAATAAGATTTTACTTACCGGTAAATCTATTTCTCGTAGTCCGTAGTGGATGCTGGGGACTCCGTAAGGACCATGGGGAATAGACGGGCTCCGCAGGAGACATGGGCACTTTAAGAAAGAATTTAGATTCTGGTGTGCTCTGGCTCCTCCCTCTATGTCCCTCCTCAGACCTCAGTTAGAGAAACTGTGCCCGGAAGAGCTGACCGTACAAGGAAAGGATTTTGGAAATCCAGGGAAAAGACTCATACCAGCCACACCAATCACACCGTATAACTCGTGATAAACTTACCCAGTCAACAGTATGAACAACAACAGAGCATCAGTTCAACCCTGATGCAACAATAACATAGCCCTTATTGCAGCAATAACTATATACAAGTATTGCAGAAAAAGTCTGCACTTGGGACGGGCACCCAGCATCCACTATGGACTATGAGAAATAGATTTACCGGTAAGTAAAATCTTATTTTCTCTAACGTCCTAGTGGATGCTGGGGACTCCGTAAGGACCATGGGGATTATACCAAAGCTCCCAAACGGGCGGGAGAGTGCGGATGACTCTGCAGCACCGATTGAGCAAACAAGAGGTCCTCCTCAGCCAGGGTATGAAACTTGTAGAACTTTGCAAAAGTGTTTGAACCTGACCAAGTAGCAGCTCGGCATAGTTGTAATGCCGAGACCCCTCGGGCAGCCGCCCAGGAAGAACCCACCTTCCTTGTGGAATGGGCTTTAACTGATTTTGGCAGCGGCAATCCAGCCGCAGAATGAGCCTGCTGAATCGTGTTACAGATCCAGCGAGCAATAGTTTGCTTTGAAGCAGGAGCACCCAGCTTGTTGGATGCATACAGGAGAAACAGTGACCCCGTTTTCCTGACTCTAGCCGTTCTGGCTACATAAACCTTCAAAGCCCTGACCACATCCAGTAACTCGGAATCCTCCAAGTCACGAGTAGCCACAGGCACCACAATATTAAAAGATGACACCACTTTTGACAGAAATTGTGGACGGGTCCGCAATTCTGCTCTATCCATATGGAAAACCAGATAGGGGCTTTTATGTGACAAAACCGCTAATTCTGACACACGCCTAGCCGAAGCCAAGGCTAATAGCATGACCACTTTCCACGTGAAATATTTTAACTCCACCATTTTAAGTGGTTCAAACCAGTGTGATTTCAGGAAACTTAACACCACGTTAAGATCCCAAGGTGCCACTGGAGGCACAAAAGGAGGCTGAATATGCAGCACTCCCTTACAAACGTCTGAACTTCTGGTAGAGAAGCCAACTCTTTTCGAAAGAAAATGGATAGGGCCGAAATCTGGACCTTAATGGAACCCAATTTTAGGCCCAAATTCACTCCTGACTGTAGGAAGTGAAGGAAACGGCCCAGCTGGAATTCCTCTGTAGGAGCATTCCTGGCCTCACACCAAGAAACATATTTTCGCCATATACGGTGATAATGTTTAGCTGTCACGTCCTTCCTAGCCTTTATCCGCGTAGGAATGACCTCGTCCGAAATGCCCTTTTCTGCTAGGATCCGGTGTTCAACTGCCATGCCGTCTAACGCAGCCGCGGTAAGTCTTGGAACAGACAGGGCCCCTGTTGCAACAGGTCCTGTCTTAGAGGAAGAGGCCACGGGTCCTCTGTGAGCATTTCTTGCAGATCTGGATACCAGGTCCTTCGTGGCCAATCTGGAACAATGAGGATTGTTCTCACTCCTCTTTTTCTTATTATCCTCAGCACCTTGGGTATGAGAGGAAGAGGAGGAAATACATAGACCGACTGGAACACCCACGGTGTCACCAGTGCGTCCACAGCTATCGCCTGAGGGTCTCATGACCTGGCGCAATACCTTGTAGCTTTTTGTTGAGGCGGGATGCCATCATATCCACCTGTGGCAGTTCCCATCGACTTGCAATCTGCGTGAAGACTTCTTGATGAAGTCCCCACTCTCCCGGGTGGAGGTCGTGCCTGCTGAGGAAGTCTGCTTCCCAGTTGTCCACTCCCGGGATGAACACTGCTGACAGTGCGCTTACGTGATTCTCCGCCCAGCGAAGAATTCTGGTGGCTTCTGACTGAATCAGAACCGGTTGGTCGCGAAGCAGGGTCTCCGCTTGACGTAGGGCGTTGTATACGGCCCTTAGTTCCAGGATGTTGATGTGAAGGCAAGTCTCCTGACTTACCCACAGAGCTTGGAACTTTTTTTCCCTGTGTGACTGCTCCCCACCCTCGGAGGCTTGCATCTGTGGTCACCAGGATCCAGTCCTGAATGCCGAATCTGCGGCCCTCGAGAAGATGAGCACTCTGCAGCCACCACAGGAGAGACACCCTGGCTCTGGGGGATAGGGTGATTAACCGATGCATCTGAAGATGTGATCCGGACCACTTCTCCAGTAAGTCCCATTGAAAGGTCTTCGCATGGAACCTGCCGAAGGGAATGGCCTCGTATGATGCCACCATCCTTCCCAGGACTCGAGTGCAGTGATGCACTGACACCTGTTTTGGTTTTAATAGGTTCCTGACCAGTGTCATGAGCTCCTGAGCTCTCTCTATCGGGAGATAAACCCTTTTGTCTAGAATCATGCCTAGGAAAGGCAGATGAGCCGTAGGAACCAACTGCGACTTTGGAATATTTAGAATCCAGCCGTGTTGTCGTTACACTTCCAGAGAAAGTGATACGCTGTTCAGCAACTGCTCTCTTGATCTCGCTTTTATGAGGAGATCGTCCCAGTATGGGATAATTGTGACACCTTGCTTCCGCAGGAGCACCATCATTTCCGCCATTACCTTGGTGAAGATTCTCGGGGCCGTGGAGAGACCAAATGGCAACGTCTGAAATTGGTAATGACAATCCTGTACCGCAAATCTGAGGTATGCCTGATGATGAGGTGGATAAACGGGGACATGAAGGTATGCATCCTTTATGTCCAGAGACACCATAAAATCTCCCCCTTTCAGGCTTGCTATGACCGCTCTTAGCGATTTCATTTTGAACTTGAACCCTTTCAGGTATATGTTCAGGGATTTTAAATTCAATATGGGTCTGACCGAACCGTCCGGTTTCGGGACTACAACATGGTCGAATAATAACCCCCTCCTTGTTGAAGGAGGGGAACCCTGACCACCACCTGTTGAAGATACAATTTGTGAATTGCAGTTAACACTGTTTCCCTCTCTTGGGGGGAAGCCGACAGGGCCGTCGGTGAGGGGGCATCTCCTCAAAGTCCAGCTTGTATCCCTGAGACACAATATTGCCCAGGGATCCAACAGGGAGTGAACCCACTTGTGGCTGAAATTACGAAGACGTGCCCCCACCGGGCCTAGCTCCGCCTGTGGAGCCCCAGCGACATGCGGTGGATTTTGTAGAGGCCGGGGAGGACTTCTGTTCCTGGGAACTAGCTGTGTTGCGCAGCTTCTTTCCTCTGCCCCTGCCTCTGGCAAGAAAGGACGTACCTCGGACTTTCTTGTTTCTTTGTGATCGAAAGGCTGCATTTGATAATGTCGTGCTTTCCTAGGCTATGCAGGAATATAAGGCAAAAGATCAGAATTACCAGCCATAGCTGTGGAGATCAGGTCCGAGATCCCTTCTCCACACAATCCTCAGCCTTCCATATGCCTCTTAAGTCGGCATCAACTGTCCATTGCATATCTACAGGACACGTCAAGCAGAAATCGACATAGCGTTGACTCTAGAACCCAGTAGACTAATGCCTTTTTGGGCCTGTTTTATATATATATCTTAAGACAGCATCTTTAATATATATATATCTATATATATACATATATATATATATATACATATTAGGGTCTCAATCTCTGCTGATAAGGTACCTGTCCACGCCGCTACAGCGCTATAAACCCATGCCGACACAATCGCCGGTCTGAGTAGTGTACCATAATGTGCACGCTATCTGCAGGATCCCTGAGGATAGCTGTTAAGTCAGGGCTACCTTTTGGGCAAACGTGACACCCTAGGGGAAGATTCCCATCGTATCCTGGCCCTAGTAGGGGAAGGATACTCCCTGAGAATTCTTTGTGGGAAGCTTCTTGTCTGGAGATTCCCGCTCTTTTTCTTCATGAGAGGAGGGAAATTTACCTCAGCTTTTTTCCCCTTAACATGTGTACGGGTGTAGTACGGCTGACCGGCGGTCTCCTGACCGCCGGTCAGCTTACCGACGCCGGGATCCCGGCAGCATACCGACGCCGGGATCCCGGCGGGGAGGGGCGAGTGCAGCAACCACCTTGCGGGCTCGGTAGCGACCTGCGGTCGCCACGGGTTCTATTCCCACTCTATGGGTGTCGTGGACACCCACGAGTGGAAATAGTCCCTGTTGGTCGGCATGCCGACCTTCGGGACAGTGACCCGTCGGGCTGGTGGAGGAGGTCATGTGACTGTTGGTCAGCTGACCGGCGGTCACATGAATACCACCCCATGTGTACCCTTGTGTCAGGGACAGATGAGTCATCAGTGATATGCAAATCATCTGTTATTACAATAATCATATATTGAATACTTTCCTGCCATTTTGGCTGTAACTTTGCATTATCGTAGTCGACACTGGAGTCAGACTCCGTGTCGATATCAGTGTCTATTATTTTGGATAGTGAGCATTGTGAGACTCTGAAGGTCTCTGCGACATAGGGACAGACCTGTGTAGATTCACTGTCTGTTCTCTAATCTTTTGTGCAATAAATTCACCTTAGCACTTAATTACACATATCCAAACAGGTGCCGGCGTTGTCGACGGAGACACCCCTCACACACATATTTGCTCCATCTCCTCCTTAGGGGAGTCTTTTACCTCAGACATGTCGACACATACGTACCGACACACCACACACTCAGGTAATGCTCATCTGAAGACAATTCCCCAACAAGGCCCTTTGGAGAGACAGAGAGAGAGTATGCCAGCACACACCCCAGCGCTATTAATCCAGGAATAATTTAATGTTAACCCAGTAGCTGCTGTTTATAATGATTTTTGCGCCTAATTATGTGCTCCCCCTCTCTTTTTACCCTCTTCTACCGTGTATCTGCAGGGGAGAGGCTGGGGAGCTTCCTCTCAGCGGTGCTGTGGAGAAAAACATGGCGCTGGTGAGTGCTGAGGAAGAAGCCCCGCCCCCTCGACGGCGGGCTTCTGTCCCGCTTAAATATACATTTTCTTGGCGGGGGCTCATACATATATACAGTGCCCAACTGTATATATGCTAAACTTTTGCCAAAGAGGTCCCAATTGCTGCCCAGGGCGCCCCCCCTGCGCCCTGCCCCCTTACAGTGACCGGAGTATGTGAGGTGTGTGTGGGAGCAATGGCGCACAGCTGCAGTGCTGTGCGCTACCTCAGTGAAGACTGGAGTCTTCTGCCGCCGATTTCGAAGTCTTCTTGCTTCTTATGCTCACCCGGCTTCTGTCTTCCGGCTCTGCGAGGGGGACGGCGGCGCGGCTCCGGGATCGGACGACGAGGGTGAGATCCTGTGTACGATCCCTCTGGAGCTAATGGTGTCCAGTAGCCTAAGAAGCAGGACCTATCTTCAGAGAGTAGGGCTGCTTCTCTCCCCTCTGTCCCACGATGCAGGGAGTCTGTTGCCAGCAGAGCTCCCTGAAAATAAAAAACCTAACAAAATACTTTCTTACAGCAAGCTCAGGAGAGCTCACTGAACAGCACCCAGCTCGTCCGGGCACAGATTCAAACTGAGGTCTGGAGGAGGGACATAGAGGGAGGAGCCAGAGCACACCAGAATCTAAATTCTTTCTTAAAGTGCCCATGTCTCCTGCGGAGCCCGTCTATTCCCCATGGTCCTTACGGAGTCCCCAGCATCCACTAGGACGTTAGAGAAAGTAAGTTAGAGTAATGTGGGCCTCTACCCAGTGGGACCTAAATGGACCTTGTTTGTCTATTGGATAATAATAACAACAGCAACAGTGTTTATTTATATAGCACTTTTCTACAGCAGTACTCGTTTACATTTCCAGCAAAGAAACCATATAACAAAGGTGGTAGCCATCTTGGACGCACTACCATAGGGACGGTGGCTGGACACAGAGTAAACCATACAAAGTATCAGACAGCCACAGGATCATCACTTCTACAGTTTGTACAGCCTAACCTGCAAGAGTACTAGACAAGGCAGCCATCTTGGACGCGCTACCATAGCGATGGTGGCCAAACACAAAGTATACAACACATAGGGGGTCATTCCGAGTTGATCGTAGCTGTGCTAAATTTAGCACAGCTACGATCATCCACACTGACATGCGGGTGGACGCCCAGCACAGGGCTAGTCCGCCGCGCATGTCAGTGGCGCCCCCCCCCCCCCCCCCCCGCAGAAATGCAAAAGCATTGCATAGCGACGATACTTTTGCATGTCAGGGGTTACTAATAGCCAGCGCAGCTCCTGCGGCTGGCCGGGAGTACCTCGTCGCTGCCCCCGGGTCGCAGCGGCTGCGTTTGACGTCACGCAGCCGCCGCGTGCCTACCTAACGGTCCGGCCATGCCTGCTTAATGCCGCCGACCAGCCCCTTCTCGCCCAGCGACCACCTCTGCCTCAGAGGCGATCGCTAGGCAACGACGGCCTTTGGCCGTCTGGCATGCGCCGGCGCACTGTGGCACTGGCGCATGCGCAGTTCCGTCCCGATCGCTGCGCTGCGATAAACTGCAGCGAGCGATCGGGTCGGAATGACCCCCATAGTACCAGACAGCCACAGGATCATCACTTCTACAGATTGTACTGCCTAACCCACAGGAGTACCAGATAAAGCAGCCATCTTGGACGCGTTACCATAGCGACTGAGGCCGGTCACAAAGTATGCAACACAAAGTACCAAACAGCCACAGAATCATTACTTCTACAGATTGTACAGACTAACCCACAAGAGTACCAGACAAGGCAGCCATCTTGGGTGCACGTGATGTGTTACAATGAGTGGGAGAAGCGATATGAGTACACTTTGGGTCGATACAAAGCATGAACTACAATATACAACTAGCATGGCACACACATAACCTTTAATTCATCTCTGCATGGTAGGAAAAGAACACCACTAACTGAAGATGGCAGGAATCCACCCTTCACCCTGCGGATGGACCTGGCTGGCGCTCAGCTTCATTGCCCCCTCCTCATGACATCACAATTGCAAGGAGGTGGAGGAGCCAAACCAGGCCGCAGTATTCCCCTTCTATGGTGTGGTGCTTGCCAGAGGTAAAAAGAAGCAGTAGGGTTCACCAATTCCGGCGAGAGGGTGGGTCAATGTTCGGGCCATTACGGGTATGATGTGCCGTATCGACCTAATAATTTTGCCCATGTACAGATTATGAAGTAACATTTATTTGTGATTCTATACAAATTCCATTACGGTCTATATTTTCATACAGGTTCCCCAAAAACTGTTCCCCTTGCACCACTGGGCAGAAGACACTGGCCCCTGTCATGTGCTGCAATTCCCGGTAATTAAAGACACCTGCTGTTCCTCTGATGCCACTCTCGTACCCAGCCAAAGTTGTCACAGCAACTTACTTCACAATTGTCACTTCAAAGGTAAATGGAAGCAAACATCTAGAAAGGGGCTCGTTGAGTTAATTAGGAACAGATCAGAGATGAGTATGCAGATTTGACTACAAACGGTTGACAGGCAAAGCATATTTAAAGACAAACTCGGAAAAGTCTTTATACAGACGAAAATTCATTAAAGTGCAAATCCCTTTATTTGTGTAACAATAAGGCTACAGCATGGAAATATTAAAGTATGACACCCCCTTTGGTGATTTCAAAGTGTACTAAAAAATTAGAAGCATGTGCTGCGTTGTTAGTAAAGTAGAAATTAATTTGATAAGCTGTTTAGATATGAGATAGTTATTATTTTACTTTAATATCTGCAGTTGTTGTTTCTCCCCATTTTGTGCATTTTATAGCATACTATAAATAAGAATATACATCTATCATATAACCTCCTACAGGGTGTGTCTGGTTGCAGGGATGCTCCGCCCCCTCCATCCCCTCCCAGCTCTCACTGGCTGCCAGGCTTCCAGACACAGCCTCACATACAAGGAGATGGGGGTGTGAGGGGGACAGAAATGGGATACAGGGAGAATAATGAGTTAGGGAGACAGGGAATTGGTGGGAGGGGTTGTGATGTTAGTGTATTAGAATGCTTAATATTTGTAGGCACTCCCTTGCTAATCTGTGTTAGCCTGAATCTTCAGTGATGGTCTCTAGGAGCAGGGGGATGCTGGGAAGTGGGTGGTCCAGTGTGCAGTGTGCCTGGAGTTGGTGATGGAATAAACAGCACAGCAGTGAACTCACATGTCTCTGTGTCCTGATGACTGGATTTACAAACATATGAACAAAACATGGTGTCAGAAGAAGTTTAACTTGGACTGCTAGTGCTCTCAGAGTGTGAAAGAATTTTGCAGAAGTCTGCAAAGCCTGCCGTGTGCTCCTATCTCCAAACAGTGAGTAACCATGGATAAACTAGCTCCCCCAACCGGCATGCTGATGTCTGGTAACTTGTCTAAAAACTGGATAAGATTTAAGCAAAGGTTTAATATATTTCTTGCTGCATGTGGAGCTGATTCAGAGGCTGACAAAACGAAGGCATCCATTTTCCTCCATGTGATAGGAGAGGATGTGCTGGACATTTATAATAGTTTTCAGTTTGCTGAGGGGCAGAATATGGTGCTATCTTCTATAATGCAAAAGTTTGAAGATTACTTTGTGCCAAGGAAAAATGTGACATATGAAAGATATAAGTTTTTCACAGTCTGGAGATGGATTTGATCAGTATGTTACAGAGCTGCAACCACTCAGTAAAACCTGTGAGTTTGGTGAGTTAAAGGATTCACTGATTAGAGATCGTATTGTCTGTGGAATATCTGATAATGGACTTAGAGAGAGACTGCTGAGAGAGCAAGACCTAACACTAGACAAGGCAGTGACTATGTGTAGATCTGCAGAAATAACTAGATTTCAAGCCAAACAGTTACACAAGGACGCTGATGCTGCTGTATATGTAGTGCAGAAAACAGAGCAAAGCAAACCTCCATTCTCAAGAATGAAGCAGTCTGAGCCACAGTCTAATAAGGAAAAGTGTAGTAGATGTGGAAATGCTCACAATCCTAAAATGTGCCCTGCTTATGGTAAAACCTGCATGAAATGTGGTAGACTTAATCACTTTGCCAAATGCTGTAAAATTAAAAGTAAAACAACCAAAGTGCATGCTGTTAAACAAACAGATGAATTCTTTGTGGCTTGCATTGAACTTTGCAGTGCAGATAAGAAAGAATGGATTGTCCCTTTAACTGTGAACGAGATTGTCATTCCCTTTAAGTTTGATACTGGCGCGCAGGTGAATTTAATATAATTTCAAGACTATAAGACTTTTAGAGTAAAACCTAAAATTCATCCAGCCAAAGTGAAAGTTACAGGGTACACTGGGGAGGAAATTCCTGTGAAAGGTACATGCTTAGTGACACTGAAATATAAGGGACAACAGTTTAAAACATCTCTACTGATTGTGGATAAAAATGTGCAACTGATTCTAGGATTAAGTTTCTGTGAGAAACTAAGCTTGCTAAAGAAAGTTTTTATGGTGACATCACAAGTAGAAGATGACTGCAAATCAATGTTTACAGAATACAGATACTTGTTTGAAGGTCTAGGTTGTTTGCCTGGAGAGCATAAAATAAATATAGACACGCAAGTTTCTTCAGTGATACACCCCTGTAGAAAAGTGCCGTTTGCGCTGAGAGAAAAACTGAAACAAGAGTTAAATTGCATGGAAGCCTTGGGTGTGATACAGAAAGTTGATGAGCCTACTGAATGAGTAAGCTCCTTAGTAATTGTTGAAAAGAAAAATGGACAACTCAGAATATGTCTAGACCCCAGAGATTTAAACAAAGCTATTAAACGAGAACATTTCAAACTACCAACCAGAAATGAAACCATGTCGCAATTTGCGGGAGCAAAATGGTTCAGTAAATTGGACGCATCTTCAGGATTCTGGCAAATGAAGCTAGATGAGGCCAGCTCAAAGCTTTGTACATTTAATACACCAGAAGGTAGATACAGATTTCTTCGACTACCATATGGAATATTGTCTGCTCCAGAAGTACATCACAAAAAGATACACATGATTTTTGAACATATTCCAGGTGTTGAAACAATGATGGATGACATTATTGTCTGGGGATCTACAAAGGAAGAACATGATTCTAGATTGAGACAAGTAATGGAACTTGTCAAGAAAGTGAATCTAAAGCTAAACAAGGACAAATGTGAATTTGGCGTGAATACACTTACCTTTATGGGCGACGTGGTCTCGGATCAAGGTGTAAAACCAGACCCAAGGAAAATATCAGCCATAGTGAACATGGAACGTCCTAACAACAAAGACGACGTCAGAAGATTCCTAGAGATGATTACTTACTTAGGAAAGTTTATTTCTCAACTCTCTGAACGAACAGCATCTCTTAGATGGTTGTTGGACAAAGATAATGAGTGGATGTGGTCACATGAACAAGAAGAAAGTTGGCAAAACTTGAAACAGATCATTTCAGAGCAACCAGTGCTAAAATTCTTTGATCCTGCGAAAAGAATAAGAATTTCAGCAGATGCTTAGCAATTTGGCCTAGGCTCAGTGCTCTTACAAGAACATGAGGATACATGGCAACCAGTAATCTATGCATCAAGAGCACTGACAAGTGCTGAAACAAGGTATGCTCAGATAGAAAAAGAACTTCTAGCGATCACATATGCATGTGAGCGATTTCATCAGTTTGTGTATGGTCAAACATTTACAGTGGAAACTGACCACAAGCCATTGGTAGCTATCATGACTAAATCATTGCATGACTGTTCCATGAGAATTCAACGAATGCTTATCAGACTACAGAAATATGATGTACACTTGCTGTACTGTCCCGGCAAATACATGTACATTGCTGATACACTTTCTCGTGCTGTGGACAAAAGTGAAGGTTCCAAAAGTCTGATGGATGAAGAGATAGAAGCCTATGTTAATTTGATCGTAGCTTCTCTACCAGTGTCTCTTGCAAGACAAGAGCAGATTAGGAAAGAAACTGAGACAGATGACACAATGAAAGTGTTGAAAGATATCATTCTGAAAGGTTGGCCAGCAGAAAAACATGCGTGTCCGCTGTCTATCCATGATTATTGGATATACCGCAGTGACCTTACAGTTGTCGATGGTATTATTTACAAAGGCAATAGATTTGTCATACCTGCACGACTAAGAAAAACTATGCTGTGCAAGATACATGAAGGCCACTTAGGAGATGAAAAATTTAAGCGGAGAGCGCGTGAAGTTATGTATTGGCCAAGAATGAACCAAGACATAGCACAGACTACAGCTACATGTGAATTATGTCTTACGTATAGACCGAAACAACTAGTCGAGCCACTGAGTCCTCACGCAGTGCCAGAGAGACCGTACCAGAAAGTTGGCGCAGATTTGTTTGATTGTAATGGGAAAACGTACATTGTCGTGACTGATTATTACTCTAACTACCCTGAGGTGAAGACACTACATACAACTACTAGTAAAGCCGTAATCAATTGCATAAAGTCAATCTTTGCAAGGCATGGTGTTCCTATGGAAGTGTTCACTGACAATGGTCCTCAGTTTTCCAGTGCTGAATTTAGACAATTTGCTGATGAGTGGGAATTTGTCCATACTACGTCAAGTCCCCACTATCCACGCTCAAATGGGTTGGTGGAAAGTTCAGTAAAAACGGTAAAGAGTCTCATGAAAAAAGCTCAAGAAGGTAAAGAAGATTTCTACAAAAGTCTTTTTATCTACCGCAGTACACCTTTACAGAATGGACTTTCTCCTGCACAAATACTGATGGGAAGAAGGATTAGAGCAAATCTTCCGATACATGATGAACTGCTTAATACACATAACTCAGCGTTGGTCAGACTGAGTAAGGAACGTCAACAGGCGAAACAGAAACTGTTCCATGACAGGCGAGCAAAAAGCTTATCTGATCTAAAATCAGGTGACCAAGTCCATCTCAGAGATCACGAGAAAGGTATTTGGGTGCAGAAAGGTATTGTGCAAGCACAAGTAGCACCAAGATCTTATACTATACGTACAGAGCGTGGAACGGAAGTAAGAAGAAATCGGGTGGATTTAAGATCTCAACCTAACCATAATGATGACAACATGATTGAAGAATACCCTTCATCTGACATGTATGATGATCCTCATAATGGTGAACCAACCACGATTCTAGAAAGGTCCAACATGGTCGATGAAACACAGACTGTGTATGAAAGACCCAAAAGGGAAATACGCAGACCTGAGAGACTCATTGAAACGTGTTAGATGATGTTCTTAATATGACGTTGTTAATTGTTGCATTGAAGCGTACAGGGCTTATCTTTAAAGAAAAGAGGATGTGATGTTAGTGTATTAGAATGCTTAATATTTGTAGACACTCCCTTGCTAATCTGTGTAAGACTGAATCTTCAGTGATGGTCCCTGGGAGCAGGGGGATGCTGGGAAGTGGGTGGTCCAGTGTGCAGTGTGTCTGGAATAAACAGCACAGCAGTGAACTCACATGTCTCTGTGTCCTGATGACTGGATTTACAAACATATGAACAAAACAGGGGTAGAGATAAAAGACTGGGGGTGACGGGCACAGGGATGAAACACAGGGAGAAAGGGGGTGAGGTGGACAGAAAAGAGGGATGGGAGAAGTGGGATGAGGGGGACAGAGATGAGAGAAAGGGAAAAGGGGAAGTACAAGGAAAGAGATGAGAGATAGATGGAGAAGGTGAAAGGGAAAGAAATGTGATATAGGGAGATGAGGGTGGCATAGATGAGAGACAGCGAGTTCGGGGGGACAGGAATGGATGACTGTAAGATTGGGGTGTGAGTGAATGACATGACCAACAGGAGAAAAGTGTGGAGAGGGGGACAGAGTTGAGAGACTGGTGGTATACGTGAAAAGGAGAGATGAAATATAAGGGAGGTGTGGCAGAACAGAGATGAATGATAGGAAGATTGGGGTATGAGGGGGACCGAGACGAGAGTTGGAGAATGGGTGGTGAGGGAGACAGAGATGATGGGGGGGGGGGGGGGGTGCAGAAATGAGAGACAGGGATATAGGGAGTGACGGGGAAAGATATGAGAAATGGTTAGAAGTGAAGGTAGATGATAGAGATCAGAGAATGTTGGTAAGGGGTAGGGGGTGAGGGGGACAGAGATGAGATAAAGGGCTGATAACTAGTGACCCAGTATATGATAGATCCATATCACTAGTATACAGTATTCCTCTTTAGCTTGCCATATCTAGGATTCAGAACACAGCTCTCTCCTACCTATGGAATAAACAGCTCTGGTATGCCATTATTATTGTAGTTTTCTGTAAATGTTTTACAATAACTTGTAGTTTGCAGAGGTTTTGAGATAGATGGCTGGACTATGATAAACCTAACATGTGAGACATTTGCAAGGTAATGTGCTTGAATTTGTGGCTGTATACCTGTATACCTGCAGCCTGACCCACACACACGTCCAACGTCTATACACCTGTACACCTGTAGCCTGACCCACACACACGTCCAATGTCTATACACCTGTATACATGCAGCCTGACCAACAAACACGTCCAACGTCTATACACCTGTACACCTGTAGCCTGACCCACACACACATCCAATGTCTATACACCTGTACACCTGCAGCCTGACCCACACACACGTCCAATGTCTATACACCTGTATACATGCAGCCTGACCCACACACACGTCCAACGTCTATACACCTGTATACCTGAAGCCTGACCCACACACACGTCCAACGTCTATACACCTGTACACCTGCAGCCTGACCCACACACATGTCCAGTGTCTATACACCTGTACACCTGCAGCCTGACCCACACACACGTCCAATGCCTACACACCTGTACACCTGCAGCCTGACCCACACACACGTCCAATGTCTATACACCTGTATACATGCAGCCTGACCCACACACACGTCCAACGTCTATACACCTGTACACCTGCAGCCTGACCCACACACACATCCAACGTCTATACACCTGTACACCCGTAGCCTGACCCACACACACGTCCAATGTCTATACACCTGTATACATGCAGCCTGACCCACACACACGTCCAATGTCTATACACCTGTATACATGCAGCCTGACCCACACACACGTCCAACGTCTATACACCTGTACACCTGCAGCCTGACCCACACACACGTCCAATGTCTATACACCTGTAGCCTGACCCACACACACGTCCAATGTCTATACACCTGTACACCTGTAGCCTGACCCCTGCACTTGTCCAATGTCTATACACCTGTATACATGCAGCCTGACCCACACACACGTCCAACGTCTATACACCTGTAGCCTGACCCACACACACGTCCAATGTCTATACACCTGTATACATGCAGCCTGACCCACACACACGTCCAACGTCTATACACCTGTACACCTGCAGCCTGACCCACACACACGTCCAATGTCTATACACCTGTATACATGCAGCCTGACCCACACACACGTCCAACGTCTATACACCTGTACACCTGTAGCCTGACCCCTGCACTTGTCCAATGTCTATACACCTGTATACATGCAGCCTGACCCACACACACGTCCAACGTCTATACACCTGTAGCCTGACCCACACACACGTCCAATGTCTATACACCTGTATACATGCAGCCTGACCCACACACACGTCCAACGTCTATACACCTGTACACCTGCAGCCTGACCCACACACACGTCCAATGTCTATACACCTGTATACATGCAGCCTGACCCACACACATGTCCAACGTCTATACACCTGTACACCTGTAGCCTGACCCACACACACGTCCAATGTCTATACACCTGTATACATGCAGCCTGACCCACACACACGTCCAATGCCTATACACCTGTACACCTGTAGCCTGACCCACACACACGTCCAATGTCTATACACCTGTATACATGCAGCCTGACCCACACACACGTCCAATGTCTATACACCTGTATACCTGCATCCTGACCCACACACACGTCCAAGGTCTATACACCTGTACACCTGCAGCCTGACCCACACACATGTCCAGTGTCTATACACCTGTACACCTGCAGCCTGACCCACACACACGTCCAACGTCTATACACCTGTACACCTGCAGCCTGACCCACACACACGTCCAATGTCTATACACCTGTATACATGCAGCCTGACCCACACAAACGTCCAATGTCTATACACCTGTATACCTGCAGCCTGACCCACACACATGTCCATCGTCTATACACCTGTACACCTGCAGCCTGACCCACACACATGTCCAGTGTCTATACACCTGTACACCTGCAGCCTGACCCACACACACGTCCGTCTATACACCTGTATACCTGCAGCCTGACTCACACACACGTCCAATGTCTATACACCTGTACACCTGCAGCCTGACCCACACACACGTCCAATGTCTATACACCTGTACACCTGCAGCCTGACCCACACACACGTCCGTCTATACACCTGTACACCTGTAGCCTGACCCACACACACGTCCAATGTCTATACACCTGTACACCTGCAGCCTGACCCACACACACGTCCGTCTATACACCTGTACACCTGCAGCCTGACCCACACACACGTCTAATGTCTATACACCTGTATACCTGCAGCCTGACCCACACACACGTCCAATGCCTATACACCTGTACACCTGTAGCCTGACCACTGCACTTGTCCAATGTCTATACACCTGTATACATGCAGCCTGACCCACACACACGTCCAACGTCTATACACCTGTACACCTGCAGCCTGACCCACACACACGTCTAATGTCTATACACCTGTACACCTGCAGCCTGACCCACACACACGTCCAACATCTATACACCTGTACACCTGCAGCCTGACCCACATACACGTCCGTCTATACACCTGTACACCTGTAGCCTGACCCACACACACGTCCAACGTCTATACACCTGTATACCTGCAGCCTGACCCACACACACGTCCAACGTCTATACACCTGTACACCTGTAGCCTGACCCCTGTACTTGTCCAATGTCTATACACCTGTATACATGCAGCCTGACCCACACACACGTCCAACGTCTATACACCTGAAGCCTGACCCACACACACGTCCAATGTCTATACACCTGTATACATGCAGCCTGACCCACACACACGTCCAACGTCTATACACCTGTACACCTGTAGCCTGACCCACACACACGTCCAATGTCTATACACCTGTATACATGCAGCCTGACCCACACACACGTCCAATGTCTATACACCTGTATACATGCAGCCTGACCCAAACACACGTCCAACGTCTATACACCTGTATACCTGCAGCCTGACCCACACACACGTCCAACGTCTATACACCTGTACACCTGCAGCCTGACCCACACACATGTCCAGTGTCTATACACCTGTACACCTGCAGCCTGACCCACACACACGTCCGTCTATACACCTGTATACCTGCAGCCTGACCCACACACACGTCCAATGTCTATACACCTGTACACCTGCAGCCTGACCCACACACACGTCCAACGTCTATACACCTGTACACCTGCAGCCTGACCCACACACACGTCCGTCTATACACCTGTACACCTGCAGCCTGACCCACACACACGTCTAATGTCTATACACCTGTATACCTGCAGCCTGACCCACACACACGTCCAATGCCTATACACCTGTACACCTGTAGCCTGACCCCTGCACTTGTCCAATGTCTATACACCTGTATACATGCAGCCTGACCAATGCACATGTCCAATGTCTATACACCTGTATACATGCAGCCTGACCCACACACACGTCCAACGTCTATACACCTGTACACCTGCAGCCTGACCCACACACACGTCTAATGTCTATACACCTGTACACCTGCAGCCTGACCCACACACACGTCCAACGTCTATACTCCTGTACACCTGCAGCCTGACCCACACACACGTCCGTCTATACACCTGTACACCTGCAGCCTGACCCACACACACGTCCAACGTCTATACACCTGTACACCTGCAGCCTGACCCACACACACGTCCAATGTCTATACACCTGTATACCTGCAGCCTGACCCACACACACGTCCAATGCCTATACACCTGTACACCTGTAGCCTGACCCCTGCACTTGTCCAATGTCTATACACCTGTACACCTGCAGCCTGACCAATGCACATGTCCAATGTCTATACACCTGTATACATGCAGCCTGACCCACACACACGTCCAACGTCTATACACCTGTACACCTGTAGCCTGACCCACACACACGTCTAATGTCTATACACCTGTATACATGCAGCCTGACCCACACACACGTCCAATGCCTATACACCTGTACACCTGTAGCTTGACCCCTGCACTTGTCCAATGTCTATACACCTGTACACCTGCAGCCTGACCCACACACACGTCCAATGTCTATACACCTGTACACCTGCAGCCTGACCCACACACATGTTCAGTGTCTATACACCTGTACACCTGCAGCCTGACCCACACACATGTCCATCGTCTATACACCTGTACACCTGTAGCCTGACCCACACACATGTCCAGTGTCTATACACCTGTACACCTGCAGCCTGACCCACACACATGTCCATCGTCTATACACCTGTACACCTGTAGCCTGACCCACACACACGTCCAGTGTATATACACCTGTACACCTGCATCCTGACCCATGAACACATCCAATGTCTATATACCTGTACACCTGCAGCCTGACCCATGCACACATCCAATGTCTATACACCTGTACACCTGCAGCCTGACCCACACACATGTCCATCGTCTATACACCTGTACACCTGTAGCCTGACACACACACACGTCCAATGTCTATACACCTGTATACATGCAGCCTGACCCACACACACGTCCAACGTCTATACACCTGTACACCTGTAGCCTGACCCACACACGTCCAATGTCTACACACCTGTATACATGCAGCCTGACCCACACACACGTCCAATGTCTATACACCTGTATAAATGCAGCCTGACCCACACACACGTCCAACGTCTATACACCTGTACAACTGTAGCCTGACCCACACACACGTCCAACGTCTATACACCTGTACACCTGTAGCCTGACCCACACACACGTCCAGTGTCTATACACCTGTACACCTGTAGCCTGACCCACACACACGTCCAACGTCTATACACCTGTACAACTGTAGCCTGACCCACACACACGTCCAGTGTCTATACACCTGTATACATGCAGCCTGACCCACACACACGTCCAACGTCTATACACCTGTACACCTGTAGCCTGACCCACACACACGTCCAATGTCTATACACCTGTAAACATGCAGCCTGACCCACACACACGTCCAACGTCTATACACCTGTATACCTGCAGCCTGACCCACACACACGTCCAACGTCTATACACCTGTACACCTGCAGCCTGACCCACACACACGTCCGTCTATACACCTGTATACCTGTAGCCTGACCCACACACACGTCTAATGTCTATACACCTGTACACCTGTAGCCTGACCCCTGCACTTGTCCAATGTCTATACACCTGTACACCTGTAGCCTGACCCACACACACGTCCAATGTCTATACACCTGTATACCTGCAGCCTGACCCACACACACGTCCAATGTCTATACACCTGTATACATGCAGCCTGACCAATGCACATGTCCAATGCCTATACACCTGTAGCCTGACCCACACACACGTCCAATGTCTATACACCTGTACACATGCAGCCTGACCCATGCGCATGTCCAGTGTCTATACACCTGTACACCTGCAGCCTGACCCACACACATGTCCATCGTCTATACAACTGTACACCTGCAGCCTGACCCACACACATGTCCAATGTCTATACACCTGTACACATGCAGCCTGACCCATGCGCATGTCCAGTGTCTATACACCTGTACACCTGTAGCCTGACCCACACACATGTCCATCGTCTATACACCTGTACACCTGCAGCCTGACCCACACACATGTCCAGTGTCTATACACCTGTAGCCTGACCCACACACACGTCCAATGTCTATACACCTGTATACATGCAGCCTGACCCACACACATGTCCATCGTCTATACACCTGTACACCTGTAGCCTGACCCACACACATGTCCAGTGTCTATACACCTGTACACCTGCAGCCTGACCCACACACATGTCCATCGTCTATACACCTGTACACCTGTAGCCTGACCCACACACACGTCCAGTGTCTATACACCTGTACACCTACATCCTGACACATGCACACATCCAATGTCTATATACCTGTACACCTACAGCCTGACCCACACACACGTCCAACGTCTGTACACCTGTACACCTGCAGCCTGACCCACGCACATGTCCAGCGTCTATACACCTGTACACCTGTAGCCTGACCCACACACACGTCCAACGTCTATACACCTGTACAACTGTAGCCTGACCCACACACACGTCCAATGTCTATACACCTGTATACATGCAGCCTGACCCACACACACGTCCAACGTCTATACACCTGTACACCTGTAGCCTGACCCACACACACGTCCAGTGTCTATACACCTGTACACCTGCAGCCCCGACCCACACACATGTCCATCGTCTATACACCTGTACACCTGCATCCTGACCCATGCACACATCCAATGTCTATATACCTGTACACCTGCAGCCTGACCCAAACACACGTCCAACGTCTATACACCTGTACACCTGTAGCCTGACCCACACACACGTCCAATGTCTATACACCTGTATACATGCAGCCTGACCCACACACACGTCCAATGCCTATACACCTGTACACCTGTAGCTTGACCCCTGCACTTGTCCAATGTCTATACACCTGTATACATGCAGCCTGACCAATGCACATGTCCAATGCCTATACACCTGTAGCCTGACCCACACACACGTCCAATGTCTATACAACTGTACACCTGTAGCCTGACCAATGCACACATCCAATGTCTATACACCTGTACACCTGCATCCTGACCAATGCACACATCCAATGTCTATACACCTGTACACCTGCAGCCTGACCCACACACATGTCCAGTGTCTATACACCTGTACACCTGCAGCCTGACCCACACACACGTCCAATGTCTATACACCTGTACACCTGCAGCCTGACCCACACACATGTCCATCGTCTATACACCTGTACACCTGCATCCTGACCCATGCACACATCCAATGTCTATATACCTGTACACCTGCAGCCTGACCCATGCACACATCCAATGTCTATACACCTGTACACCTGCAGCCTGACCCACACACATGTCCATCGTCTATACACCTGTACACCTGTAGGCTGACCCACACACACGTCCAATGTCTATACACCTGTATACATGCAGCCTGACCCACACACACGTCCAACGTCTATACACCTGTACACCTGTAGCCTGACCCACACACGTCCAATGTCTATACACCTGTATACATGCAGCCTGACCCACACACACGTCCAATGTCTATACACCTGTATACATGCAGCCTGACCCACAAACACGTCCAACGTCTATACACCTGTACACCTGCAGCCTGACCCACACACGTCCAATGTCTATACACCTGTACACCTGTAGCCTGACCCACACACACGTCCAGCGTCTATACACCTGTACACCTGCAGCCTGACTCCTGCACTTGTCCAATGTCTATACACCTGTACACCTGTAGCCTGACCCACACACATGTCCAACGTCTATACACCTGTACACCTGTAGCCTGACCCACACACGTCCAATGTCTATACACCTGTATACATGCAGCCTGACCCACACACATGTCCAATGTCTGTACACCTGTATACCTGTAGCCTGACCCACACACACGTCCAACGTCTATACACCTGTACACCTGCAGCCTGACCCACACACATGTCCTGTGTCTATACACCTGTACACCTGCAGCCTGACCCACGCACATGTCCTGTGTCTATACACCTGTACACATGCAGCCTGACCCACACACATGTCCTGTGTCTATACACCTGTACACCTGCAGCCTGACCCACGCACATGTCCTGTGTCTATACACCTGTACACCTGCAGCCTGACCCACACACACGTCCAATGTCTATACACCTGTACACCTGCAGCCTGACCCACACACACGTCCAATGCCTATACACCTGTACACCTGTAGCCTGACCCCTGCACTTGTCCAATGTCTATACACCTGTACACCTGCAGCCTGACCAATGCACATGTCCAATGTCTATACACCTGTATACATGCAGCCTGACCAACACACACGTCCAACGTCTATACACCTGTACACCTGTAGCCTGACCCACACACACGTCTAATGTCTATACACCTGTATACATGCAGCCTGACCCACACACATGTCCAGTGTCTATACACCTGTAGCCTGACCCACACACACGTCCAATGTCTATACACCTGTATACATGCAGCCTGACCCACACACATGTCCATCGTCTATACACCTGTACACCTGTAGCCTGACCCACACACATGTCCAGTGTCTATACACCTGTACACCTGCAGCCTGACCCACACACATGTCCATCGTCTATACACCTGTACACCTGTAGCCTGACCCACACACACGTCCAGTGTCTATACACCTGTACACCTACATCCTGACACATGCACACATCCAATGTCTATATACCTGTACACCTACAGCCTGACCCACACACACGTCCAACGTCTGTACACCTGTACACCTGCAGCCTGACCCACGCACATGTCCAGCGTCTATACACCTGTACACCTGTAGCCTGACCCACACACACGTCCAACGTCTATACACCTGTACAACTGTAGCCTGACCCACACACACGTCCAATGTCTATACACCTGTATACATGCAGCCTGACCCACACACACGTCCAACGTCTATACACCTGTACACCTGTAGCCTGACCCACACACACGTCCAGTGTCTATACACCTGTACACCTGCAGCCCCGACCCACACACATGTCCATCGTCTATACACCTGTACACCTGCATCCTGACCCATGCACACATCCAATGTCTATATACCTGTACACCTGCAGCCTGACCCAAACACACGTCCAACGTCTATACACCTGTACACCTGTAGCCTGACCCACACACACGTCCAATGTCTATACACCTGTATACATGCAGCCTGACCCACACACACGTCCAATGCCTATACACCTGTACACCTGTAGCTTGACCCCTGCACTTGTCCAATGTCTATACACCTGTATACATGCAGCCTGACCAATGCACATGTCCAATGCCTATACACCTGTAGCCTGACCCACACACACGTCCAATGTCTATACAACTGTACACCTGTAGCCTGACCAATGCACACATCCAATGTCTATACACCTGTACACCTGCATCCTGACCAATGCACACATCCAATGTCTATACACCTGTACACCTGCAGCCTGACCCACACACATGTCCAGTGTCTATACACCTGTACACCTGCAGCCTGACCCACACACACGTCCAATGTCTATACACCTGTACACCTGCAGCCTGACCCACACACATGTCCATCGTCTATACACCTGTACACCTGCATCCTGACCCATGCACACATCCAATGTCTATATACCTGTACACCTGCAGCCTGACCCATGCACACATCCAATGTCTATACACCTGTACACCTGCAGCCTGACCCACACACATGTCCATCGTCTATACACCTGTACACCTGTAGGCTGACCCACACACACGTCCAATGTCTATACACCTGTATACATGCAGCCTGACCCACACACACGTCCAACGTCTATACACCTGTACACCTGTAGCCTGACCCACACACGTCCAATGTCTATACACCTGTATACATGCAGCCTGACCCACACACACGTCCAATGTCTATACACCTGTATACATGCAGCCTGACCCACAAACACGTCCAACGTCTATACACCTGTACACCTGCAGCCTGACCCACACACGTCCAATGTCTATACACCTGTACACCTGTAGCCTGACCCACACACACGTCCAGCGTCTATACACCTGTACACCTGCAGCCTGACTCCTGCACTTGTCCAATGTCTATACACCTGTACACCTGTAGCCTGACCCACACACATGTCCAACGTCTATACACCTGTACACCTGTAGCCTGACCCACACACGTCCAATGTCTATACACCTGTATACATGCAGCCTGACCCACACACATGTCCAATGTCGTGTACACCTGTATACCTGTAGCCTGACCCACACACACGTCCAACGTCTATACACCTGTACACCTGCAGCCTGACCCACACACATGTCCTGTGTCTATACACCTGTACACCTGCAGCCTGACCCACGCACATGTCCTGTGTCTATACACCTGTACACATGCAGCCTGACCCACACACATGTCCTGTGTCTATACACCTGTACACCTGCAGCCTGACCCACGCACATGTCCTGTGTCTATACACCTGTACACCTGCAGCCTGACCCACACACACGTCCAATGTCTATACACCTGTACACCTGCAGCCTGACCCACACACACGTCCAATGCCTATACACCTGTACACCTGTAGCCTGACCCCTGCACTTGTCCAATGTCTATACACCTGTACACCTGCAGCCTGACCAATGCACATGTCCAATGTCTATACACCTGTATACATGCAGCCTGACCAACACACACGTCCAACGTCTATACACCTGTACACCTGTAGCCTGACCCACACACACGTCTAATGTCTATACACCTGTATACATGCAGCCTGACCCACACACACGTCCAATGCCTATACACCTGTACACCTGTAGCCTGACCCCTGCACTTGTCCAATGTCTATACACCTGTACACCTGCAGCCTGACCCACACACACGTCCAATGTCTATACACCTGTACACCTGCAGCCTGACCCACACACATGTCCATCGTCTATACACCTGTACACCTGTAGCCTGACCCACACACATGTCCAGTGTCTATACACCTGTACACCTGCAGCCTGACCCACACACATGTCCATCGTCTATACACCTGTACACCTGTAGCCTGACCCACACACACGTCCAATGTCTATACACCTGTATACATGCAGCCTGACCCACACACACGTCCAACGTCTATACACCTGTACACCTGTAGCCTGACCCACACACGTCCAATGTCTATACACCTGTATACATGCAGCCTGACCCACACACACGTCCAATGTCTATACACCTGTATACATGCAGCCTGACCCACACACACGTCCAACGTCTATACACCTGTACAACTGTAGCCTGACCCACACACACGTCCAACGTCTATACACCTGTACACCTGTAGCCTGACCCACACACACGTCCAATGTCTATACACCTGTACACCTGTAGCCTGACCCACACACACGTCCAATGTCTATACACCTGTATACCTGCAGCCTGACCCACACACATGTCCTGTGTCTATACACCTGTACACCTGCAGCCTGACCCACGCACATGTCCTGTGTCTATACACCTGTACACCTGCAGCCTGACCCACACACACGTCCAATGTCTATACACCTGTATACCTGCAGCCTGACCCACACACACGTCCAATGCCTATACACCTGTACACCTGTAGCCTGACCCCTGCACTTGTCCAATGTCTATACACCTGTACACTTGCAGCCTGACCAATGCACATGTCCAATGTCTATACACCTGTATACATGCAGCATGACCAACACACATGTCCAACGTCTATACACCTGTACACCTGTAGCCTGACCCACACACACGTCTAATGTCTATACACCTGTATACATGCAGCCTGACCCACACACACGTCCAACGTCTATACACCTGTATACCTGCAGCCTGACCCACACACACATCCAACGTCTATACACCTGTACACCTGCAGCCTGACCCACACACACGTCCGTCTATACACCTGTACACCTGTAGCCTGACCCACACACACGTCTAATGTCTATACACCTGTACACCTGTAGCCTGACCCCTGCACTTGTCCAATGTCTATACACCTGTACACCTGTAGCCTGACCCACACACACGTCCAATGTCTATACACCTGTATACCTGCAGCCTGACCCACACACACGTCCAATGTCTATACACCTGTATACATGCAGCCTGACCAATGCACATGTCCAATGCCTATACACCTGTAGCCTGACCCACACACATACGTCCAATGTCTATACACCTGTACACATGCAGCCTGACCCATGCGCATGTCCAGTGTCTATACACCTGTACACCTGCAGCCTGACCCACACACATATCCATCGTCTATACAACTGTACACCTGCAGCCTGACCCACACACATGTCCAATGTCTATACACCTGTACACATGCAGCCTGACCCATGCGCATGTCCAGTGTCTATACACCTGTACACCTGTATCCTGACCCATGCACACATCCAATGTCTATACACCTGTACACCTGCAGCCTGACCCACACACATGTCCAGTGTCTATACACCTGTATACATGCAGCCTGACCCACACACACGTCCAACGTCTATACACCTGTATACATGCAGCCTGACCCACACACACGTCCAACGTCTATACACCTGTACACCTGTAGCCTGACCCACACACGTCCAATGTCTATACACCTGTATACATGCAGCCTGACCCACACACACGTCCAATGTCTATACACCTGTATACATGCAGCCTGACCCACACACACGTCCAACGTCTATACACCTGTACAACTGTAGCCTGACCCACACACATGTCCAACGTCTATACACCTGTACACCTGTAGCCTGACCCACACACACGTCCAATGTCTATACACCTGTACACCTGTAGCCTGACCCACATACACGTCCAATGTCTATACACCTGTATACCTGCAGCCTGACCCACACACATGTCCTGTGTCTATACACCTGTACACCTGCAGCCTGACCCACGCACATGTCCTGTGTCTATACACCTGTACACCTGCAGCCTGACCCACACACACGTCCAATGTCTATACACCTGTATACCTGCAGCCTGACCCACACACACGTCCAATGCCTATACACCTGTACACCTGTAGCCTGACCCCTGCACTTGTCCAATGTCTATACACCTGTACACCTGCAGCCTGACCAATGCACATGTCCAATGTCTATACACCTGTATACATGCAGCATGACCAACACACACGTCCAACGTCTATACACCTGTACACCTGTAGCCTGACCCACACACACGTCTAATGTCTATACACCTGTATACATGCAGCCTGACCCACACACACGTCCAACGTCTATACACCTGTATACCTGCAGCCTGACCCACACACACATCCAACGTCTATACACCTGTACACCTGCAGCCTGACCCCCACACACGTCCGTCTATACACCTGTACACCTGTAGCCTGACCCACACACACGTCTAATGTCTATACACCTGTACACCTGTAGCCTGACCCCTGCACTTGTCCAATGTCTATACACCTGTACACCTGTAGCCTGACCCACACACACGTCCAATGTCTATACACCTGTATACCTGCAGCCTGACCCACACACACGTCCAATGTCTATACACCTGTATACATGCAGCCTGACCAATGCACATGTCCAATGCCTATACACCTGTAGCCTGACCCACACACACACGTCCAATGTCTATACACCTGTACACATGCAGCCTGTCCCATGCGCATGTCCAGTGTCTATACACCTGTACACCTGCAGCCTGACCCACACACATGTCCATCGTCTATACAACTGTACACCTGCAGCCTGACCCACACACATGTCCAATGTCTATACACCTGTACACATGCAGCCTGACCCATGCGCATGTCCAGTGTCTATACACCTGTACACCTGCATCCTGACCCATGCACACATCCACTGTCTATACACCTGTACACCTGCAGCCTGACCCACACACATGTCCAGTGTCTATACACCTGTATACATGCAGCCTGACCCACACACACGTCCAACGTCTATACACCTGTATACATGTAGCCTGACCCACACACACGTCCAACGTCTATACACCTGTACACCTGTAGCCTGACTCACACACACGTCCAATGTCTATACACCTGTATACATGCAGCCTGACCCACACACACGTCCAACGTCTATACACCTGTATACATGCAGCCTGACCCACACACACGTCCAACGTCTATACACCTGTACACCTGTAGCCTGACCCACACACACGTCCAATGTCTATACACCTGTACACCTGCAGCCTGACCCACACACACATCCAATGTCTATACACCTGTACACCTGTAGCCTGACCCACACACACGTCCAATGTCTATACACCTGTATACATGCAGCCTGACCCACACACACGTCCAATGTCTATACACCTGTACACCTGCATCCTGACCAATGCACACATCCAATGTCTATACACCTGTACACCTGCAGCCTGACCCACACACATGTCCAGTGTCTATACACCTGTACACCTGCAGCCTGACCCACACACATGTCCATCGGCTATACACCTGTACACCTGCATCCTGACCCTTGCACACATCCAATGTCTATATACCTGTACACCTGCAGCCTGACCCAAACACACGTCCAACGTCTATACACCTATATACCTGCAGCCTGACCCACACACACGTCCAACGTCTATACACCTGTACACCTGCAGCCTGACCCACACACATGTCCAGTGTCTATACACCTGTACACCTGCAGCCTGACCCACACACACGTCCGACTATACACCTGTATACCTGCAGCCTGACCCACACACACGTCCAACGTCTATACACCTGTATACCTGCAGCCTGACCCACACACACGTCCAACGTCTATACACCTGTACACCTGTAGCCTGACCCACACACACGTCTAATGTCTATACACCTGTATACATGCAGCCTGACCCACACACACGTCCAATGCCTATACACCTGTAGCCTGACCCCTGCACTTGTCCAATGTCTATACACCTGTATACATGCAGCCTGACCAATGCACATGTCCAATGCCTATACACCTGTAGCCTGACCCACACACACGTCCAATGTCTATACAACTGTACACCTGTAGCCTGACCAATGCACACATCCTATGTCTATACACCTGTACACCTGCATCCTGACCAATGCACACATCCAATGTCTATACACCTGTACACCTGCAGCCTGACCCACACACATGTCCAGTGTCTATACACCTGTACACCTGCAGCCTGACCCATACACACGTCCAATGTCTATACACCTGTACACCTGCAGCCTGACCCACACACATGTCCATCGTCTATACACCTGTACACCTGCATCCTGACCCATGCACACATCCAATGTCTATATACCTGTACACCTGCAGCCTGACCCATGCACACATCCAATATCTATACACCTGTACACCTGCAGCCTGACCCACACACATGTCCATCGTCTATACACCTGTACACCTGCAGCCTGACCCACACACACGTCCAATGTCTATACACCTGTATACATGCAGCCTGACCCACACACATGTCCAATGTCTATACACCTGTACACCTGTAGCCTGACCCATGCACACATCCAATGTCTATATACTTGTATACCTGCAGCCTGACCCATGCACACATCCAATGTCTATATACCTGTACACCTGCAGCCTGACCCATGCACACATCCAATGCCTATACACCTGTACACCTGTAGCCTGACCCACACACACGTCCAATGTCTATACACCTGTATACATGCAGCCTGACCCACACACACGTCCAATGTCTATATACCTGTACACCTGCAGCCTGACCCATGCACACATCCAATGTCTATACACCTGTACACCTGCAGCCTGACCCACACACATGTCCATCGTCTATACACCTGTACACCTGTAGCCTGACCCACACACATGTCCAGTGTCTATACACCTGTATACATGCAGCCTGACCCACACACACGTCCAACGTCTATACACCTGTACACCTGTAGCCTGACCCACACACACGTCCAATGTCTATACACCTGTATACATGCAGCCTGACCCACACACGTCCAACGTCTATACACCTGTACACCTGCAGCCTGACCCACGCACATGTCCAGTGTCTATACACCTGTACACCTGTAGCCTGATCCACACACACGTCCAACGTCTATACACCTGTACAACTGTAGCCTGACCCACACACACGTCCAATGTCTATACACCTGTATACATGCAGCCTGACCCACACACACGTCCAACGTCTATACACCTGTACACCTGTAGCCTGACCCACACACACGTCCAATGTTTATACACCTGTAAACATGCAGCCTGACCCACACACACGTCCAATGTCTATACACCTGTACACTTGTAGCCTGACCCACACACATGTCCAACGTCTATACACCTGTATACATGCAGCCTGACCCACACACACGTCCAACGTCTATACACCTGTACACCTGTAGCCTGACCCCTGCACTTGTCCAATGTCTATACACCTGTACAACTGCAGCCTGACCCACACACACATCCAATGTCTATACACCTGTACACCTGTAGCCTGACCCACACACACGTCCAACGTCTATACACCTGTACACCTGTAGCCTGACCCACACACACGTCCAATGTCTATACACCTGTATACATGCAGCCTGACCCACACACACGTCCAACGTCTATACACCTGTACACCTGTAGCCTGACCCACACACACGTCCAATGTCTATACACCTGTATACATGCAGCCTGACCCACACACACACGTCCGTCTATACACCTGTACACCTGCAGCCTGACCCACACACACGTCTAATGTCTATACACCTGTACACCTGTAGCCTGACCCCTGCACTTGTCCAATGTCTATACACCTGTATACATGCAGCCTGACCCACACACACGTCCAACGTCTATACACCTGTACACCTGTAGCCTGACCCACACACACGTCCAATGTCTATACACCTGTATACATGCAGCCTGACCCACACACACGTCCAACGTCTATACACCTGTACACCTGTAGCCTGACCCACACACATGTCCAATGTCTATACACCTGTATACCTGCAGCCTGACCCACACACACGTCCAATGTCTATACACCTGTATACATGCAGCCTGACCAATGCACATGTCCAATGCCTATACACCTGTACACCTGTAGCCTGACCCACACACACGTTCAATGTCTATACAACTGTACACCTGCAGCCTGACCCACACACATGTCCAATGTCTATACACCTGTACACATGCAGCCTGACCCATGCGCATGTCCAGTGTCTATACACCTGTACACCTGCATCCTGACCCATGCACACATCCAATGTCTATACACCTGTACACCTGCAGCCTGACCCACACACACGTCCAATGTCTATACACCTGTATACATGCAGCCTGACCCACACACACGTCCAACGTCTATACACCTGTACACCTGTAGCCTGACCCACACACACGTCCAACGTCTATACACCTGTAGCCTGACCCACACACACGTCCAATGTCTATACACCTGTATACATGCAGCCTGACCCACACACACGTCCAACGTCTATACACCTGTATACATGCAGCCTGACCCACACACACGTCCAACGTCTATACACCTGTACAACTGTAGCCTGACCCACACACACGTCCAATGTCTATACACCTGTACACCTGTAGCCTGACCCACACACACGTCCAACGTCTATACACCTGCACACCTGTAGCCTGTCCCACACACACGTCCAATGTCTATACACCTGTACAACTGTAGCCTGACCCACACACACGTCCAATGTCTATACACCTGTACACCTGTAGCCTGACCCACACACACGTCCAATGTCTATACACCTGTACACCTGTAGCCTGACCCACACACACGTCCAATGTCTATACACCTGTATACCTGCAGCCTGACCCACACACACGTCCAATGTCTATACACCTGTATACATGCAGCCTGACCCTTGCATATGTCCAATGCCTATACACCTGTACACCTGTATACCTGCAGCCTGACCCACACACACGTCCAATGTCTATACACCTGTATACATGCAGCCTGACCCTTGCATATGTCCAATGTCTATACACCTGTACACCTGCATCCTGACCAATGCACATGTCCAATGTCTATACACCTGTATACATGCAGCCTGACCCTTGCATATGTCCAATGCCTATACACCTGTACACCTGCAGCCTGACCCACACACGTCCAATGTCTATACACCTGTAGCCTGACCCACACACACGTCCAACGTCTATACACCTGTACACCTGCAGCCTGACCCACACACGTCCAATGTCTATACACCTGTACACCTGTAGCCTGACCCACACACACGTCCAACGTCTATACACCTGTACACCTGCAGCCTGACCCCTGCACTTGTCCAATGTCTATACACCTGTACACCTGTAGCCTGACCCACACACACGTCCAACGTCTATACACCTGTACACCTGTAGCCTGACCCACACACACGTCCAACGTCTATACACCTGTACACCTGTAGCCTGACCCACACACACGTCCAATGTCTATACACCTGTACACCTGTAGCCTGACCCACACACACGTCCAATGTCTATACACCTGTATACATGCAGCCTGACCCACACACATGTCCAATGTCTGTACACCTGTATACCTGTAGCCTGACCCACACACACGTCCAACGTCTATACACCTGTACACCTGCAGCCTGACCCACACACATGTCCTGTGTCTATACACCTGTACACCTGCAGCCAGACCCACGCACATGTCCTGTGTCTATACACCTGTACACCTGCAGCCTGACCCACACACATGTCCAATGTCTATACACCTGTACACCTGCATCCTGACCCATGCACACATCCAATGTCTATATACCTGTACACCTGCAGCCTGACCCATGCACACATCCAATATCTATACACCTGTACACCTGCAGCCTGACCCACACACATGTCCTGTGTCTATACACCTGTACACCTGCAGCCTGACCCACGCACATGTCCTGTGTCTATACACCTGTACACCTGCAGCCTGACCCACGCACATGTCCTGTGTCTATACACCTGTACACCTGCAGCCTGACCCACGCACATGTCCTGTGTCTATACACCTGTATACATGCAGCCTGACCCACACACACGTCCAATGTCTATACACCTGTGTACATGCAGCCTGACCCACACACACGTCCAATGTCTATACACCTGTACACCTGTAGCCTGACCCACACACACGTCCAATGTCTATACACCTGTACACCTGTAGCCTGACCCACACACATGTCCAGTGTCTATACACCTGTACACCTGCAGCCTGACCCACACACACGTCCAATGTCTATACACCTGTATACCTGCAGCCTGACCCACACACACGTCCAATGTCTATACACCTGTATACCTGCAGCCTGACCCATGCACATGTCCAGTGTCTATACACCTGTACACCTGCAGCCTGACCCACACACACGTCCAATGTCTATACACCTGTACACCTGCAGCCTGACCCATGCACGTCCAATGTCTATACACCTGTATACCTGCAGCCTGACCCATGCACATGTCCAGTGTCTATACACCTGTACACCTGCAGCCTGACCCACACACACGTCCAATGTCTATACACCTGTACACCTGTAGCCTGACCCACGCACATGTCCAGTGTCTATACACCTGTACACCTGCAGCCTGACCCACACACGTCCAATGTATATACACCTGTACACCTGCAGCCTGACCAATGCACATGTCCAATGTCTATACACCTGTATACCTGCAGCCTGACCCATGCACATGTCCAGTGTCTATACACCTGTACACCTGCAGCCTGACCAATGCACATGTCCAGTGTCTATACACCTGTACACCTGCAGCCTGACCCACACACGTCCAATGTATATACACCTGTACACCTGCAGCCTGACCAATGCACATGTCCAATGTCTATACACCTGTATACCTGCAGCCTGACCCATGCACATGTCCAGTGTCTATACACGTGTACACCTGCAGCCTGACCAATGCACATGTCCAGTGTCTATACACCTGTACACCTGCAGCCTGACCAATGCACATGTCCAGTGTCTATACACCTGTACACCTGCAGCCTGACCCACACACATGTCCAATGTCTATACAACAGTACACCTGCAGCCTGACCCACACACATGTCCAATGTCTATACACCTGTACACCTGCAGCCTGACCCACACACATGTCCAATGTCTATACACCTGTACACCTGCAGCCTGACCCACACACATGTCCAATGTCTATACACCTGTACACCTGCAGCCTGACCCACGCACATGTCCAGTGTCTATACACCTGTACACCTGCAGCCTGACCAATGCACATGTCCAATGTCTATACACCTGTATACCTGCAGCCTGACCCATGCACATGTCCAGTGTCTATACACCTGTACACCTGCAGCCTGACCAATGCACATGTCCAGTGTCTATACACCTGTACACCTGCAGCCTGACCCACACACGTCCAATGTATATACACCTGTACACCTGCAGCCTGACCAATGCACATGTCCAATGTCTATACACCTGTATACCTGCAGCCTGACCCATGCACATGTCCAGTGTCTATACACCTGTACACCTGCAGCCTGACCAATGCACATGTCCAGTGTCTATACACCTGTACACCTGCAGCCTGACCAATGCACATGTCCAGTGTCTATACAACAGTACACCTGCAGCCTGACCCACACACATGTCCAATGTCTATACACCTGTACACCTGCAGCCTGACCCACACACATGTCCAATGTCTACAACAGTACACCTGCAGCCTGACCCACACACATGTCCAATGTCTATACACCTGTACACCTGCAGCCTGACCCACACACATGTCCAATGTCTATACACCTGTACACCTGCAGCCTGACCCACACACATGTCCAATGTCTATACACCTGTACACCTGCAGCCTGACCCACGCACATGTCCAGTGTCTATACACCTGTACACCTGCAGCCTGACCAATGCACATGTCCAATGTCTATACACCTGTACACCTGCAGCCTGACCCACACACATGTCCAATGTCTATACAACAGTACACCTGCAGCCTGACCCACGCACATGTCCAGTGTCTATACACCTGTACACCTGCAGCCTGACCCACACACATGTCCAATGTCTATACACCTGTACACCTGCAGCCTGACCCACACACATGTCCAATGTCTATACACCTGTACACCTGCAGCCTGACCCACGCACATGTCCAGTGTCTATACACCTGTACACCTGCAGCCTGACCAATGCACACATCCAATGTCTATATACCTGTACACCTGCAGCCTGACCAATGCACACATCCAATGTCTATATACCTGTACACCTGCAGCCTGACCCATGCACACATCCAATGTCTATATACCTGTACACCTGCATCCTGACCCATGCACATGTCCAATGTCTATACACCTGTACACCTGCAGCCTGACCCATGCACACATCCAATGTCTATATACCTGTACACCTGCATCCTGACCCATGCACATGTCCAATGTCTATACACCTGTACACCTGCAGCCTGACCCATGCACGTCCAATGTCTATACACCTAAACAACTATATACTGACCCACAAAGAAGATAAATAAGCCTCACTATCTATAGATCACTGCATATACAGCGTGACCCATAGACATTATCAATGTAACACTGCATACAGTGACAACATGCACATTATACATGCCAGCACCACTGTGTGTTTTAGAATGTAAAAATGTGTACAAGAAACAGCATTGCTGTGTTGAACTAAACAGTAAACACAAAATGATAGTATTATATACCACAGATATATACAAGGTGGACTTATAGTATGGATCTTTATGAAGCTTTATGAAGCAACTTTCTGGCATTCCGGATTAGTAATGAAATGACCTGTGTCAGCACGTGGGTTTCCCACTGGCTCCTGTAGTATTAACGTCATGTGAATAGCGATCTGTTCTGACTATATTATAAGTTAGGTCAATCTATCCCTCAAATGAACGGGGCAATACACATAACAAGCCACAATGACAGCGTTCAGCTACAGCTAAACCACAAGGGAGCGGCGCATCTAATGTGCGGGAGTGGTCTAACTTCAAGGGATGTGGTTGTACCCAGCAACATCACATGAACATTATATTGCTCAGACAGAAAATACCCTACCTCCCAAATCTCCTGATATTTGTGGAACAGTCCCTTTTTTTGGGACTGTCCAGTCCGCGGACAGCAATTTCCTGTGGTGGTGGTGGTGGTGGGGGCCGTTTGAAGGCTCATTCTTTGATAGTATATAATGCAGAGCTCATTCTCTGATAGTGAGTATATAATGCAGAGCTCGTTCTCTGATAGTGAGTATATAATGCAGAGCTCGTTCTCTGTTAGTGAGTATATAATGCAGAGCTCATTCTCTGATAGTGAGTATATAATGCAGAGCTCATTCTCTGATAGTGAGTATATAATGCAGAGCTCATTCTCTGATAGTGAGTATATAATGCAGAGCTCATTCTCTGATAGTGAGTATATAATGCAGAGCTCGTTCTCTGTTAGTGAGTATATAATGCAGAGCTCATTCTCTGATAGTGAGTATATAATGCAGAGCTCGTTCTCTGTTAGTGAGTATATAATGCAGAGCTCATTCTCTGATAGTGAGTTTATAATGCAGAGCTCATTCTCTGATAGTGAGTATATAATGCAGAGCTCGTTCTCTGATAGTGAGTATATAATGCAGAGCTCATTCTCTGATAGTGAGTATATAATGCAGAGCTCGTTCTCTGATAGTGAGTATATAATGCAGAGCTCATTCTCTGATAGTGAGTATATAATGCAGAGCTCATTCTCTGATAGTGAGTATATAATGCAGAGCTCATTCTCTGTTAGTGAGTATATAATGCAGAGCTCATTCTCTGATAGTGAGTATATAATGCAGAGCTTGTTCTCTGACAGCCAGTATATAATGCAGAGCTCATTCTCTGATAGTGAGTATACAATGCAGAGCTCATTCTCTGATAGTGAGTATACAATGCAGAGCTCGTTTTCTGATAGTGAGTATATAATGCAGAGCTCATTCTCTGATAGTGAGTATACAATGCAGAGCTCGTTTTCTGATAGTGAGTATACAATGCAGAGCTCATTCTCTGATAGTGAGTATACAATGCAGAGCTCATTCTCTGATGGTGAGTATACAATGCAGAGCTCATTCTCTGATAGTGAGTATACAATGCAGAGCTCGTTTTCTGATAGTGAGTATATAATGCAGAGCTCATTCTCTGATAGTATACAATGCAGAGCACATTCTCTGATAGTGAGTATACAATGCAGAGCACATTCTCTGATAGTGAGTATACAATGCAGAGCTCATTCTCTGATAGTGAGTATATAATGCAGAGCTCATTCTCTGATAGTGAGTATATAATGCAGAGCTCATTCTCTGATAGTGAGTATACAATGCAGAGCTCGTTCTCTGATAGTGAGTATATAATGCAGAGCTCATTCTCAGATAGTGAGTATATAATGCAGAGCTCGTTCTCTGATAGTGAGTATATAGGCCCTCATTCCGAGTTGTTCGCTCTGTATTTTTTATCGCATTGCAGCGATTTTCCACTTAATGCGCATGCGCAATGTCCGCACTGCGACTGCGCCAAGTAAATTTGCTATGCAGTTAGGAATTTTACTCACGGCTTTTTCATCGTTCTGGTGATCGTAATGTGATTGACAGGAAATGGGTGTTACTGGGCGGAAACTGGCCGTTTTATGGGTGTGTGCGGAAAAACGCTACCGTTTCTGGGAAAAACGCGGGAGTGGCTGGAGAAACGGGGGAGTATCTGGGCGAACGCTGGGTGTGTTTGACGTCAAACCAGGAACGACAAGCACTGAACTGATCGCAGATGCCGAGTAAGTCCGGAGCTACTCAGAAACTGCTAAGAGAGGTGTAATCGCAATATTGCGAATACGTCGTTCGCAATTTTAAGAAGCTAAGATTCACTCCCAGTAGGCGGCGGCTTAGCGTGAGTAAATCTGCTAAAAGCAGCTTGCGAGCGAACAACTCGGAATGAGGGCCATAATGCAGAGCTCATTCTCTGATAGTCAACAATGCAGAGCTTCTCTGTTAGTATATAATGCAGAGTTCATTCTCTGATAGTGAGTACATAATGCAGAGCTCATTCTCTGATAGTGAGTACACAATGCAGAGCTCATTCTGTGTCACCCCTGTCTGTCTACCCCTCCCCTTTAGAATGTAAGCTCTCACGAGCAGGGCCCTCTTCCCTCATGTGCTTATCCTTTCTTACTTTAATGATCTTCAACTGCATCAACTCCAGCAGTCTTCTGCCAGCTGATACATATTCCAGTGTCATCTGCTGATGTAACTATGTTTATTTACCCTGTACTTGTCCTATACTGTCATCAACTGTAAGTTGCTGTTTTCCTGTTTGATTATTTATGTACTCTGGAATTGGGCGCTGCGGAACCCTTGTGGCGCCATATAAATAAAGGATAATAATAATAATAATAATAAATAAGAATTTACTTACCGATAATTCTATTTCTCGTAGTCCGTAGTGGATGCTGGGGACTCCGTAAGGACCATGGGGAATAGCGGCTCCGCAGGAGACTGGGCACAAAAGTAAAGCTTTAGAACTACCTGGTGTGCACTGGCTCCTCCCCCTATGACCCTCCTCCAAGCCTCAGTTAGGATACTGTGCCCGGACGAGCGTACACAATAAGGAAGGATTTTGAATCCCGGGTAAGACTCATACCAGCCACACCAATCACACCATATAACTTGTGATCTAAACCCAGTTAACAGCATGATAACAGAGGAGCCTCTAGAAAAGATGGCTCACTACAGCAATAACCCGATTTTTTGGTAACAATAACTATGTACCAGTATTGCAGACAATCCGCACTTGGGATGGGCGCCCAGCATCCACTACGGACTACGAGAAATAGAATTATTGGTAAGTAAATTCTTATTTTCTCTGACGTCCTAGTGGATGCTGGGGACTCCGTAAGGACCATGGGGATTATACCAAAGCTCCCAAACGGGCGGGAGAGTGCGGATGACTCTGCAGCACCAAATGAGAGAACTCCAGGTCCTCCTCAGCCAGGGTATCAAATTTGTAGAATTTTACAAACGTATTTGCTCCTGACCAAGTAGTTGCTCGGCAAAGTTGTAAAGCCGAGACCCCTCGGGCAGCTGCCCAAGATGAGCCCACCTTCCTTGTGGAATGGGCTTTTACAGATTTTGGCTGTGGCAGGCCTGCCACAGAATGTGCAAGCTGAATTGTACTACAAATCCAACGAGCAATAGTCTGCTTAGAAGCAGGAGCACCCAGCTTGTTGGGTGCATACAGAATAAACAACGAGTCAGATTTTCTGACTCCAGCCGTCCTGGAAACCTATATTTCCAGGGCCCTGACAACGTCTAGCAACTTGGAGTCCTCCAAGTCCCTAGTAGCCGCAGGCACCACAATAGGTTGATTCAGGTGAAACGCTGAAAACCACCTTAGGGAGAAACTGAGGACAAGTCCTCAATTCCGCCCTGTCCGAATGGAAAATCAGATGCGGGCTTTTACAGGATAAAGCCGCCAATTCTGACACGCACCTGGCCCAGGCCAGGGCCAACAGCATGACCACTTTCCATGTGAGATATTTTAACTCCACATATTTAAGTGGTTCAAACCAATGTGACTTTTGGAACCCAAAAACTACATTTAGATCCCAAGGTGCCACTGGAGGCACAAAAGGAGGCTGTATATACAGTACCCCTTTCACAAACGTCTGAACTTCAGGGACTGAAGCTAGTTCTTTTTGGAAGAAAATTGACAGGGCCGAAATTTGAACCTTAATGGACCCCCATTTCAGGCCCATAGACACTCCTGTTTGCAGGAAATGTATGAATCGACCTAGTTGAAAATTCCTCCGTCGGGGCCTTACTGGCCTCGCACCACGCAACATATTTTCGCCAAATGCGGTGATAATGTTTTGCGGTTATATCTTTCCTGGCTTTGATCAGGATAGGAATGTCTTCATCCGGAATGCCTTTCTCCTTCAGGATCCGGCGTTCAACCGCCATGCCGTCAAACGCAGCCGCGGTAAGTCTTGGAACAGACAGGGTCCTTGCTGGAGCAGGTCCCTTCTTAGAGGTAGAGGCCACGGATCCTCCGTGAGCATCTCTTGAAGTTCCGGTTACCAAGTCCTTCTTGGTCAATCCGGAGCCACGAATATAGTGCTTACTCCTCTCCATCTTATAATTCTCAGTACCTTGGGTATGAGAGGCAGAGGAGGGAACACATACACTGACTGGTACACCCACTGTGTTACCAGAGCGTCTACAGCTATTGCTTGAGGGTCCCTTGACCTGGCGCAATACTTGTCGAGTTTTATAAACATGTGGAAGACTTCTGGGTGAAGTCCCCACTCTCCCGGGTGGGAGTCGTGTCTGCTGAGGAAGTCTGCTTCCCAGTTGTCCACTCCCGGAATGAATACTGCTGACAGTGCTATCACATGATTTTCCGCCCAGCGAAGAATCCTTGCAGCTTCTGCCTTGCCCTCCTGCTTCTTGTGTCACCCTGTCTGTTTACATGGGTGACTGCCGTGATGTTGTCCGAATGGATCAACTCCGGGTGACCTTGAAGCAGAGGTCATGCTGAGCTTAGAGCATTGTAAATGGCCCTTAGCTTCAGGATATTTATGTGAAGTGATGTCTCCAGGCTTGACCATAAGCTCTGGAAATTCCTTCCCTGTGTGACTGCTCCCCAACCTCGCAGGCTGGCATCCGTGGTCACCAGGACCCAGTCCTGAATGTCGAATCTGCGGCCCTCTAGAAGATGAGCACTCTGCAACCACCACAGGAGAGACACCCTTGTGCTTGGTGACAGGGTTATCCGCTGATGCATCTGAAGATGCGACCCGGACCATTTGTCCAGCAGGTCCCACTGGAAAGTTCTTGCGTGGAATCTGCCGAATGGGATTGCTTCGTAGGAAGCCACCATTTTTTCCAGAACCCTTTCATTGATGTACTGAGACTTGGCTCGGTTATAGGAGGTTCCCGACTAGCTCAGATAACTCCCTGACTTTCTCTTCCGGGAGAAACCCCTTTTTCTGGACTGTGTCCAGGATCATCCCCTAGGAACAGAAGACGAGTCGTCGGAATCAGCTGCGATTTTGGAATATTGAGAATCCAATCGTGCTGCCGCAACACTACCTGAGATAGTGCTACACCGACCTCCAACTGTTCCCTGGATCTTACCCTTATCAGGGAATCGTCCAAGTAAGGGATAACTAAAATTCCCTTCCTTCGAAAGAGTATCATCATTTCGGCCATTACCTTGGTAAAGACCCGGGGTGCCGTGGACCATCCATACGGCAGCGTCTGAAACTGATAGTGACAGTTCTGTACCACAAACCTGAGGTACCCTTGGTGAGAAGGGTAAATTTGGACATGAAGGTAAGCATCCTTGATGTCCCGAGACATCATGTAGTCCCCTTCTTCCAGGTTCGCAATCACTGCTCTGAGTGACTCAATCTTGAATTTGAACCTCCGTATGTAAGTGTTCAAGATTTTAGATTTAGAATCGGTCTCACCGAGCCGTCCGGCTTCGGTACCACAACAGTGTGGAATAATACCCCGTTCCCTGTTGCAGGAGGGGTACCTTGATTATCACCTGCTGGGAATACAGCTTGTGAATGGCTTCCAAAACTGCCTCCCTGTCAGAGGGAGACATCGGTAAAGCCGACTTTAGGAAACGGCGAGGGGGAGACGTCTCGAATTCCAATTTGTACCCCTGAGATATCACCTGAAGGATCCAGGGGTCTAATTGCGAGTGAGCCCACTGCGCGCTGAAATTCATTGAGACGGGCCCCCACTGTGCCTGATTCTGCTTGTAAAGCCCCAGCGTCATACTGAGGGCTTGGCAGAGGCGGGAGAGGGCTTCTGTTCCTGGGAACTGGCTGATTTCTGCAGCCTTTTTCCTCTCCCTCTGTCACGGGGCAGAAATGAGGAACCTTTTGCCCGCTTGCCCACGAAAGGACTGCGCCTGATAATACGGCGTCTTCTTATGTTGAGAGGCGACCTGGGGTACAAACGTGGATTTCCCAGCTGTTGCCGTGGCCACCAGGTCTGAAAGACCGACCCCAAATAACTCCTCCCCTTAATAAGGCAGTACTTCCAAATGCCGTTTGGAATCCGCATCACCTGACCACTGTCGTGTCCATAACCCTCTACTGGCAGAAATGGACAACGCACTTAGACTTGATGCCAGTCGGCAAATATTCCGCTGTGCATCACGCATATATAGAAATGCATCCTTTAAAATGCTCTATAGGCAATAATATACTGTCCCTATCTAGGGTATCAATATTTTCAGTCAGGGAATCCGACCACGCCAACCCAGCACTGCACATCCAGGCTGAGGCGATTGCTGGTCGCAGTATAACACCAGTATGTGTGTAAATACATTGTAGGATACCCTCCTGCTTTCTATCAGCAGGATCCTTAAGGGCGGCCATCTCAGGAGAGGGTAGAGCCCTTGTTCTTACAAGTGTGTGAGCGCTTTATCCACCCTAGGGGGTGTTTCCCAACGCACCCTAACCTCTGGCGGGAAAGGATATAATGCCAATAACATTTTAGAAATTATCAGTTGTTATCGGGGGAAACCCACGCATCATCACACACCTCATTTAATTTCTCAGATTCAGGAAAACTACAGGTAGTTTTTCCTCACCGAACATAATACCCCTTTTTGGTGGTACTCGTATTATCAGAAATGTGTAAAACATTTTTCATTGCCTCAATCATGTAACGTGTGGCCCTACTGGAAGTCACATTTGTCTCTTCACCGTCGACACTGGAGTCAGTATCCGTGTCGGCGTCTATATCTGCCATCTGAGGTAACGGGCGCTTTAGAGCCCCTGACGGCCTATGAGACGTCTGGACAGGCACAAGCTAAGTAGCTGGCTGTCTCATGTCAACCACTGTCTTTTATACAGAGCTGACACTGTCACGTAATTCCTTCCAACAGTTCATCCACTCAGGTGTCGACCCCCTAGGGGGTGACATCACTATTACAGCAGTGGCGTAACTAGAAATTTTTCTCCCCCAAGCCAAAAATCCTTCGCGCCCCCCCCCCCCCCCCCCCCCCCCCCCCCCCCCCCCCCCCCCCCCCCCCCCCCCCCACCCCCCCACCCCCCTCTACCCCGTAATTGGCACTAGCAAGGTAGAAAAATGCGCGCGCCGCAGGCGCGCGCTGGCAAAAAGGGTGTGTGGCTTTGTCAAATGGGCGTGGAGGGCGTGGCATTGCAGGAAAAGACTACCTTATACCCCAGTTTTGTAACCTGCACGCCCAGACGTTGGCCACCACAGGAAAGAAAAATAATCCTGATTCATGCCCCTTACATTATTTGTCATTTTTCCTCCTTATAGCAGGGCTGTAACTAGGGGGGGGCTAAGGGGTCACGTGCCCCGGGCGCCGCATTGAAGGGGGCGCAAAAACACTCCACCAAGCACCCCCACCGCAGCGATCACCTCCCGCAGCCAGTACCAGCACTGAGGGGGGCGGCATTGACGGTACATGCACTGTACCAATGGCGGCGTCCATAGATCTAATAAGCCGCAGCAGCCGCCCCCGCACACACCAGCTGCTGACTGCCCGTAACTGCAGACATGTGTGAGCAGCACAGCAGCAGTGCCTGACGCCCGCCCCCTTCCTCCAGCATGGTGGCCGCTCCCACCCCCGGGATCAGCCACCAATGTATGTGCTTATAATGTCCCTCCTGAGGCTCCGCCCCTCCTCTCTGAGCAGTGCGGCTGCCGGGTGGGCCTGTGGGGAAAGGTGGACGGAGGAGCACTGTCGGAAGAAGGCTAGCAGGACCGCGGCTAGCAGGGGCTCATCATTAGAGCAGTCGGATCACACAGTTGGCCACACTGGTAAGAGTAATGCTCCACCAAACCTGTGCTCTTCCTCTCCCCTATGGCTATGCTCAGTTCCTGTCTGAGGCTCTGAGCACCTCTGCTCCTGCCCTGCTCTCTTCACATTGTAAATGTCTGTCTTCACCAGTGTATCTATGTCACCACAACCCCCTCACCCTAGTCACCAGTGTATGTCTCCAGCCACCCCAACACAAAAGTGTATATGTCCCACCAGTCCCCAGTGTATATTTCTCCATGTTCCCTTTTTGATCGCAGTGTGTATTTATCCATGTTCCCCCTCCCCCAGTCACCAACGTATATGTCACTATGTGCTCCTCCATCATCTCCATGGCCCCTTCCCCCACCCCATTCATAAGTGTGTAGATCTCCATGTCCCTCTTCTTCCACCGCAGTGACCAGTGTGTACGTCTCCATGTCCCCCTTCCCCCACTGCAGTCACCAGTCTGTACGTCTCCATGTCCCCCTTCCCCCTCCCCCAGTCACCAGTGTGGTACATTTCTATGTTCCCCTGTCCCCTCCCGTAGTCACCAATGTGTATGTCTCCATGCCCCCCTCCTCCCTGTCACCAGTTTTTACGTCTCCCCCCCCAGTCACCAGTGTGTAAGTCTCCATGTCCCCCTTTCCCCAGCCCAGTCATCACTATGTTCGTCACTCCCCACCACCACCAGTCACTATGTCTCTATATCCCTCCTCCGGCCACAGTGTGTCTGTCCCCTTCCCCCAGTAACCAGAATGTATGTCTCCAGCTGCAGTGTGTATGTCTATATGTCCCCCTCCCCCTTCCTCTTGCCCTGCACCTCCTCCAGCTACCCCCTTTTTTCTTCCACTTGTCTCTTCCTCACCGCCTTACCTTTCCTCCTTTTCTGCTGAAGGCGATGGGGTCCCACTGCCCTACTAACAGAAGCAACGAGGCACTGTCGGCTGCCAAACAGATCCACCTCTTGGGAAGAGCAGTGTAAGCTGGGACCTGATGTCATGACGTTACGTCGGGGCCAGACGTAGAGAGAGAGGAGCAGCAGTACACAGCAGCACCGCCGTCCAGGAGTGAGGAGAAGGATGCCACAGACATGGGAGATAGACAGTGACAGCAGCTGATGGTGAGTCTTTTGAAAAAATTTCTATAAAAAATAGGTTCTATACAATAATAAACACTTTAATATTCTCAATTATTTAATTATATTGGTAGCTTAATATTCCTTACAGTTTAAAATAGCAAACCCTATATCAGATATTTTGCTACTTTAAACTCTAATAATATGCTACCAATATAATTACATAGAGAATATTAAAGTGTTTATTTTTTTTTTATAGAACCTATTCTATTGTATCTCTCTCTCGGCAGGGCGCACTCCAATCTCAGTGTAATGAGACTAAGGTTGCACTACTGCGTGGTGTAGTTTGAATTTTATTTAGTTTATTTATTTATTTACTTATTTCTTTTTGTCATTTTTTTAAATACGGGAGAATTGAAATATATAAATATATATATATATATATTTTTTTTTAATATTTTTTTGGGGGGGGGGGGGGGGTTCCATATTACTGCCTTGCCCCGGGTACTGAAAATCCTAGTTTCGGCCCTGCTTATAGTAATGCCCAGTATACATTATGCCACATACTGCAATGGTCCTTAGACATTATTCCACACACAATCAGTGATCGCGCTGAGCCCAAAAAAAAGTGGGTCCCAGGGACCCTTCACTTTTAAAAATTGGGGTCCTACCGGTCGTTTTCTGGGTCCCATCGGAATGAAGGTTCTTATTAATTTTAATCTTGTTTGGACACTACAAAAGTGTTGCAAGATGGGGGGGATGGGGTGACAATGCTGCTGGGCTCTGTAGCATGCAGGACACCCTGCACCAGAGCTGTAACTAGACATTTTGGTGCACTTAGGCAGAAAGTGAATTGGTATTAGACCACTTAGACCATAAAGAACAGGTAGTGCGCGCCGTAGGCGCGCCGCAAAATTTCAGGGCCGTGGCTTCACAGGGAAGGGGCGTGACCACATAATAGTGTCAATTCACATTACACCACACAGTAGTGGCGCTTATACACATTGCACCAGGTAGAACCTCCTATGCACACTGATCCAGGTAGATCACGTCATACACTTTGCTCCAGGTACAGCACGTCATACACTTTGCACCAGGTACAGCACGTCATACACTTTGCACCAGGTAGAGCACGTTATCATACACATTGCCGCTAGGTAGAGCAAGTTATCATACACATTGCATCAGGTAGAGCATGTTATCATACACAATGCGCCTGGTAGAGCAAGTTATCATACACATTGCCGCTAGGTAGAGCAAGTTATCATACACATTGCATCAGGTAGAGCAAGTTATCATACACATTGCCGCTAGGTAGAGCAAGTTATCATACACATTGCCGCTAGGTAGAGCAAGTTATCATACACATTGCGTCAGGTAGAACACGTTATTATACAGAATGCGCCTGGTAGAGCACGTTATTATACACAATGCGCCTGGTAGAGCACGTTATCAGCCACATTGCGCCAGGTAGAACACGTTATTATACACAATGCGCCTGGTAGAGCACATTATCATACACATTGCGCCAGGTAGAACACGTTATTATACACAATGCGCCTGGTAGAGCACGTTATTATACACATTGCACTAGGTAGAGCACGTTATCATACACATTGCGCCAGGTAGAACACGTTATCATACACATTGCGCCAGGTAGAACACGTTATCATACACATTGCGCCAGGTAGAACACGTTATCATACACATTGCGCCAGGTAGAGCACGTTATCATACACATTGCGCCTGGTAGAGCACGTTATTATACACATTGCACTAGGTAGAGCACGTTATCATACACATTGCGCCTGGTAGAGCACGTTATTATACACATTGCACCAGGTAGAGCACGTTATCATACACATTGCGCCAGGTAGAACACGTTATCATACACATTGCGCCAGGTAGAACACGTTATCATACACATTGCGCCAGGTAGAACACGTTATCATACACATTGCGCCAGGTAGAGCATGTTATCATACACATTGCGCCAGGTAGAACACGTTATTATACACATTGCGCCAGGTAGAACACGTTATTATACACAATGCGCCTGGTAGAGCACGTTATTATACACAATGCGCCTGGTAGAGCACTGAGGCACATTGCAGTAACCACTCACTTATCACCTCCAGTTGCACGAAGGGGCCGTTTGACACAAGTGGTACCGCCCCCAGCAGCAACTCACTGACACTCACCATTTTTTCTGACAGCACAGTGCAGTGAGTGCACTGGCACAAGTAGCCAGCCTGCGCCTGTAGTAGCCGCAGCCTGGAGGAGCTCTATGTGAAATCGCAAGCAGAGGCTGTTCTCTGGCAAGAAGGAGCTCGTCCAATCGCTTCCCCTGACGGGCTGGCCACTGCTAAATATACCGATAATCAGTTCCAACTGTGTCAAAGTAGTGGAGCCCCAGGTGCAATGGGAAAGTCAGTGTCACTGCACAGTTGTACTGATTACTGGTATATTTAGCAGTGGCCAGCCCGTCAGGGGAAGCTATCGGAGGAGCTCCTTCTTGCCAGCCTCTGCTTGCGATTTTACAGATAGCTCCTTCATGCTGCGGCGCCGGCTGGCTACTTGTGCCAGTGCACTCACTGCACTGTGCTGTCAGAAAAATGGTGTCAGTGAGGCCCTGACACTCTGAGCGGCCTCACATTGCACACACGGAGCTTGCAGCCCCCGGACATCCCGCATCTGCACCAGCTACTCCAGGTGAAGTGGGGCGATGCAGCACTGTCTACTGCTTACCAACAGCGGGAGCTGCGCAGCCCGGCCGGCTCCTGCTGGAAGGTAGTTGTCGGGTCTCGGTGGGGCGTTGAGCGGGTCCCGGGTAGGGGGGTGGCGGCGGGCAGATCCGGAGCTGTACTCCCAGTCGCAGAGGAGGGTGCTGGCGGCAGAGCGGCAGTGGAGCCGGATGAGCGGGGCCAGTCTGTCAGCCCTGCAGCACAGATTCATGTGCTGGCGGGGAACAGGATTCAAAGCGGGAGATGCTGCAGGCTGTGATTGGATGGAGACTACAGGAGGTGATTGGCCGAGGAAACAGCCAGTCACCTCCTGCATTCCGCTGACAGGCTTAACACATGCAAACACATATTCAGATGAGCGCGTCCTGTGGGACCCGCTCATCTTCTAAATGTGAGTCCCGGGCGGCTGTTTCTGGGTAAAATACGCGCCATAGCGCGTTTTTGCGATCACTGACAATAATGCACATGACACAATATGCACACACCGTAATGCCCCCTACACATTATGCCACACACCGTAATGCCCCCGACACATTATGCCACACACCGTAATGCCCCCGACACATTATGCCACACACCGTAATGCCCCCGACACATTATGACAGGAATCGCAATACCCGTTATACATTATGCTACACACTGCAATGCCCCTGATACATTATAGCACATACAATGTCTGTGACACAGTATGACACACAACACAATGATCTTGAGACATTATACCACATACCACAATGCCCGTGACATAGTCTACAACACACCGTAATGCCAGATACATTATGACACACACTGCAATGTCCGTGATACATTATGCCACACACCGTAATGCCCATTACACATTAAGTTCTACAGTAAGGCTTCCAATTACTTTTAAATTACCTGCTCGTTGCCAGGGGTTTCATGCTCTTGGTTCCATGCACGGTGCCAGGATGTCATGCTCGTTGCCAGGGGTTTCATGCACTGGGTGTCATGCTCGTTGCTAGGGGGTAGTGCTTGTTGCTAGGGCCGTGCTCCCAGTGCCAGATATTCCCCCACAGTGCCAGGTATATGCACCCAGTGCCAGATATTCCCCCACAGTGCCAGGTATATGCACCCAGTGCCAGATATTCCCCCACAGTGCCTGCTTCCCCCCCAGTGCCAGGTATATGCCCCCAGTGCCGGGTATATGCCCCCCCAGTGCCAGGTATATTCCCCCAGTGCCAGGTATATGCCCCCCCAGTGCCAGGTATATGCCCCCAGTGCCAGATATTCTCCCACAGTGCCAGATATTCCCCCCAGGTGCCAGGTATATGCCCCCAGTGCCAGGTACATGCCCCCCCAGTGCCAGGTATATGCCCCCAGTGCCAGGTATATGCCCCCAGTGCCAGATATTCCCCCCCAGTGCCAGGTATATGCCCCCAGTGCCAGGTATATGCCCCCAGTGCCGGGTATATGCCCCCCCAGTGCCAGGTATATGCCCCCAGTGCCGGGTATATGCCCCCCCAGTGCCGGTTATATGCCCCCAGTGCCAGGTACATGCCCCCAGTGCCAGATATTCCCCCCCAGTGCCTGCTTCCCCCCCAGTGCCAGGTATATGCCTCCAGTGCCGGGTATATGCCCCCCCCAGTGCCAGGTATATGCCCCCAGTGCCAGGTACATGCCCCCAGTGCCGGGTATATGCCCCCCCCAGTGCCAGGTATATGCCCCCAGTGCCAGGTACATGCCCTCAGTGCCGGGTATATGTCCCCAGTGCCAGATCTGCCCCCCCAGTGCCAGGTATATGTCCCCAGTGCCGGGTATATGCCCCAGTGCCTGCTCCCCCGGCCCCCACCTATGTGTTGGAGGGACACGAGCGCATCGCGCGTCTCTCCTGTGTCCCTCCTGGCTCTCCCCCGGCTGGTCTAATAACGGAAGTGCCGTTCGTGAGCCAATCAGAGCTCACGAACGGCACATGCTTCCTTAGACCAGCCGGGGGAGAGCCAGGAGGGACACAGGAGAGACGTGCGATGCGCTCGTGTCCCTCCAACACTAAGGGGGGGGGCCGGGGGAGCAGGCACCGCAGGGAGGGAGAGCCGGAGAGGAGATCGCAGATTGACATGCGGACGCTCGTCCGCATGTCAATCTGTTCTAAATCAGTGGCGCCCCCGCAGCCCCTCGCCCCCAAGCCACCGCGAGGACTGCGGGGGCAGTAGTTACGCCACTGTATTACAGGCAATCTGCTCCGTCTCCACATCATTTTTCTCCTCATACATGTCGACACAAACGTACCGACACACAGCACCGACACACAGCACACACACAGGGAATGCTCTGATAGAGGACAGGACCCCACTAGCCCTTTGGGGAGACAGAGGGAGAGTTTGCCAGCACACACCAGAGCGCTATATATATACAGGGATAACCTTATATAAGTGTTTTTCCCCTTATAGCTGCTGTATCTTTAATACTGCGCGTAATTAGTGCCCCCCCCCCTCTCTTTTTTAACCCTTTCTGTAGTGTAGTGACTGCAGGGGAGAGCCAGGGAGCTTCCCTCCAATGGAGCTGTGAGGGAAAATGGCGCCAGTGTGCTGAGGAGATAGGCTCCGCCCCCTTCTCAGCGGCCTTATCTCCCGTTTTTCTGTGTATTCTGGCAGGGGTTAAATTCATCCATATAGCCCAGGAGCTATATGTGATGCATTTTTTGCCATCCAAGGTGTTTTTATTGCGTCTCAGGGCGCCCCCCCCCAGCGCCCTGCACCCTCAGTGACCGGAGTGTGAAGTGTGCTGAGAGCAATGGCGCACAGCTGCAGTGCTGTGCGCTATCTTGTTGAAGACAGGACGTCTTCTGCCGCCGATTTTCCGGACCTCTTCTGTCTTCTAGCTCTGTAAGGGGGCTGGCGGCGCGGCTCTGGGACCTATCCATGGCTGGGCCTGTGATCGGTCCCTCTGGAGCTAATGTCCAGTAGCCTAAGAAGCCCAATCCACTCTGCACGCAGGTGAGTTCGCTTCTTCTCCCCTTAGTCCCTCGATGCAGTGAGCCTGTTGCCAGCAGGTCTCACTGAACATAAAAAACCTAAAACTAAACTTTTCACTAAGCAGCTCAGGAGAGCCACCTAGTGTGCACCCTTCTCGTTCGGGCACAAAAATCTAACTGAGGCTTGGAGGAGGGTCATAGGGGGAGGAGCCAGTGCACACCAGGTAGTTCTAAAGCTTTACTTTTGTGCCCAGTCTCCTGCGGAGCCGCTATTCCCCATGGTCCTTACGGAGTCCCCAGCATCCACTAGGACGTCAGAGAAATAATAATAATTCTCAGATAGTGAGTATATAATGCAGAGCTCACTCTCAGATAGTGAGTATATAATGCAGAGCTCATTCTCAGATAGTGAGTATATAATGCAGAGCTCATTCTCTGATAGTATACAATGCAGAGCTCATTCTGTTAGTATATAATGCAGAGCTCATTCTCAGATAGTGAGTATATAATGCAGATCTCACTCTCAGATAGTGAGTATATAATGCAGAGCTCATTCTCAGATAGTGAGTATATAATGCAGAGCTCATTCTCTGATAGTGAGTTTATAATGCAGAGCTCATTCTCAGATAGTGAGTATATAATGCAGAGCTCATTCTCTGATAGTGAGTATATAATGCAGAGCTCATTCTCTCATACTGAGTATACAATGCAGAGCTCATTCCCTGATAGTATACAATGCAGAGCTCATTCTCTGATAGTGAGTATATAATGAAGAGCTCATTCTCTGATAGTGAGTATATAATGCAGAACTCATTCTCTGATAGTATACAATGCAGAGCTCATTCTCTGTTAGTATATAATGCAGAACTCGTTCTCTGATAGTGAGTATATAATGCAGAGCTCATTCTCTGATAGTGAGTATACAATGCAGAGCTCATTCTCTGATAGTGAGTATATAATGCAGAGCTCGTTCTCTGATAGTGAGTATATAATGCAGAGCTCATTCTCTGGTAGTGAGTATATAATGCAGAGCTCATTCTCTGATAGTGAGTTTACAATGAAGAGCTCATTCTCTGATAGTGAGTATATAATGCAGTGCTCATTCTCTGATAGTGAGTATATAAAGCAGAGCTCATTCTCTGATAGTGAGTACACAATGCAGAGCTCATTCTCTGATAGTGAGTATATAATGCAGAGCTCATTCTCTGATAGTGAGTATATAAAGCAGAGCTCATTCTCTGAGTACACAATGCAGAGCTCATTCTCTGATAGTGAGTATATAATGCAAAGCTCATTCTCTGATAGTGACTATATAATGCAGAGCTCATTCTCTGATAGTGACTATATAATGCAGAGCTCATTCGCTGATAGTGAGTATATAATGCAGAGCTTATTCTCTGATAGTATACAATGCAGAGCTCATTCTCTGTTAGTATATAATGCAGAGCTCATTCTGTGATAGTGAGTATACAATGCAGAGCTCATTCTCTGATAGTGAGTATATAATGCAGAGCTCATTCTCTGATAGTGAGTATATAATGCAGAGCTCATTCTCTGATAGTATACAATGCAGAGCTCATTCTCTGATACTGAGTATACAATGCAGAGCTCATTCTCTGATAGTGAGTATATAATGCAGAGCTCATTCTCTGATAGCATACAATGCAGAGCTCATTCTCTGATACTGAGTATACAATGCAGAGCTCATTCTCTGATAGTGAGTATATAATGCAGAGCACATTCTCTGATAGTGAGTATATAATGCAGAGCTCATTCTCTGATAGTGAGAATATAATGCAGAGCTAATTCTCTGATAGTATACTATGCAGAGCTCATTCTCTGATACTGAGTATACAATGCAGAGCTCATTCTGTGATAGTATACAATGCAGAGCTCATTCTCTGATAGTGAGTATATAATGCAGAGCTCATTCCCTGATAGTGAGTATATAATGCAGAGCTCATTCTCTGGTAGTGAGTATATAATGCAGAGCTCATTCCCTGATAGTGAGTATATAATGCAGAGCTCATTCTCTGGTAGTGAGTATATAATGCAGAGCTCATTCTCTGATAGTGAGTATATAATGCAGAGTTCATTCTCTGATACTCAATATACAATGCAGAGCTCATTCTATGATAGTATACAATGCAGAGCTCATTCTCTGATAGTGAGTATATAATGCACAGCTCATTCTCTGGTAGTGAGTATACAATGCAGAGCTCATTCTCTGATACTCAGTATACAATGCAGAGCTCATTCTATGATAGTATACAATGCAGAGCTCATTCTCTGATAGTGAGTATATAAAGCACAGCTCATTCTCTGATAGTGAGTATACAATGCAGTGCTCATTCTCTGATAGTGAGTATATAATGCACAGCTCATTCTCTGATAGTGAGTATACAATGCAGTGCTCATTCTCTGATAGTGAGTATATAATGCAGAGCTCATTCTCTGATAGTTAATATATAATGCAGAGCTCATTCTCTGATAGTGAGTATATAATACAGAGCTCATTCTCTGATAGTGAGTATATAATACAGAGCTCATTCTCTGATAGTGAGTATATAATGCAGAGCTCATTCTCTGATAGTGAGTATATAATGCACAGCTCATTCTCTGATAGTGAGTATACAATGCAGTGCTCATTCTCTGATAGTGAGTATACAATGCAGAGCTCATTCTCTGATAGTGAGTATATAATGCAGAGCTCGTTCTCTGATAGTATATAATGCAGAGCTCGTTCTCTGATAGTGAGTATATAATGCAGAGCTCGTTCTCTGATAGTGAGTATATAATGCAGAGCTCCTTCTCTGACAGACAGTATATAATGCAGAGCTCATTCTCTGATAGTGAGTATACAATGCAGAGCTCGTTCTCTGATAGTGAGTATACAATGCAGAGCTCATTCTCTGATAGTGAGTATATCATGCAGAGCTCATTCTCTGATAGTGAGTATATCATGCAGAGCTCATTCTCTGATAGTGAGTATATCATGCAGAGCTCACTCTCAGATAGTGAGTATATAATGCAGAGCTCATTCTCAGATAGTGAGTATATAATGCAGAGCTCATTCTCTGATAGTATACAATGCAGAGCTCATTCTGTTAGTATATAATGCAGAGCTCATTCTCAGATAGTGAGTATATAATGCAGATCTCACTCTCAGATAGTGAGTATATAATGCAGAGCTCATTCTCTGATAGTGAGTTTATAATGCAGAGCTCATTCTCAGATAGTGAGTATATAATGCAGAGCTCATTCTCTGATAGTGAGTATATAATGCAGAGCTCATTCTCTCATACTGAGTATACAATGCAGAGCTCATTCTCTGATAGTATACAATGCAGAGCTCATTCTCTGATAGTGAGTATATAATGAAGAGCTCATTCTCTGATAGTGAGTATATAATGCAGAACTCATTCTCTGATAGTATACAATGCAGAGCTCATTCTCTGTTAGTATATAATGCAGAACTCGTTCTCTGATAGTGAGTATATAATGCAGAGCTCATTCTCTGATAGTGAGTATATAATGCAGAGCTCATTCTCAGATAGTGAGTATATAATGCAGAGCTAATTCTCAGATAATGAGTATATAATGCAGAGCTCGTTCTCTGATAGTGAGTATATAATGCAGAGCTCATTCTCTGGTAGTGAGTATATAATGCAGAGCTCATTCTCTGATAGTGAGTTTACAATGAAGAGCTCATTCTCTGATAGTGAGTATATAATGCAGTGCTCACTCTCTGATAGTGAGTATATAAAGCAGAGCTCATTCTCTGATAGTGAGTACACAATGCAGAGCTCATTCTCTGATAGTGAGTATATAATGCAGAGCTCATTCTCTGATAGTGAGTATATAAAGCAGAGCTCATTCTCTGATAGTGAGTACACAATGCAGAGCTCATTCTCTGATAGTGAGTATATAATGCAAAGCTCATTCTCTGATAGTGACTATATAATGCAGAGCTCATTCTCTGATAGTGACTATATAATGCAGAGCTCATTCGCTGATAGTGAGTATATAATGCAGAGCTTATTCTCTGATAGTATACAATGCAGAGCTCATTCTCTGTTAGTATATAATGCAGAGCTCATTCTGTGATAGTGAGTATACAATGCAGAGCTCATTCTCTGATAGTGAGTATATAATGCAGAGCTCATTCTCTGATAGTGAGTATATAATGCAGAGCTCATTCTCTGATAGTATACAATGCAGAGCTCATTCTCTGATACTGAGTATACAATGCAGAGCTCATTCTCTGATAGTGAGTATATAATGCAGAGCTCATTCTCTGATAGCATACAATGCAGAGCTCATTCTCTGATACTGAGTATACAATGCAGAGCTCATTCTCTGATAGTGAGTATATAATGCAGAGCACATTCTCTGATAGTGAGTATATAATGCAGAGCTCATTCTCTGATAGTGAGTATATAATGCAGAGCTAATTCTCTGATAGTATACTATGCAGAGCTCATTCTCTGATACTGAGTATACAATGCAGAGCTCATTCTGTGATAGTATACAATGCAGAGCTCATTCTCTGATAGTGAGTATATAATGCAGAGCTCATTCCCTGATAGTGAGTATATAATGCAGAGCTCATTCTCTGGTAGTGAGTATATAATGCAGAGCTCATTCCCTGATAGTGAGTATATAATGCAGAGCTCATTCTCTGGTAGTGAGTATATAATGCAGAGCTCATTCTCTGATAGTGAGTATATAATGCAGAGTTCATTCTCTGATAGTGAGTATATAATGCAGAGCTCATTCTCTGATAGTGAGTATATAATGCAGAGCTAATTCTCTGATAGTATACTATGCAGAGCTCATTCTCTGATACTGAGTATACAATGCAGAGCTCATTCTGTGATAGTATACAATGCAGAGCTCATTCTCTGATAGTGAGTATATAATGCAGAGCTCATTCCCTGATAGTGAGTATATAATGCAGAGTTCATTCTCTGATACTCAATATACAATGCAGAGCTCATTCTATGATAGTATACAATGCAGAGCTCATTCTCTGATAGTGAGTATATAATGCACAGCTCATTCTCTGGTAGTGAGTATACAATGCAGAGCTCATTCTCTGATACTCAGTATACAATGCAGAGCTCATTCTATGATAGTATACAATGCAGAGCTCATTCTCTGATAGTGAGTATATAATGCACAGCTCATTCTCTGATAGTGAGTATACAATGCAGTGCTCATTCTCTGATAGTGAGTATATAATGCACAGCTCATTCTCTGATAGTGAGTATACAATGCAGTGCTCATTCTCTGATAGTGAGTATATAATGCAGAGCTCATTCTCTGATAGTTAGTATATAATGCAGAGCTCATTCTCTGATAGTGAGTATATAATACAGAGCTCATTCTCTGATAGTGAGTATATAATGCAGAGCTCATTCTCTGATAGTGAGTATATAATGCAGAGCTCATTCTCTGATAGTGAGTATACAATGCAGAGCTCATTCTCTGATAGTGAGTATATAATGCAGAGCTCGTTCTCTGATAGTATATAATGCAGAGCTCGTTCTCTGATAGTGAGTATATAATGCAGAGCTCGTTCTCTGATAGTGAGTATATAATGCAGAGCTCCTTCTCTGACAGACAGTATATAATGCAGAGCTCATTCTCTGATAGTGAGTATACAATGCAGAGCTCGTTCTCTGATAGTGAGTATACAATGCAGAGCTCATTCTCTGATAGTGAGTATATCATGCAGAGCTCATTCTCTGATAGTGAGTATATCATGCAGAGCTCATTCTCTGATAGTGAGTATATCATGCAGAGCTCATTCTCTGATAGTGAGTATATCATGCAGAGTTCATTCTCTGATAGTGAGTATACAATGCAGTGCTCATTCTCTGATAGTGAGTATATAATGCAGAGCTCATTCTCTGATAGTTAGTATATAATGCAGAGCTTGTTCTCTGATAGTATACAATGCAGAGCTCATTCTCTGATACTGAGTATACAATGCAGAGCTCATTCTCTGATAGTGAGTATATAATGCAGAGCTCATTCTCTGATAGTATACAATGCAGAGCTCATTCTCTGATACTGAGTATACAATGCAGAGCTCATTCTCTGATAGTGAGTATATAATGCAGAGCACATTCTCTGATAGTGAGTATATCATGCAGAGCTCATTCTCTGATAGTGAGTATATCATGCAGAGCTCGTTCTCTGATAGTGAGTATACAATGCAGAGCTCATTCTCTGATAGTGAGTATATAATGCAGAGCTCATTCTCTGATAGTGAGTATATAATGCAGAGCTCGTTCTCTGACAAGGAGTATATAATGCAGAGCTCATTCTCTGATAGTATACAATGCAGAGCTCATTCTCTGATAGTGAGTATATAATGCAGAGCTTGTTCTCTGATAGTGAGTATATAATGCAGAGCTCGTTCTCTGACAAGGAGTATATAATGCAGAGCTCATTCTCTGATAGTATACAATGCAGAGCTCATTCTCTGATAGTGAGTCTATAATGCAGAGCTCATTCTCTGATAGTGAGTCTATAATGCAGAGCTCATTCTCTGATAGTGAGTATACAATGCAGAGCTCATTCTCTGATAGTGAGTATACAATGCAGAGCTCATTCTCTGATAGTGAGTATATAATGCAGAGCTCATTCTCTGATAGTGAGTATATAATGCAGAGCTTATTCTCTGATAGTGAGTATATAATGCACAGCTCATTCTCTGATAGTGAGTATATAATGCAGTGCTCATTCTCCGATAGTGAGTATACAATGCAGAGCTCATTCTCTGATAGTATACAATGCAGAGCCCATTCCCTGGTAGCTAGTGCACAATACAGGCTCCATTACTTCTCCCCCTATGACTGGTACTGCCACTCTCCCCTCTCCCAGATGCAGAACTCCTGTAACTTGCACTGATATTCGGAATGTTTCTCCTTAGGAGAATCTCCCACTAACGTTCCATCTGGATACAGCTTAGAGACCAGGATTAGTATCTGCAATAAGTTATATACTGCTACATAATTACTGAACAATTATATATTTTCATTACCTTCCCTTCATCGTCATCTGTAAACCATCAGATCAGCGTGTGGCCCCAACAGCAGGGGGCCACCAAATCACCAGGTTCAGTGCTCACATGTCAGAGACACCCAGGGAAGTTATTTCTATAAAGCTGCACAAAACTATTGTCAGATCTGTAAGACACAAACATCATTAGGGCTCACACTGGAGTAGCTGGACCACAGCTGCTTCAGAACCTCTTGGGATAACTTATCGTTGACTAATGATTACACAGTAAATGTAACTGTACCAGAGCAAATGACATCAACACAGCGAGCGACTGAGAACATGAAGTAGGTGTTGCCGTCAGAGGTAATTTAAGTATCTAGGACACGGAATAACAATAAGCTGCCCACATACACTGCTCACACAACAAAAGACTGACACAGAGCTGCAGTACCTGCTCAGAGTCCCCCTCAGAGTTCAGGACTGACCCTCCTGGGGCTGTCAGACTGGGATAACAGCGAGGCTGAATGTTCAGCCAGAAACAGATCACACAAACAGGGTGTGTTTGTGAGAAGTGAGAGAGGAGGAGAGAGGAAGCAGAAGCAGCAGCACAGGATCACATCACTACCAGATACAGTGTAACACAGTCTGTGACTTCCTCACATCACTACCAGATACAGTGTAACACGGTCTGTGACTTCCTCACATCACTACCAGATACAGTGTAACACGGTCTGTGACTTCCTCACATCACTACCAGATACAGTGTAACACAGTCTGTGACTTCCTCACATCACATCACTACCAGATACAGTGTAACACAGTCTGTGACTTCCTCACATCACAACCAGATACAGTGTAAAACGGTCTGTGACTTCCTCACATCACTATCAGATACAGTGTAACACAGTCTGTGACTCCCTCACATCACTACCAGATACAGTGTAACACAGTCTGTGACTTCCTCACATCACTACCAGATACAGTGTAACACAGTCTGTGACTTCCTCACATCACTACCAGATACAGTGTAACACAGTCTGTGACTTCCTCACATCACTACCAGATACAGTGTAACACAGTCTGTGACTTCCTCACATCACATCACTACCAGATACAGTGTAACACAGTCTGTGACTTCCTCACGTCACTACCAGATACAGTGTAACACAGTCTGTGACTTCCTCACATCACATCACTACCAGATACAGTGTAACACAGTCTGTGACTTCCTCACATCACATCACTACCAGATACAGTGTAACACAGTCTGTGACTTCCTCACATCACATCACTACCAGATACAGTGTAACACAGTCTGTGACTTCCTCACATCACTATCAGATACAGTGTAACACAGTCTGTGACTTCCTCACATCACTATCAGATACAGTGTAACACAGTCTGTGACTTCCTCACATCACATCACTACCAGATACAGTGTAACACAGTCTGTGACTTCCTCACATCACTACCAGATACAGTGTAACACGGTCTGTGACTTCCTCACATCACTATCAGATACAGTGTAACACAGTCTGTGACTTCCTCACATCACATCACTACCAGATACAGTGTAACACAGTCTGTGACTTCCTCACATCACTACCAGATACAGTGTAACACGGTCTGTGACTTCCTCACATCACTACCAGATACAGTGTAACACAGTCTGTGACTTCCTCACATCACATCACTACCAGATACAGTGTAACTCAGTCTGTGACTTCCTCACATCACTACCAGATACAGTGTAACACAGTCTGTGACTTCCTCACATCACTACCAGATACAGTGTAACACGGTCTGTGACTTCCTCACATCACTACAAGATACAGTGTAACACAGTCTGTGACTTCCTCACATCACTACCAGATACAGTGTAACACAGTCTGTGACTTCCTCACATCACATCACTACCAGATACAGTGTAACACAGTCTGTGACTTCCTCACATCACTACCAGATACAGTGTAACACGGTCTGTGACTTCCTCACATCACTACAAGATACAGTGTAACACAGTCTGTGACTTCCTCACATCACTACCAGATACAGTGTAACACAGTCTGTGACTTCCTCACATCACATCACTACCAGATACAGTGTAACACAGTCTGTGACTTACTCACATCACTACCAGATACAGTGTAACACAGTCTGTGACTTCCACACATCACTACCAGATACAGTGTAACACGGTCTGTGACTTCCTCACCTCACTACCAGATACAGTGTAACACGGTCTGTGACTTCCTCACATCACTACCAGATACAGTGTAACACGGTCTGTGACTTCCTCACATCACTACCAGATACAGTGTAACACAGTCTGTGACTTCCTCACATCACTACCAGATACAGTGTAACACGGTCTGACTTCCTCACATCACTACCAGATACAGTGTAACACAGTCTGTGACTTCCTCACATCACATCACTACCAGATACAGTGTAACACAGTCTGTGACTTCCTCACATCACATCACTACCAGATACAGTGTAACACAGTCTGTGACTTCCTCACATCACTACCAGATACAGTGTAACACAGTCTGTGACTTCCTCACATCACTACCAGATACAGTGTAACACAGTCTGTGACTTCCTCACATCACTACCAGATACAGTGTAACACGGTCTGTGACTTCCTCACATCACTACCAGATAAAGTGTAACACGGTCTGTGACTTCCTCATATCACTACCAGATACAGTGTAACACGGTCTGTGACTTCCTCACATCACTACCAAATACAGTGAAACAGTCTGTGACTTCCTCACATCACTACCAGATACAGTGTAACACAGTCTGTGACTTCCTCACATCACTACCAGATACAGTGTAACACGGTCTATGACTTCCTCACATCACTACCAGATACAGTGTAACACAGTCTGTGACTTCCTCACATCACTACCAGATACAGTGTAACACAGTCTGTGACTCCCTCACATCACTACCAGATACAGTGTAACACAGTCTGTGACTCCCTCACATCACATCACTACCAGATACAGTGTAACCCAGTCTGTGACTTCCTCACATCACTACCAGATACAGAGTAACTCAGTCTGTGACTTCCTCACATCACTACCAGATACAGTGTAACACAGTCTGTTACTTCCTCACCAGGGCCGAAACTAGGATTTCTGTCACCCGGGGCAAGGTAGTCATTTGACACCCCCCCCCCCCCCCCCCCCCCGCAAAAAATAAATAAAATTATTTTACAATAAATAAATAAAAATAATAAAATAAAAAATAAATAAATGAATAAAAATATTATATATATATATATATATATATATATATATATATATCTCTTTCAGAACTTTTTAACCTGAAAAACTGCCTTTTCTAACATAAATTTCATATCCAGGAAAAAGTGTCCCCATTTTACACATTGCGGCAGGAAAAAGTGTCCCCATTTTACACATTGCGGCAGGAAAAAGTGTCCCCATTTTACACATTGCGGCAGGCACGTGTCCCCATTTTACACAGTAAGCTGGCAAGTGTCCCCATTTTACACAGTACGCTGGCAAGTGTCCCCATTTTACACATTGCGGCAGGCACAGGTCCCCATTTTACACAGTACGCTGGCAAGTGTCCCCATTTTACACATTGCGGCAGGCACAGGTCCCCATTTTACACAGTACGCAGGCACAGGTCCCCATTTTACACAGTACGCTGGCAAGTGTCCCCATTTTACACAGTACGCTGGCACAGGTCCCCATTTTACACAGTACGCTGGCACAGGTCCCCATTTTACACAGTACGCTGGCACAGGTCCCCATTTTACACAGTACGCTGGCACAGGTCCCCATTTTACACATTACGCTGGCACAGGTCCCCATTTTACACAGTACGCTGGCACAGGTCCCCATTTTACACAGTACGCTGGCACAGGTCCCCATTTTACACAGTACGCAGGTACAGGTCCCCATTTTACACAGTACGCAGGCACAGGTCCCCATTTTACACAGTACGCTGGCACAGGTCCCCATTTTACACAGTACGCTGGCACAGGTCCCCATTTTACACAGTACGCTGGCACAGGTCCCCATTTTACACAGTACGCAGGCACAGGTCCCCATTTTACACAGTACGCAGGCAAGTGTCCCCATTTTACACAGTACGCTGGCACAGGTCCCCATTTTACACAGTACGCTGGCACAGGTCCCCATTTTACACAGTACGCTGGCACAGGTCCCCATTTTACACAATACGCTGGCACAGGTCCCCATTTTACACAGTACGCAGGCACAGGTCCCCATTTTACACAGTACGCTGGCACAGGTCCCCATTTTACACAGTACGCTGGCACAGGTCCCCATTTTACACAGTACGCTGGCACAGGTCCCCGTTCCTCACATCACTACCAGATACAGTGTAACACAGTCTGTTACTTCCTCACATCACTACCAGATACAGTGTAACACAGTCTGTGACTCCCTCACATCACATCACATCACTACCAGATACAGTGTAACCCAGTCTGTGACTTCCTCACATCACTACCAGATACAGTGTAACTCAGTCTGTGACTTCCTCACATCACTACCAGATACAGTGTAACACAGTCTGTGACTTCCTCACATCACTACCAGATACAGTGTAACACAGTCTGTGACTCCCTCACATCACTACCAGATACAGTGTAACACAGTCTGTGACTCCCTCACATCACTACCAGATACAGTGTAACACAGTCTGTGACTTCCTAACATCACTACCAGATACAGTGTAACACAGTCTGTGACTTCCTCACATCACTACCAGATACAGTGTAACACGGTCTGTGACTTCCTCACATCACTACCAGATACAGTGTAACACAGTCTGTGACTTCCTCACATCACTACCAGATACAGTGTAACTCAGTCTGTGACTCCCTCACATCACTACCAGATACAGTGTAACACAGTCTGTGACTTCCTCACATCACTACCAGATACAGTGTAACACAGTCTGTGACTTCCTCACATCACTACCAGATACAGTGTAACAGTCTGTGACTTCCTCACATCACTACCAGATACAGTGTAACACAGTCTGTGACTTCCTCACATCACATCACTACCAGATACAGTGTAACACAGTCTGTGACTTCCTCACATCACTAACAGATACAGTGTAACACAGTCTGTGACTTCCTCACATCACTACCAGATACAGTGTAACACAGTCTGTGACTTCCTCACATCACATCACTACCAGATACAGTGTAACACAGTCTGTGACTTCCTCACATCACTACCAGATACAGTGTAACACAGTCTGTGACTTCCTCACATCACTACCAGATACAGTGTAACACGGTCTGTGACTTCCTCACATCACTACCAGATACAGTGTAACACGGTCTGTGACTCCCTCACATCACTACCAGATACAGTGTAACATAGTCTGTGACTCCCTCACATCACTACCAGATACAGTGTAACACAGTCTGTGACTTCCTCACATCACTACCAGATACAGTGTAACACGGTCTGTGACTTCCTCACATCACTACCAGATACAGTGTAACTCAGTCTGTGACTTCCTCACATCACTACCAGATACAGTGTAACACAGTCTGTGACTCCCTCACATCACTACCAGATACAGTGTAACACGGTCTGTGACTTCCTCACATCACTACCAGATACAGTGTAACACAGTCTGTGACTCCCTCACATCACTACCAGATACAGTGTAACACGGTCTGTGACTTCCTCACATCACTACCAGATACAGTGTAACACAGTCTGTGACTCCCTCACATCACTACCAGATACAGTGTAACACAGTCTGTGACTCCCTCACATCACTACCAGATACAGTGTAACACAGTCTGTGACTTTCTCACATCACTACCAGATACAGTGTAACACGGTCTGTGACTTTCTCACATCACTACCAGATACAGTGTAACACGGTCTGTGACTTCCTCACATCACTACCAGATACAGTGTAACACAGTCTGTGACTCCCTCACATCACTACCAGATACAGTGTAACCCAGTCTGTGACTTCCTCACATCACATCACTACCAGATACAGTGTAACACAGTCTGTGACTTTCTCACATCACTACCAGATACAGTGTAACACAGTCTGTGACTTCCTCACATCACATCACTACCAGATACAGTGTAACACGGTCTGTGACTTCCTCACATCACTACCAGATACAGTGTAACTCAGTCTGTGACTTCCTCACATCACTACCAGATACAGTGTAACACAGTCTGTGACTCCCTCACATCACTACCAGATACAGTGTAACACGGTCTGTGACTTCCTCACATCACTACCAGATACAGTGTAACACAGTCTGTGACTTCCTCACATCACTACCAGATACAGTTTAACACAGTCTGTGACTTCCTCACATCACTACCAGATACAGTGTAACACGGTCTGTGACTTCCTCACATCACTACCAGATACAGTGTAACACAGTCTGTGACTTCCTCACATCACATCACTACCAGATACAGTTTAACACGGTCTGTGACTTCCTCACATCACATCACTACCAGATACAGTGTAACACAGTCTGTGACTTCCTCACATCACTACCAGATACAGTGTAACACGGTCTGTGACTCCCTCACATCACTACCAGATACAGTGTAACACGGTCTGTGACTCCCTCACATCACTACCAGATACAGTGTAACACGGTCTGTGACTTCCTCACATCACTACCAGATACAGTGTAACACAGTCTGTGACTTCCTCACATCACTACCAGATACAGTGTAACACAGTCTGTGACTTCCTCACATCACTACCAGATACAGTGTAACACGGTCTGTGACTCCCTCACATCACTACCAGATACAGTGAAACACGGTCTGTGACTTCCTCACATCACTACCAGATACAGTGTAACACGGTCTGTGACTTCCTCACATCACTACCAGATACAGTGTAACACGGTCTGTGACTTCCTCACATCACTACCAGATACAGTGTAACACGGTCTGTGACTTCCTCACATCACTACCAGATACAGTGTAACACGGTCTGTGACTCCCTCACATCACTACCAGATACAGTGTAACACGGTCTGTGACTCCCTCACATCACTACCAGATACAGTGTAACACGGTCTTTGACTTCCTCACATCACTACCAGATACAGTGTAACACGGTCTGTGACTTCCTCACACCACTACCAGATACAGTGTAACACAGTCTGTGACTTCCTCACATCACTACTACCAGATACAGTGTAACCCAGTCTGTGACTTCCTCACATCACTACCAGATACAGTGTAACACAGTCTGTGACTTCCTCACATCACTACCAGATACAGTGTAACACAGTCTGTGACTTCCTCACATCACTACCAGATACAGTGTAACCCAGTCTGTGACTCCCTCACATCACATCACTACCAGATACAGTGTAACACAGTCTGTGACTTCCTCACATCACTACCAGATACAGTGTAACACGGTCTGTGACTTCCTCACATCACTACCAGATACAGTGTAACACAGTCTGTGACTTCCTCACATCACTACTACCAGATACAGTGTAACCCAGTCTGTGACTTCCTCACATCACTACCAGATACAGTGTAACACAGTCTGTGACTTCCTCACATCACTACCAGATACAGTGTAACACAGTCTGTGACTTCCTCACATCACATCACTACCAGATACAGTGTAACACGGTCTGTGACTTCCTCACATCACTACCAGATACAGTGTAGCACAGTCTGTGATTTCCTCACATCACTACCAGATACAGTGTAACACAGTGACGTGCGGTGAGGTCTGGGCCTGGGGAGGCACTGCAGCTAGCACCCCCCCCCCCGGAAAAAAAAAGTGCAGTCCCCCTACACCACTAAAACCAGCACCAGGCAGAACCAGCCAGGGGGGATAATGCCATAGCAGGGGAGACACTCAGTGTGGGGTCCCCCTGCCATGCCATTAAACACCCCCCAAACCAGTCAGCCCAGGGTTGGAATTCCTCGGAAAGTGGGGCCCCCAAAAAATCTAAATGGGGTCCCCCCTCCCGAGCAACAACCAGCACTGGGCTGATAGCCCAGTGCTATGCCCCGCACCCCTGGTGGCGGTGGGTGCGGGGTTCATTGTATGCTAATACTGTTCTTTACAGGTGCCCTACAGATCCCAGCAAGCCTGCCCCAGCATGCTGGCACTTGGAGAACCACAAGTGCCAGCATGTCCGGACATAAAGGGCCCGCTGGCACCTGTAGTCCACCTGCAAAGAATAGTAATATTGTTCTTTACAGGTGGCCTACAGGTCCCAGCAAGCCTGCCCCAGCATGCTGGCACTTGGAGAACCACAAGTGCCAGCATGCCCGGACATAAAGGGCCCGCTGGCACCTGTAGTCCACCTGCAAAGAATAGTAATATTGTTCTTTACAGGTGGCCTACAGGTCCCAGCAAGCCTGCCCCAGCATGCTGGCACTTGGAGAACCACAAGTGCCAGCATGCCCGGACATAAAGGGCCCGCTGGCATCTGTAGTCCACCTGTAAAGAAAATATTGGAAAAAAAACAAGACACATTCTTTAAAAAATCCTTTATTAAACTGGGTCTTCACCTGGGGGCGGCGGCCTTTAAGCTCTTTTGCATGTCCGCCGCCTTCCCAGGGCTTCCGGCGTCTTCACCTGGGGGGGCGCCACCTCCCCAGGGCTTCTGGGGTCTTCCTCCGGCGTCTTCACCTGGTGTGCGGCGGCTGCTAAGCTCTTTTGCATAGCCGCCGCACATCCAGGACTTCCACGACGTCTTCACCTGGGAGGCGGAGGCCTTTAAGCTCTTTTGCATGGCCGCCGCCTTCCCAGGACTTCCAGCATCTTCACCTGGTGGGCGGCGGCTGCTAAGCTCTTTTGCATAGCCACCGCCCATCCAGGACTTCCACGGCGTCTTCATGAGCTCTTCTCCGCTCCTCCTCCGCCGTCGGACTGACAGCCGCTGCCTCGCGCTGACTTATATAAGTCAGCGGGAGGGGGCGGGGCATTGACGCGGCGAGCCATGATTGGCTCGCGGCGGCCATCTTTAATTTAAAAAATGACGCTGAGGTGCAATTTTTGAAATGGGTACCGCTTCCGCTGCCAAACTCTGCACAAGGGGTCTGAATGCCGCGTCCCGCCGCCGCTACCGCCGCTCGCCTCTCTGCCGCCAGCACCTCCGCCGCCCGGCCCGCCGCATCCCGCATCTCCGCCGCCCGCACCTCCGCAGGTACCGACGCCCACACAGTGATTGACAGCGGATCCAGTGACGGATCCGCTGGCCAATCACTGTGCCTTCACTCACAGGGACGTGCTTTCATAGGATGAAAGCACGTCCCTGTAGGAAAGCGGCACCACTAATGGTGCCGCTTTCCCATGTTATTTCAATGGGCTTTTCCAGCCCATTGCTAGGGCCCGCCTGCGCCCGCCCCCCGCTCCCCATACCGTTCCCAATCACTACGGGAGGCACCACGATCGGTGCCTCCCAAACTGATTTTCACATAGGTAAAATAATAAAGAAGATACTTATGTGTCATAAGTATCTTCTTTGTATTATTTTACTCATTAATGACAGGGGAGGCACTGACTCCCCTGCCTGCACGTCCCTGGTGTAACACGGTCTGTGACTTCCTCACATCACTACCAGATACAGTGTAACACAGTCTGTGACTTTCTCACATCACTACCAGATACAGTGTAACACAGTCTGTGACTTCCTCACATCACATCACTACCAGATACAGTGTAACACGGTCTGTGACTTCCTCACATCACTACCAGATACAGTGTAACATGGTCTATGACTTCCTCACATCACTACCAGATACAGTGTAACACGGTCTGTGACTTCCTCACATCACTACCAGATACAGTGTAACACAGTCTGTGACTTCCTCACATCACATCACTACCAGATACAGTGTAACACAGTCTGTGACTTCCTCACATCACTACCAGATACAGTGTAACACAGTCTGTGACTTCCTCACATCACATCACTACCAGATACAGTGTAACACAGTCTGTGACTTCCTCACATCACTACCAGATACAGTGTAACACAGTCTGTGACTTCCTCACATCACTACCAGATACAGTGTAACACAGTCTGTGACTTCTTCACATCACTACCAGATACAGTGTAACACAGTCTGTGACTTCCTCACATCACTACCAGATACAGTGTAACACAGTCTGTGACTTTCTCACATCACTACCAGATACAGTGTAACACAGTCTGTGACTTCCTCACATCACATCACTACCAGATACAGTGTAACACGGTCTGTGACTTCCTCACATCACTACCAGATACAGTGTAACATGGTCTATGACTTCCTCACATCACTACCAGATACAGTGTAACCCAGTCTGTGACCCCCTCACATCACTACCAGATACAGTGTAACCAGGGCCGGTTCGAAGGCCCTCGGCGCCCCGGGCAGGGAATGGGGGCGTGGCTTAATACAGGGGGCGTGGCCAGTTACGCCCCCTGTACAGTGGAAGCGCCGTTTAAATGCTCAAAAGGTCCCCTCCACGAAGGGAAACTAGACGCGTAGCGTCTAGTTCCCTTCGCGGAGAGGACCTTTGCTGTGCGGTGCGCGATGACGTCATCGCGCACCGCTCGGCAAAGGTCCTCTCCGTGAAGGGAAACTAGACGCTACGCGTCTAGTTCCCTTCACAGGGGACCACAGCCGCGCAGAGCCGGGGGACACAGCGGGCAGCGGAGGGCACAGCAGTGGCGGATCTTGCCATGGTGCGGCGCCCTCCGGATGGCGCCAGCGCCCTCCGGAAGGTGGCGCCCCGGGCAAAAGTCCTGCTTGCCCGTGGCAAGATCCGCTACTGAGTGTAACACAGTCTGTGACTCCCTCACATCACTACCAGATACAGTGTAACACGGTCTGTGACTCCCTCACATCACTACCAGATACAGTGTAACACGGTCTGTGACTCCCTCACATCACTACCAGATACAGTGTAACTCAGTCTGTGACTTCCTCACATCACATCACTACCAGATACAGTGTAACATGGTCTATGACTTCCTCACATCACTACCAGATACAGTGTAACCTAGTCTGTGACTCCCTCACATCACTACCAGATACAGTGTAACTCAGTCTGTGACTTCCTCACATCACATCACTACCAGATACAGTGTAACACAGTCTGTGACTCCCTCACATCACTACCAGATACAGTGTAACTCAGTCTGTGACTTCCTCACATCACATCACTACCAGATACAGTGTAACACAGTCTATGACTTCCTCACATCACTACCAGATACAGTGTAACACGGTCTGTGACTCCCTCACATCACTACCAGATACAGTGTAACACAGTCTGAGGCTTCCTCACATCACTACCAGATACAGTGTAACCCAGTCTGTGACTTCCTCACATCACATCACTACCAGATACAGTGTAACACAGTCTGTGACTTCCTCACATCACTACCAGATACAGTGTAACACGGTCTGTGACTTCCTCACATCACTACCAGATACAGTGTAACACAGTCTGTGACTTCCTCACATCACTACCAGATACAGTGTAACACGGTCTGTGACTCCCTCACATCACTACCAGATACAGTGTAACACGGTCTGTGACTCCCTCACATCACTACCAGATACAGTGTAACACAGTCTGTGACTTTCTCACATCACTACCAGATACAGTGTAACACAGTCTGTGACTTCCTCACATCACTACCAGATACAGTGTAACCCAGTCTGTGACTTCCTCACATCACATCACTACCAGATACAGTGTAACACAGTCTGTGACTTTCTCACATCACTACCAGATACAGTGTAACACGGTCTGTGACTCCCTCACATCACTACCAGATACAGTGTAACACAGTCTGTGACTCCCTCACATCACTACCAGATACAGTGTAACTGTGGGGCAGATTTATTAAGCTCGGTGAAGTGATAAAGTGTAAGGTGATAAAGCACCAGCCAGTCAGCTCCTAACTGTCATTTTTCAAACCCAGCCTGTGACATAGCAGTAAGGATCTGATTGGCTGGTCCTTTATCACCTTCCACTTTATCACTTCACCGAGCTTAATAATTCTGCCCCACAGTCTGTGACTTCCTCACATCACTACCAGATACAGTGTAACCCAGTCTGTGACTTCCTCACATCACTACCAGATACAGTGTAACACAGTCTGTGACTTTCTCACATCACTACCAGATACAGTGTAACACAGTCTGTGACTTCCTCACATCACATCACTACCAGATACAGTGTAACACGGTCTATGACTTCCTCACATCACTACCAGATACAGTGTAACACGGTCTGTGACTCCCTCACATCACTACCAGATACAGTGTAACACGGTCTGTGACTCCCTCACATCACTACCAGATACAGTGTAACACGGTCTGTGACTCCCTCACATCACTACCAGATACAGTGTAACCAGGGCCGGTTCGAGGGCCCTCGGCACCCCGGGCAGGGAATGTGGGCGTGGCTTAATACAGGGGGCGTGGCCAGTTATGCCCCCTGTACAGTGGAAGCGCCGTTTAAATGCTCAAAAGGTCCCCTCCACGAAGGGAAACTAGACGCGTAGCGTCTAGTTCCCTTCGCGGAGAGGACCTTTGCTGTGCGGTGCGCGATGACGTCATCGCGCACCGCTCGGCAAAGGTCCTCTCCGCGAAGGGAAACTAGACGCTACGCGTCTAGTTCCCTTCACAGGGGACCACAGCCGCGCAGAGCCGGGGGACACAGCGGGCAGCGGAGGGCACAGCAGTGGCGGATCTTGCCATGGTGCGGCGCCCTCCGGATGGCGCCAGCGCCCTCCGGAAGGCGGCGCCCCGGGCAAAAGTCCTGCTTGCCCGTGGCAAGATCCGCTACTGAGTGTAACACAGTCTGTGACTCCCTCACATCACTACCAGATACAGTGTAACACAGTCTGTGACTTCCTCACATCACTACCAGATACAGTGTAACACAGTCTGTGACTCCCTCACATCACTACCAGATACAGTGTAACACAGCCTGTGACTTCCTCACATCACTACCAGATACAGTGTAACACAGTCTGTGACTTCCTCACATCACTACCAGATACAGTGTAACACAGTCTGTGACTTCCTCACATCACTACCAGATACAGTGTAACACAGTCTGTGACTTCCTCACATCACTACCAGATACAGTGTAACACAGTCTGTGACTTCCTCACATCACTACCAGATACAGTGTAACACAGTCTGTGACTTCCTCACATCACATCACTACCAGATACAGTGTAACACAGTCTGTGACTTCCTCACATCACATCACTACCAGATACAGTGTAACACAGTCTGTGACTTCCTCACATCACATCACTACCAGATACAGTGTAACACAGTCTGTGACTTCCTCACATCACTACCAGATACAGTGTAACACAGTCTGTGACTTCCTCACATCACTACCAGATACAGTGTAACCCAGTCTGTGGCTTCCTCACATCACTACCAGATACAGTGTAACGCATTCTGTGACTCCCTCAAATCTCTACCAGATACAGTGTAACACAGTCTGTGACTCCCTCACATCACTACCAGATACAGTGTAACACAGTCTGTGACTTCCTCACATCACTACCAGATACAGTGTAACACAGTCTGTGACTCCCTCACATCACTACCAGATACAGTGTAACACGGTCTGTGACTTCCTCACATCACTACCAGATACAGTGTAACACAGTCTGTGACTTCCTCACATCACTACCAGATACAGTGTAACACAGTCTGTGACTTCCTCACATTACTACCAGATACAGTGTAACACAGTCTGTGACTTCCTCACATCACTACCAGATACAGTGTAACACAGTCTGTGACTTCCTCACATCACTACCAGATACAGTGTAACACAGTCTGTGACTTCCTCACATCACTACCAGATACAGTGTAACACAGTCTGTGACTTCCTCACATTACTACCAGATACAGTGTAACACAGTCTGTGACTTCCTCACATCACTACCAGATACAGTGTAACACAGTCTGTGACTTCCTCACATCACATCACTACCAGATACAGTGTAACATGGTCTATGACTCCCTCACATCACTACCAGATACAGTGTAACACAGTCTGTGACTTCCTCACATCACTACCAGATACAGTGTAACACAGTCTGTGACTTCCTCACATCACTACCAGATACAGTGTAACACAGTCTGTGACTCCCTCACATCACTACCAGATACAGTGTAACACGGTCTGTGGCTTCACCACATCACATCACTACCAGATACGTTCGCCTGCGTTGGCCAGACCAAACCCACAAAATGGCAGCCAGACGCCACCGTTCCGCCCCCTCCCGCCCATCAATCGCCTCTGCCTGTCAATCAGGCAGAGGTGATCGCATCCCTGCTACGGCCTTCGGCCATACGGCATGCACAGGCACACTACGGCGCCTGCGCATAAGCAGCAGGGACCCGTTCGCTCTGCTGCGTTAAAACGCAGCGAGCGAATGGGTCAGAATGACCCCCATAGTACAAAAGATAAAGAGACGGATTGGGGGGAGTGTACATCAGTTTATATCCTGAAAAATTGCATTGGTTCACAGCTGGCAATCTTCAGGTCTCATTTTAGGCTTCTAATGTGACTCCAGGTGCGCTGTCACACAGGAGAGTGACAGATAGCAAAACACTTCTGATTTCTCCCTACAGTCATGATTACTTTCAGACACAAACAAAGCAGTATTTAAGGTAAAGAATGAAAAAGTTTTTTCTGAAGTTGTCCGAGGTCATTTCCAACCACAGCGCGCCTCCTCAGAGTTTCCCCCCCTCCCCGCATTCATAGACGCAGTTGTAGTTTGAGCAGTTTTTCTCCTGATCTGAGGCGGGCAGACAATTTAGGGACACAGGGGGAAAACCAATAACCAGGGCACTGCCCGTACAAGGGCTCATGCTGAGATGGACATACACCCATTTCCTTAGTTTAAGATATGCTAATTTGTATCGCAGGAGAGCATACATCTACATCTTTATTGCAAATTTGGTACTTGCATCTCCGTATTATACATGGCTGCTGTTTAGCTGCCCCCTCTGGGAGGGTACACAGGTGTAAGGAGCTTGGCGCAGCTAAGTGTGTGCGTGCGTGTGTGGTGCTGCACTCTTATCATCATGGTCCCGTCCCCACTGTACAATGCTGCATTGTAAAGGAAGAGGACTGGGACGCTATGACAGGGCCGGATCCAGGGGGGGGGGGGGGGGGGTGAACGGGGCGAACGCCCCACCCTAACAGTCATAGCCACGCCAACTTACCTGATGGTGACGGCGGCCACATTGCCAGCCACAGCCACCAGGTCCAGCAGCGGCATGAGGAAGATCCCAAGGTAGCGGGGCAAGCTGTCTTCAGCGCACAAAGGGGAGAACGAGCTGGATGAGCAGTTCCTGCTGCTACTGGTGCTGTCCAGACAGGGGCTGTGCGCTGGTAGCTCCTCCATCATTGGCCCGGTCACCGCGGGAAATGGGGGTATGCTGCTCAGCACTTCCCATTAATGGACAGTTGGGATGGGATGGGGGAGGAGTAATGTGTAGGGGAGGAGTCAGGAATAAATAAACCGCCCCCCCCTAAATGAAAAGTCTAGATCCGTCCCTGCGCTATGATGCAACTTCTGCGCTAATCGTTTCATCAAGCTGCCCAGACTGGACACTTCCCTCGGGACGCAGGCAGCAGGCAACAGTGGGGCCTTTCAGGATATTTGTCTACCCTTCTGGTCATCCAGGAGAGGTGGAGCAGGGAGGGGGCTAGGGAAATGCAAAAGCATACTGTGCACAGTTATATCCCTTTTCTACCTAAGTTCCAAATTGGGGCAAACCCGGGACTGACTCCTTTCCACTGCTGCTCCAACTCGGATTATTCCTGGGTCGGAGACATTTACACTGCACATGTGTGCAGTAGCGCAGGGAGTCCCAGCAGCAGCAATTAGCCCCAGTAGAGGCTCCGGCTCCACCCCCTCTGGTCACTGGCCCCGGCCATAGATCAGTATCAGCACTGCAGGAACCAGCATCCCCGTGGATGACTTGGCTTACTGGTTTACCCTGCCCCTTAACCCGGGAGGGTTAAGGGGCAGGGTAAACTGACCTGACCTGGGTCATCCAATAACCTAGCGGCAATGGAAAAAGGGTATAAGGGCCTTTCCACGTAATGGAGAACAGAGGCAGGACAACACGGTGATACAAATACACCATCAGTAGCATCGCATGAAGGTGGGTAATGTAGCCCATACACTTGTGAGATATTCGGTGCTATCCCTCTATTTCTACCGGATCTGTGAGAGAAATCGAAGGATTGTATGCACATTTTAGGTACCTTGCGACGCGATGCACGGGCACGCTGGTCGAATCTCGCGTCTCAAGATATTATGTGCTGCACTTAATATTTATCGAATTGCGGCGCGATCGTATGCTGTTTTTTACCACTTTCGATTTATCACAGTGCAATGTGCGATATGTGAAGACAGGAGACGACTTCCTGGCCACTTCTCTTCCCCTAACTGCGCACATGACTGGAGAGGAGGGTGCAAGCACGCTGCTGAGCTGCCAAACACCACACAAGGTAGGCAGGCTACACCACTGGCCACCAATGATTATTATGCTTTTTTACTACCCCTGCCCACCATTATGCTGCTCTACCCACCATTATACTGGCCCACTGCCCAAAATGCTGCACCACTGCAAGTCACTGGCCACGCCCTAAATGCCATTATACTGCACTACTGGCCACCAATGACTATTATGCTGTCTTACCACCACTGCCCACCATTATGCTGCTGCACCCATAATTATACTGGCCCACTGCACAAAATGCTGCACCACTGCAAGCCCCAGGCGGCGCCCTAAATGCCATTATACTGCGCCACTGGCCACCAATGACTATTATACTTTTTTACCACCATTGCCCACCATTATGTTGCTGCATCCATAAATATACTGGCCCACTGCCCAAAATGCTGCACCACTGCAAGCCCCAGGCGGCTGCACCCTAAACGCCATTATACTGCGCCACTGCAAGCCACAGCCCACCAATATGCTGCTGCACCCTGCACACCAATGTATTCTCACAACATATTTCAGATAACTCACACCAGTAACTAGAAAACAAACTTTATTTAACCAGAATAATTAAACTTTTTTCATGTTTATTAATCTTCCTTTTTTTTGCATTCGGCAGATGTCCTATGAGAGCCGCGATTTTCTTTCAGGCTTTATCAGCCTGTACTGTGAGGAGGAGTATCTGAGGCTGACGTCCTCACCACAGCAACAAACAGAAGAGGGAGGCTGCTTATACCCGCATGGTGGAGTACTCGAAGCCCACCTACTCTGCTGCCTTGGTGGCCTGGATCCAGAAGAAAATTGCCAATCTATGGACAGTCTTTGTCAAAGAGAACCTCAAGGTGGAGGAGTCCAAGAGGTCAGGGGCCGGTGCAGACAAGGTGTATGTGCCGCAGCTGTGGTACTACAAAGATCTACACTTCCTCCTGGAGAAACGGTCAGCTAAGGAGTCCCTAGTGGTGATGAGTCCAAGGAGGGAAGTCTGGATGTGGAGGAGGCCGAAGGGGTAAGTTTCTTTTAAATTGTTAATTACCTAATATATTCCTCTTGCAATGCCACTGCTCCATCCCCATTGAAGAAGGCATATTTTTCCCGGACCTCTTTTGCCCTTGCAGTGCCACGTGGAGGTGGTCCCTGGAGGAAGGGTGGGTGGATGGGGGTGGAGGTTGACGATTACGGGAAGGGTGGCTGGTTTGATGATGAACGGCATATTTTTCCCGGACCTCTTTTGCCCTTGCAGTGCCAAATGGAGGTGGTTGCTGGAGGTGGTCCCACTGAGGAAATCGGCACTGTCACCACTGGCTGGTTAGGATCTTCCGGTCCTGCTGGGAGCAAAGGCATTTGCCTTGTGGCCTTGCATCGGAGCATGTTGTGTAGTATACAACATGTTGTTACTACACAGTCAAATTTGTCCAGCCTCATGTTGATGGGTTTGTGGAAGATCCTGAACCGGTTGCTGAGAATGCCAAATCTATTCTCAACAACCCGACGGGCCCTAGAAAGGCGGTAGTTAAAAATGCGCCTATCGTGGTTCAGAACTCTTTGCGGGTAGGGCTTCATTATGTGTTCGTGCAGTGCGAACGCCTCATCTGCCACGAACACAAATCCCAGCCCATTCTTTGTTTGCTCCACAGGTGGCAGATGAATGGAGTTGGTGGTGAGCCTATCATAGAAGCACGTATTTTTCAAGGATCCACCATCTGAGCAACGACCATTTTTCCCAACATCCACGAAAATAAATTCATAATTTGCATTGACCACCGCCATGAGAACAATGCTAAAGTAGCCTTTATAATTGAAGTAGTCCGACCCGCTGTTGGTGGGTTTGGTGATGCGCACATGTTTCCCGTCTATCGCACCACCACAGTTTGGGAAATTCCAGCACCTGTCAAAATCCTCTGCAATAGCTTGCCATTCTGCCACGCTTGTAGGGAACTGTAAAAGAAAAAAAAATGTTTGAATATTCACTAAATATGTTTTTTTTACCCTACAGTCACAGACCTACGGACACCTGAAGAAGACCACAGCCATACCCCTGCCCTCAACAACACCTCACCAGAGGAACCAAACCCTCCACAGCGACAGGCTGCCAGGAGGAAGCCACGGAAAACCAAATTTGTTGAAGACCCGCTACTATTGGAGTCCCGTTCACAGCTGCTCCGGAAACCGGATGAAGTTGTGGACTTTGCGTCGTATGTGAGAAAAACCATGTGTAAGGTTTCTGCGCAGCAACAAGTAGAGTGTCAGCACCTAGCGTCACAGGTTTTATACCAAACACTCTCAGGACAGCTGACACCAGAGTGGAATGTTCATGGGCCAGAACCTCAAGCACCTGCTCCTCATCTCCCATTGACCTTCAGTTCACCACCTACCTACCCTTCCTCCAGTACCCATCCTTCTCCACATCACAGCTACCATTCCGGTTATCCACAACCGCAGACCCCATCCAACTACCCTTCCTCCACTTTCCATCCTACTCAAACCCCTCCTCATCAAACCAGCCACCCTTCCCGTAATCGTCAACCCCCACCCCATCCACCCACCCTTTCCCCACTATCCAATCTCCTCCTCAAACCAGCTACCCTTCCCAAGCCAGCCACACATCCACCGTCCCTTACGCAATTTTGACCTCCTTGATGTCACAGGGGGGACAAGAGGAGGAGGAGACAAGTCTCTTTCAAATGTAGGGTGATTCTCATTTACTGGTGCCCTTGTTATACATACCAACAGATGTGGTGCATTCTGATACTACGGTGAGTGTCAACGCTTTCAGGCGGACAATGCACACATGCTGCTAGGGACTGGTTGATGGTACTGGGGACCCATCTTCCTGCCCCTAGCTGCATGTGTGCAATGAGCCCCTGGCTGCGGTGCCACTCAACACCGCAGTATCAGAATGCACCACATCTGTTGTTATATATAAAATTCCTGCTGCCCTGGTATATACTGCGATAGATCTGGTGCACTATGATATACAGCGTTTTAGTGGCGCCGCTTTCAGGTGGACAATGCACACATGCAGCTTGGGTCCGGTTGATGGTGCCGGGGAGCCTGAAGCCGGGCCTACCTTCATGTGTGCATTGTGCCCCTGAAAGCGCTGCCACTCCAAAAACACCGTATATCATACTGCACCATATTTATATTTCAAATTACAAGAAACATTCATATACAGTTCTAGTGTCATGTTGGCTGCATATTTATAAAAAGTTATATTTTGATATATATATGGCATTTGTTCTACGTTTTCACAAATGTAAATGCTGACCTTGCTATATATAGCAACAGATGTGGTGCATTGTGATACTACGGCATTGAGTGGCACCGCTACCAGGGGCACAATGCACACATGCAACTTGGTGCAGGTTGATGGTACCGGGGACCCATCTTCCTACCCCAAGCTGCATGTGTGCATTGTACCCCCAGCTGCGGTGCCACTCAATGGTGTAGTATCAAAATGCATCACATTTGTTGCTATATATAGCAATTTTTTTATTTCATAAATGTAATAATGCAGATTTGCTGCATTATGAAAATGTATACTGTTTGCTAACATTTAGCCATGTTGGCCACATATTTAATAAAATTATGTCTTGAAATAAAAAGCACATATTTTTTCTACCAAATTCAGTTTGCAAAATAAAACATTTTGTTACACGACAAGCAATGTGTGGTGTAATTTTCTTACCTTACAGTACTTGTACTGAAGCACTTTGATGATAGCCTTGCAGGTATCAGGTATGATGTGTCCCAAAGCCTGCGCAGAGATACGGGTCCCATACTTCAGCTCCTCAAACGACTGTCCAGTAGCAAGGAACCGCAGGGTAGCCACGAGCCTCTCCTCAGCAGGGATAGGAACCCGCCATTTGGTATCCCGCTTCTGTATGAGCGGGGTCACCAGACGCAGCAACTCCTGGAAGGTGTCATAATCCATGCGAAGAAAGTTGCGGTAGTCATCCGGGTTGTTCTCCCTGATCTCATCCAGTTGGGGCATGTAGGAGAGAGTAGGCCGCTTAAGCAGCCACTCCTTGGACCAGCAAGATCTCTCCCTCCGCATTTGCTGGGCCCTCTCTCTGTCTCCCCTCATCTTCAGCACAGAGTAGCACATGAGAGCCTGATAACGAGCAGAATCCATCTCTACACAAACACACACAGCAGTATAGAAACACTTTGTAATGCAAGCAGAATAAAGCAGTGCAAAGTAGCTAGCAATGTGGAGCGAGCAGCAGGTATAAACCAAACTTCTCTAGTCACAGAGCAAACAGAAGTGCACAGACTATAAAATGGCTGCTTGTTTATATATCCCCCAGATAGGCCAGCCCTTTCGATGTGATTTATCTCAAGGTGAGCTTCAAGGGAAATCGCGTTGAATGCAATCGCACAAGTGTATGGGCACCATAAGAGCTGGTCGTGCAAATATATACGTGATGAGAATGCTGGCGGTCCATCAGCACTAACTAGACGCTTCGGATTGTCTGGTTGCAGACTCACTGGTTGATAAGATGCTGTTACATGTTGTGTCACTATTATTGCATTGTATATGATTGATCGATATGTGTTTTGATGCATCTAAAATTAGAAACATTAAAATATAAAAAAAAAAATGTAGTAAACCTACTTACTATGTAAGGCTGATCCACTAATTCACATCACGTCCTAGATCAGGGTTTCTCAAACTTTGCCTTCTAGGCACCCAAACAGTCCAGGTTTTAAGGGTATCCATGTTTGTACACAGATGGTATAATCAAATTGACTAAGGAAGCCACCTGTGCTTAACCATGGCGAGCCTTAAAACCTGTGCTGCTAGGTTGCCTTGATGACTGAGTTTGGGAAACACTGTCCTAGATGACCATGCCTCTCCATAATATGTTAATTAATTAGTATTTTACACACATCTGGAAATAAAACTCTAATTGCTATCTTATATCCAAATATAGAAGGTGAAACGGGGGGGGGGGGGGGGGGGGTGTCTGCGGCACAAACTTCTATTTTTATATTATTTGTGTTTCCCCATGACATTTGCCTATTGTTATATTCAAGATCTTCTTGCATGATTTCTCTGAAATTCAATATTGGTGCTAGATAATCACCCAGAGCTCATCATTAAGTACAGGTACCATTAACTGCATTCTCTTCCTCATCATCTCTTTATTTCCTCCCAGAGCTCTCCTGTCAATCACAATAAAATAGCATACCTTCCCACATTGTCTTGTAACAATAAGGGTACTTGGTACAAAAGTGCCGCAGCATCGCGGCGTGTGCGTCCTGATCGGAATAGCGGGACAATACCCTCAAATCAGGACTGCCCCACCAATACTGGAACAGGTGGAAGGTATGCAACAGCCTTTGGGTATTGCCTAGTGATATTAGATATGTGTGACACTAGTGGCTTGGTCATGTCAGGCCCTAGACAAAGCAATGCATTGGAGCTCTTACACATCCATTTATGGGAACCAATTAAAATCATAATTTGCGTCTCCTGCAGTCCCACTGTGTCTCTACTTCCATACAGTGCATGGCTGTCAGCACTCTGGTATATAGCTCCAGCCATTCACCAATCTGCGTGCCATTCACCGTCTCTCTGCAGGATAGGAGGCACTGCCCTGATTGTGTGACCATCATCCACTCCTGCACGAAGCTCCCTGGAATTGTGAGGCCATAGGCATCTGTCAGGTGTGCCTATACATTAAGATGGCCCTGGGTTAGCTGCAGAAAGGACAGGAAGTATGCCATCAGTCAGGCAAAGTGATTGATCACAGCCTGCACCTATACCTACCTCATCCTATCAATGCGAGCTGTGGCAAGAAGGTTTGCTGTGTCTGTCAGCGTAGTGTCCAGAGCATGGAGGCGCTACCAGGAGACAGGCCAGTACATCAGGAGACGTGGAGGAGGCCGTAGGAGGGCAACAACCCAGCAGCAGGACCGCTACCTCCGCCTTTGTGTAAGGAGGAACAGGAGGAGCACTGCCAGAGCCCTGCAAAAGGACCTCCAGCAAGCCACAAATGTGCATGTGTCTACTAAAACGATCAGAAACAGACTCCATGAGGGTGGTATGAGGGCCCGACGTCCACAGGTGGGGGTTGTGCTTACAGCCCAACACCGTGCATGACGTTTGGCATTTGCCAGAGAACACCAAGATTGGCAAATTCGCCACTGGCGCCCTGTGCTCTTCACAGATGAAAGCAGGTTCTCACTGAGCACATGTGACAGACGGACGCCAAGGAGAATGTTCTGCTCCCTGCAACATGCTCCAGCATGACCGGTTTGGCAGTGGGTCAGTAATGGTGTAGGGTGGCATTTCTTTGGGGGGCCGCACAGCCCTCCATGTGCTTGCCAGAGGTAGCCTGACTGCCATTAGGTACCGAGATCAGATCCTCATACCCCTTGTGAGACCATATGCTGGTGCGGTTGGCCCTGGGTTCCTCCTAATGCAAGACAATGCTAGACCTCATGTGGCTGGAGTGTGTCATCAGTTCCTGCAAGACGAAGGCATTGATGCTATGGACTGGCCCGCCCGTTTCCCAGACCTGAATCCAATTGAGCACATCTGGGACATCATGTCTCGCTCCATCCACCAACGCTACATTGCATTACAGACTGTCCAGGAGTTGGCGGATGCTTTAGTCCAGGTCTGGGAGGAGATCCCTCAAGAGACCATCCGCCACCTCATCAGGAGCATGCCCAGGCATTGTAGGGAGGTCATACAGGCATGTGGAGGCCACACACAGTACTGAGTCTCATTTTGACTTGTTTTAAGGACATTACATCAAAGTTGGATCAGCCTGTAGTGTGTTTTTCCACTTTAATTTTGAGGGTGACTCCAAATCCAGACCTCCATGGGTTAATAAATTGATTTCCATTGATAATTTTTGTGTGATTTTGTTGTCAGCACATTCAACTATGTAAAGAACAAATAAGAATTTACTTACCGATAATTCTATTTCTCATAGTCCGTAGTGGATGCTGGGGACTCCGTAAGGACCATGGGGAATAGCAGCTCCGCAGGAGACTGGGCACAAAAGTAAAAGCTTTAGGACTACCTGGTGTGCACTGGCTCCTCCCCCCATGACCCTCCTCCAAGCCTCAGTTAGGATACTGTGCCCGGACGAGCGTACACAATAAGGAAGGATATTGAATCCCGGGTAAGACTCATACCAGCCACACCAATCACACCGTACAACCTGTGATCTGAACCCAGTTAACAGCATGATAACAGAGGAGCCTCTGAAAGGATGGCTCACAACAATAATAACCCGATTTTTGTAACAATAACTATGTACAAGTATTGCAGACAATCCGCACTTGGGATGGGCGCCCAGCATCCACTACGGACTATGAGAAATAGAATTATCGGTAAGTAAATTCTTATTTTCTCTAACGTCCTAAGTGGATGCTGGGGACTCCGTAAGGACCATGGGGATTATACCAAAGCTCCCAAACGGGCGGGAGAGTGCGGATGACTCTGCAGCACCGAATGAGAGAACTCCAGGTCCTCCTCAGCCAGGGTATCAAATTTGTAGAATTTAGCAAACGTGTTTGCCCCTGACCAAGTAGCTGCTCGGCAAAGTTGTAAAGCCGAGACCCCTCGGGCAGCCGCCCAAGATGAGCCCACCTTCCTTGTGGAATGGGCATTTACAGATTTTGGCTGTGGCAGGCCTGCCACAGAATGTGCAAGCTGAATTGTACTACAAATCCAGCGAGCAATAGTCTGCTTAGAAGCAGGAGCACCCAGCTTGTTGGGTGCATACAGGATAACAGCGAGTCAGATTTTCTGACTCCAGCCGTCCTGGAAACATATATTTTCAGGGCCCTAACAACGTCTAGCAACTTGGAGTCCTCCAAGTCCCTAGTAGCCGCAGGCACCACCATAGGTTGGTTCAGGTGAAACGCTGAAACCACCTTAGGGAGAAACTGAGGACGAGTCCTCAATTCCGCCCTGTCCGAATGGAAAATCAGATAAGGGCTTTTACAGGATAAAGCCGCCAATTCTGACGCGCACCTGGCACAGGCCAGGGCCAACAGCATGACCACTTTCCATGTGAGATATTTTAACTCCACAGATTTAAGTGGTTCAAACCAATGTGACTTTTGGAACCCAAAAAACTACATTGAGATCCCAAGGTGCCACTGGAGGCACAAAAGGAGGCTGTATATGCAGTACCCCTTTTACAAACGTCTGAACTTCAGGGACTGAAGCTAGTTCTTTTTGGAAGAAAATTGACAGGGCCGAAATTTGAACCTTAATGGACCCCAATTTCAGGCCCATAGACACTCCTGTTTGCAGGAAATGTAGTAATCGACCCATTTGAATTTCCTCCGTCGGGCCTTACTGGCCTCGCAGCACGCAACATATTTTCGCCAAATGCGGTGATAATGTTTTTCAGTTACATCCTTCCTGGCTTTGATCAGGATAGGGATGACTTCATCCGGAATGCCTTTTTCCTTCAGGATCCGGCGCTCAACCGCCATGCCGTCAAACGCAGTCGCGGTAAGTCTTGGAACAGACAGGGTCCTTGCTGGAGCAGGTCCCTTCTTAGAGGTAGAGGCCACGGATCCTCCGTGAGCATCTCTTGAAGTTCCGGATACCAAGTCCTTCTTGGCCAATCCGGAGCCACTAATACAGTGCTTACTCCTCTCCATCTTATAATTCTCAGTACCTTGGGTATGAGATGGCAGAGGAGGGAACACATACACTGACTGGTACACCCATGGTGTTACCAGAGCGTCTACAGCTATTGCCTGAGGGTCCCTTGACCTGGCGCAATACCTGTCGAGTTTTTCCCAACGGTTTATAATCATGTGGAAGACTTCTGGGTGAAGTCCCCACTCTCCCGGGTGGAGGTCGTATCTGCTGAGGAAGTCTGCTTCCCAGTTGTCCACTCCCGGAATGAATACTGCTGACAGTGCTATCACATGATTTTCCGCCCAGCGAAGAATCCTTGCAGCTTCTGCCATTGCCCTCCTGCTTCTTGTGCCACCCTGTCTGTTTACGTGGGTGACTGCCGTGATGTTGTCCGACTGGATCAACCCCGGCTGACCTTGAAGCAGAGGTCTTGCTAAGCTTAGAGCATTGTAAATGGCCCTTAGCTTCAGGATATTTATGTGAAGTGATGTCTCCAGGCTTGACCATAAGCCCTGCAAATTCCTTCCCTGTGTGACTGCCCCCCCAGCCTCGCAGGCCCTCTAGAAGATGAGCACACTGCAACCACCACAGGAGAGACACCCTTGTCCTTGGTGACAGGGTTATCCGCTGATGCATCTGAAGATGCGACCCGGACCATTTGTCCAGCAGGTCCCACTGGAAAGTTCTTGCGTGGAATCTGCCGAATGGGATTGCTTCGTAGGAAGCCACCATTTTTCTCAGAACCCTTTCATTGATGTACTGAGACTTGGCTCGGTTATAGGAGGTTCCCGACTAGCTCGGATAACTCCTTGACTTTCTCCTCCGGGAGAAACACCTTTTTCTGGACTGTGTCCAGGATCATCCCCTAGGAACAGAAGACGAGTCGTCGGAATCAGCTGCGATTTTGGAATATTGAGAATCCAATCGTGCTGCCGCAACACTACCTGAGATAATGCTACACCGACCTCCAACTGTTCCCTGGATCTTACCCTTATCAGGGAATCGTCCAAGTAAGGGATAACTAAAATTCCCTTCCTTCGAAGGAGTATCATCATTTCGGCCATTACCTTGGTAAAGACCCGGGGTGCCGTGGACCATCCATACGGCAGCGTCTGAACTGATAGTGACCGTTCTGTACCACAAACCTGAGGTACCCTTGGTGAGAAAGGTAAATTGGGACATGAAGGTAAGCATCCTTGATGTCCCGAGACATCATGTAGTCCCCTTCTTCCAGGTTCGCAATCACTGCTCTGAGTGACTGAATCTTGAATTTGAACCTCCGTATGTAAGTGTTCAAGATTTTAGATTTAGAATCGGTCTCACCGAGCCGTCCGGCTTCGGTACCACAACAGTGTGGAATAATACCCCGTTCCCTGTTGCAGGAGGGGTACCTTGATTATCACCTGCTGGGAATACAGCTTGTGAATGGCTTCCAAAATTGCCTCCCTGTCAGAGGGAGACATCGGTAAAGCCGACTTTAGGAAACGGCGAGGGGGAGACGTCTCGAATTCCAATTTGTACCCCTGAGATATCCCTTGAAGGATCCAGGGGTCTACTTGCGAGTGGGCCCACTGCGCGCTGAAATTCATTGAGACGGGCCCCCACCATGCCTGATTCTGCTTGTAAAGCCCCAGCGTCATACTGAGGGCTTGGCAGAGGCGGGAGAGGGCTTCTGTTCCTGGGAACTGGCTGATTTCTGCAGCCTTTTTCCTCTCCCTCTGTCACGGGGCAGAAATGAGGAACCTTTTGCCCGCTTGCCCACGAAAAGACTGCGCCTGATAATACGGCATCTTCTTATGTTGAGAGGCGACCTGGGGTACAAACGTGGATTTCCCAGCTGTTGCCGTGGCCACCAGGTCTGAAAGACCGACCCCAAATAACTCCTCCCTTTAATAAGGCAATACTTCCAAATGCCGTTTGGAATCCGCATCACCTGACCACTGTCGTGTCCATAACCCTCTACTGGCAGAAATGGACAACGCACTTAGACTTGATGCCAGTCGGCAAATATTCCGCTGTGCATCACGCATATATAGAAATGCATCTTTTAAATGTTCTATAGGCAATAATATACTGTCCCTATCTAGGGTATCAATATTTTCAGTCAGGGAATCCGACCACACCAACCCAGCACTGCACATCCAGGCTGAGGCGATTGCTGGTCGCAGTATAACACCAGTATGTGTGTAAATACATTTTAGGATACCCTCCTGCTTTCTATCAGCAGGATTCTTAAGGGCGGCCATCTCAGGAGAGGGTAGAGCCCTTGTTCTTACAAGCGTGTGAGCGCTTTATCCACCCTAGGGGATGTTTCCCAACACACCCTAACCTCTGGCGGGAAAGGATATAATGCCAATAACATTTTAGAAATTATCAGTTGTTATCGGGGGAAACCCACGCATCATCACACACCTCATTTAATTTCTCAGATTCAGGAAAACTACAGGTAGTTTTTCCTCACCGAAAATAATACCCCTTTTTGGTGGTACTCGTATTATCAGAAATGTGTAAAACATTTTTTATTGCCTCAATCATGTAACGTGTGGCCCTACTGGAAGTCACATTTGTCTCTTCACCGTCGACACTGGAGTCAGTATCCGTGTCGGCGTCTATATCTGCCATCTGAGGTAACGGGCGCTTTAGAGCCCCTGACGGCCTATGAGACGTCTGGACAGGCACAAGCTGAGTAGCCGGCTGTCTCATGTCAACCACTGTCTTTTATACAGAGCTGACACTGTCACGTAATTCCTTCCAACAGTTCATCCACTCAGGTGTCGACCCCCTAGGGGGTGACATCACTATTACAGGCAATCTGCTCCGTCTCCACATCATTTTTCTCCTCATACATGTCGACACAAACGTACCGATACACAGCACACACACAGGGAATGCTCTGATAGAGGACAGGACCCCACTAGCCCTTTGGGGAGACAGAGGGAGAGTTTGCCAGCACACACCAGAGCGCTATATATATATATATAGGGATAACCTTATATAAGTGTTTTTCCCCTTATAGCTGCTGTATCTTTAATACTGCGCCTAATTAGTGCCCCCCTCTCTTTTTTAACCCTTTCTGTAGTGTAGTGACTGCAGGGGAGAGCCAGGGAGCTTCCCTCCAACGGAGCTGTGAGGGAAAATGGCGCCAGTGTGCTAAGGAGATAGGCTCCGCCCCCTTCTCGGCGGCCTTATCTCCCGTTTTTCTGTGAATTCTGGCAGGGGTTAAATGCATCCATATAGCCCAGGAGCTATATGTGATGTATTTTTAGCCATCTAAGGTGTTTATATTGCGTCTCAGGGGGCCCCCCCCCAGCGCCCTGCACCCTCAGTGACCGGAGTGTGAAGTGTGCTGAGAGCAATGGCGCACAGCTGCGGTGCTGTGCGCTACCTTATTGAAGACAGGACGTCTTCTGCCGCCGATTTTCCGGACCTCTTCAGTCTTCTGGCTCTGTAAGGGGGCCGGTGGCGCGGCTCTGGGACCCATTCATGGCTGGGCCTGTGATCGTCCCTCTGGAGCTAATGTCCAGTAGCCTAAGAAGCCCAATCCACTCTGCACGCAGGTGAGTTCGCTTCTTCTCCCCTTAGTCCCTCGGTGCAGTGAGCCTGTTGCCAGCAGGTCTCACTGAAAATAAAAAACCTAAAACTAAACTTTTCACTAAGCAGCTCAGGAGAGCCACCTAGTGTGCACCCTTCTCGTTCGGGCACAAAATCTTAACTGAGGCTTGGAGGAGGGTCATGGGGGGAGGAGCCAGTGCACACCAGGTAGTCCTAAAGGTTTTACTTTTGTGCCCAGTCTCCTGCGGAGCCGCTATTCCCCATGGTCCTTACGGAGTCCCCAGCATCCACTTAGGACGTTAGAGAAAAGTATTTAATAAGAATATTTCATTCATTCAGATCTAGGATGTGTTATTTTAGTGTTCCCTTTATTTTTTGGAGCAGTGTATATTCCGTAATACCCAGGCTAGCTCTTTATGCTTATCTACGATGGAAACTCTTTATAAACTCGTGTATAGATGGTATAGGACCCCTTTAGTGCTTAACAGGATGTTTCCTTTCCTACTCTCTCGTCCCTTTGCTGGCGATGTAAGGGAGCCCCGGGGAGCTTTTTGCATATATGGTGGGAATGCCCTCTTATAGTTTCCTTTTGGAGAGAAGTTTTTGCATGTTCAGAATTGATAATGGGAGATGTAGTTCCTAAAGACCCGGAGTTCTGGCTCCTCAACCTTACCTCGGTGGGCGCCCACACATATAAGAGCTCACTACTGAGACATCTTAGCAATGCGGCTAAGGCCGTTATACCGATCCTTTGGAGGTCGACCTCCCCTCCTTCCATCAAACAATGGTTTAACAGGATTGATTACTTTTTAGATATGGAGGATCTTATCTCCTTCTCATTGGGTAGATCCGTTAACTTTACAGCCACTTGGTTTCCCTGGTATGATTTCAAGGGATCTCTTGTATATCGGACTTACATGTCTATTTAGAGTCCTCCCCTCTCATAACTCGGATTAGTTCCCACCGCATTTTAGACCACTTAGCGGTTTTACTCCTCCTTTAATTTACTGTGAGGCCCATTCGCTCATCCAGAATAAGCTTATCTTCTCCTAGTGTTTGCATCTCTACCCTCTCTCTCCCTCCTCTATTCTTTTCTTTCCTTTTTCTTTCTTCTTAGTCTTTTCTCTTCTACTGTCTTATCATAATGTTATCTCTTTATATTTGTTTAGATTGAAAATGGACGACGCTTTGCTATATTTTAGGAGACTAAGTTGTGATATATTGCTATATTTGACCTGCAAAGATTTTGTCTCCTATTGTCAGAATTTTGTTGTACAACTTGTTTGTCTATTGTCGCAATAAAAACAGTTTACATAAAAAAAAAGAAAAGAAAAGGGGACCGCGCAGTGGATGGTGTCACAGATATTAGTGATGTCACTAGTTGTATAAACACCTGATCATTATAGCGTTTCAAGAAGCGTCATAAGGATCACTCACAAGTCAGAAATGTTTTTAATGGATCTTCTTAGACCACATTCAAGAAATGTCACCGATCGGCTCACGCTTTGCCTGTGAATCTATCAAGTCCCAGGCCAGGGGAATTCTTCAGCCCATTCTTCCTTTTGTCAGTATAATATTATTATTACTTTGTATGGAGAAGGTGGGATAATAAATGTCTGTGAGCCTCATCTCAGTGGGCTGAGGTGATCTGGCGGAGTGAGAAACTGCGCTGCGGTGTGCTGCCGGGCAGAACAACAGCTGTGGCTGTGAGGGTGGCACAGCATGACCGAACCCCAGCACCAGTGAATTCCCGGCTTGTGGGCGGAGCAATCCCTGGAGGTGGTTTTTACAGCGTATGTACGGCTAAAGACAATAGTCAGCACCCTGCTGACAGGAGACAGCTGCTGCTGTGAGAGGCGGACCCGGGCTGGAGCTGGGACACTAACGCCAGCCTTCCCTTAGTGCCTGCGAGTGACAGAAGGCCGACCGCAGACAGCAGCTCAGGGTTACTGGGGGACTGGCAGGCCGCGGCGGCAAATAATGAGTTAGACTGACTCGTAATGCTGCTGGCTGCGGGCCCCTTTACTGCGGCGGGCCCCTGTGCAATGCACTGGTTTCACCACTGCTAGTTCTACCTCTTCTTGTATTATATGTATAGCTTATATGAAATAAGTGGTATTCTAAAGAAAAAAATAAAAATAAATTCCACGGCATCCTAATCGTTACATCTGCCTCTGTAAAGTCACTGGATGCAGAAAAACAAATAAATATATATTTATTTATATTTAAATTATTAATGGAGCAATTTGCTTTTCCTCATTAGTAACAAAAACAAAACAAAAAAAAACCCTGCAAACCACAATTTGATGTTTTATTGTAATGTTCTGTAGTAGTTTTACATCATTTATAGCACCTGTAGGTGTCACCAGGGCAGTCAAGAGCCGAGCTAGGCCCAGGTACTTTTAAGGGGGTGTGGCCTAATCACAGGAGGTGTGGTCATGCACCCTTAGAAAAAAATACTGAAAAAAATAGTATTTTAAGCACCCCCATGGCCACACTTCAGCCCAGTACACAGCAGCGTGTGCTGGGCATAGGAGAAGAGCTGCAGTGCCAGGTAAGGGGGCCTGGGCCCCTACTGGACTCTCACTGGGCCCCTCCATCAGACGGGTTCACTATGATATACCGGCGGTCGGGCTCCCGGCGACCAGCATACCGGCGCCGGGAGCCCGACCGTCGGCTTACCGACAGTGTGGCGAGCGCAAATGAGCCCCTTGCGGGCTCGCTGCGATCGCCACGCTACGGGCACGGTGGCACTATTTTATTCTCCCTCCAGGGGGGTCGTATGCCGGCTGTCGGGATCCCAGCGCCGGTATACTGTGCGCCGGGATCCCGTCAGTCGGCATACTGAAGACCACCCCATCAGACCTGGGCCCGGGTAATTTGTACCCTCTCCCCCCCTCTCTCGGCACCACTGGGTGTCACTATTGCAGTTACTGAAAATGCATGTTTATTATATGCCACATACCGATCGTTCTCACTGTGCAGTGATGCTTCCTTTTCTGCATTTTCCCGGCAGAAGCCTTCTTCTGCCCCCCCCAGATGAGATGTCACAGTAAGATATACGATCAGGAATAACTCCCTGAAGGAGAAAATAAGGTTTTGGTCGCTTAAACCTAGTGACAGAAGCTCCATTCACACGTTATTAAGGAGCTTATTCCCGGCACGCCTTTGTTGGGACTGCCGGGGAAAGTGGCAGCTATTGTGTTTTAGTGAGGCCTGCTCTCCGCTTCCTACTCTTCATTCATTTTAACAAATCTTGGACTCCCTCCAAGTCCATTGATGGAGCTCAGTGTCAATACTGAAAGGCCCGAGCGGCCTTCTTCCCTCTAGTTTACTAGAGTTCAGACTGAACGGGTCTCTTTGCTGCCCTGAGGTTTTAGTTCACAGATTCTCTCCAGTATTTATTCATATTTCCCTGTTCCTAGTCCTACGGAGGAGGGAACAAAACCTCCCTCAGATGTCAGCTCGGAACTGGCAACTTCTCAACAAGTGTTCACAGTTTCCAGAGGACCCGCACAGTAGCTCCTTTGTCACCAATCTACCACTAGATGCCAGCGCCTTGACCATTCCTTGAACTGCAATAAAAAGAGCGTAAGGGATATTATTATAATCCAGTATTTTCTAAAGCCACAACGATTTACGTAGCTCTGTGCAATTTCTGCCAAGGCACAGACATTACTAGTCGATAGGATTAATCAGATTCCACCTATTATTTCTCTGTTGCATTCTAGAAAATGCTAGACATAATCTAATTGGATGATACGAGCAAGTATTTTCACTTGTCTATTTTAGAAGCTTTAGTAAACATACCCACTACGGGTCTGATTCTGAGTGGCACGAAAGTCCAAATGCGGCCATTTTTCACATGGGCCGGACTCACAGGGGTTAGGTCACAATCAGTTACAGAGAGGGGACCGTACTTGGCAACTTTTTATTTCTCCCCAGAGGCAAGATGCAGCTGACCGCTGATGAGGGGCAAGCTTGACTTGTTGCATCATTATGCCCCACCCCCTTGTGGCATAATGTCACAAATCGTGGGCCATGAAGAGGGTCTGGACCCAAAATGACATGATTAATCTAGAATTGCTTCACATTAGCGCCACCCCCCCCCCCCCCCCACCCCCCCCCACTCCTCATGGGCCGGCTGTTCTCAGCGTAATGCTCCATGTTCTGCCCATTTCACTAGAAACAGAACGGGATGCGGGAGAGCCACTTACTCTTCTGGGGCCCCTTTTGAAAATGATGGAGTCACCCGGACGTTCTGGGGGAGTAGAGAAACATGGAGGGGACCATTTCCATATTGTTACTACTATTTGTAAAGGGCTTGTGTAAATCTTTCAGAAATACCTACATAAACTATTGACATGGCATTTCCACTTTCAGGCGCATCCAGATAGATTTCATATTCTGTAGAAGAATCCTGATGTGGACTGAGGCGTCCACTTTTAGCACCGGTTCATGCTGTAATACCGATTGTTGTGTCTTTAGAAGTCACCATTGGTCATGCAATTGAAACTTGCACGAGCCCTATGTCAGGTGTAGTTTCCACGTCTGACTATGGCCTCCTGTACCTGCGTCTGTGCGTCTGAGAAAGCCCCCGATTGTACTGATAAACCAGGAGTGTGCAGAACTTTTTGCACATGTGCAGTTGCAAATAATCGCTCGACTACGTGAACACCTGCATTCCGTGCAGATTACATCTGACTCTGAATCAGGCACATTGTCTCAACTTCCTGGCTCCGGGCTGTGCCCTACAGCAACGCCTTTATATCATCGGTTAATTGTTGTTATTTTTTTTTCTACATTTTTGGTATAACATTTTTTACGTTCATCTTTCACCTAGACAAAGTGCTGTATGTCTCAGTGCTGTTACTAGGAACAAGTGAAATGACTAGGGAGGTGGTTCAGACCTGATCGCTGATGTGCGTTTTCACACAGCAGGCGATCAGGTACTAACTGCGCATGCGTATGCACCGCAATGCGCACGCGCATCGGACAACAACAAAGGGCATCGCCGGACAGCGATGGGATGGTGTGAAAAATCTTATCGCACGGGCATACACCAAGGTGATTGACAGGAGGAAGCTGTTTGTGGGTGGTAACTGACTGTTTAGTGGGAGTGTCCGGAAAAACGCAGGCGTTACCAAGCGTTTTCAGGGAGGGTGTGTGACGTCCGCTCCGGCCCTGATCAGCCTGTTCTCATCGAACTGTAGGAGTAAGTCCTGGGCTGCGCACAGACTGCACAAAGTGGATTTTTGCAGCTCGGCGTACACATGCGATCGCACACTAGCACGGCGTATATACACAGCGACTATCTGAACGCACAACAGCAAAGTTTGCAGCCCCGTGATTAGATCTGAATCATCCCCTAGGTCAGTGGTTTCCAAACTTTTTTGAATCACGGCGCCCTAGTATATCAGAATTTTTTTCACGGCACCCCTAGGCAAAAAAATTCTTATTGAGAAATTTAGAAAGAAATATTACATTAAGTAGATCGCGTTTATATGTCATCCTTAGGGTCAGTTGTGTGGTGAGGGACAAGATTTGCTTCTGTTTGGCCACATATTTTATGACTGGCAGCCACCAGCACTGGTTTTGCCTATTATATTGACCATGAATAATTTGAATTGGTCCTGGACCACCAACCCAGGGCACCCCTGCAAGTGTCCCGAGGCACAACAGGGAGCCACGGCACACAGTTTGGGAACCTCTGCCCTAGGTGCATTCTGCTAAAAATTGCTTCAGCTGGTAGTGGCCTCTGCTGTGTGTGTGGGTACACTTCCAAAATCAGCGGCCTACCCAAACTGTTTGAGTAATAGATTCTGGCGTAAATAACACAAGCAATACAGGTTTGAGCAGGGGAATTTTAATTTTTATTGCCACTTTGTTTTTCCATGTTAGGTAGAGATGTATCCAGCAGCACTTAATAAACGCTACAGACGTTCACCATATGTGTATATTGATGGTCGTTGTTAGCAAAGCTCCAGTGTAATTTAGTGAAGTTAGGGGGTCATTTCGATCCGTTCGCACGCAGCGGTTTGTCGCTGCGGTGCGAACGGGTCTGGAATGCACGGCAACCGCACTGCGCGCGCGCGTCGTTGCCCGGCGACAGGGGTCACCGGGTTATGTTGCTGCCAACGAAGAAAGTGGTCGCAGAGCCGACCGCAAGAAGATTGACAGAAAGAAGGCTTTCCTGGGCGTCACCAGACCGTTTGGAGCCGTTTTCGAGGAGTGGTGAAGAAAACGCAGGCGTGTCCAGGAGAACGGAGGGCGGATGTCTGACGTCAAAGCCGGCTCTAGCATTACTGAGATCGTCGCACAGGGTAAGTATGTCCAGGGCTGGTCTTGTTTTGCTTGAAATTGTTTTATCTTAGCAGGGCTGCACAAACGATCGCAGCCCTGCTAAGCTAAAATACACCCCCCATAGGCGTGGACTAGTTGATCGCAGCAGCAGCAAAAAGTTGCTGGCTGCGATCAACTCGGAATGACCACCTGAATGTCAGTCTGGCTGGAGAAGTCAACAATTCAAGTAAATCTATAAATAAATGTATCATTTTGTTGATCTCCTTTCACTGCAGGGGTGTAGTAGGGTATGCTGGCTGCCGAGGTCCCGGTGCACATCATACCGGCGCCGGAATCCCTACCGCTGGCATACGGACAGCTGGGCGAGCGCAAATGAGCCGCTTGCGGGCTCGCTGCGCTCACCACGCTGCAGGCACGGTGGCGCGCGTCGCTATTTATTCTCCCTCCAGGAGGGTCATGGAACCCCAAGAGGGAGAAACGGTGTCGGCATGCCGGCTGTCGGGATTCCGGCGCCGGTACACTGTGCGCCGGGACCCCAACAGCCTGCAAACTGAAGACCACCCCACTGCAGACCTCCGCCACTACAGTAGTCAAACTGCTCCCTGCACCATGGTTTTCCCAGCTACGGATTACTGTGTATGTTACGTACAAAGGATGAAATAGCACGTTGTACAAGATAGCTGACATATTACTGTGTGTCGTGTAAACATGGGGCCGGCACAGCGTCATGTTTATAGCCACCCGGAGCATTGCAAAATAACTTATTAAACATGAAGGTGACATTTTTGGAAACTGGTGCACAGGTAACTGGCGGCAGAGGTCCCAATGCAAGATCAGTTTTTCATCTTCCTCCCAATCCTCTATATACTGAAGGCCGGCTGGCCATTAACGCAAGCTACGCAGCCGCGTATGGTGGCAAGCTTTTAAGGGTGCCGTCTCCTGCCACCACTGCGCAGAGTGAGACTTCACTGTAAGGGGTCTATTCATGAAACAGTGAAAAGAGTGGAGAAGTGAGTCTGTGGAGAAGCTGCCCATGGCAACCAATCAGCTGCTCCGTATAATTGTATAGTATGCAAATTATAAATGTTACTTCAGTGCTGATTGGTTGCCATGGGCAACTTCTCCACTGGCTCACTTCTCCACTCTTATCACTGCTTCATGAATAGACCCCTCAGTCTTACCCGCCCACCCCTCCTAGTCACGGCCGGCGCCACTGACAAATCCCTTTGTAGCAGTCCCAATGTCTCTGTCTCCTCTGCTCCACTCGCCCCCCTCTAAGCCGAATCAATCACAAACGGCCTATGCATTTGAACAGTGTGGCGCCGGGGTCGGTGAGCGGCAGCTTTGGTCTGATCTGCTGCTTGTCTGCTAAACGACGCTTGCTGCTCCCGGAGCCTTTGTGTCCTCCGCTCCAAGCACCCGGCCATGACCTATGTCTTCGTGTGTGCCTACTGCAAGAAGTGCCCCGTGGCGGGGGAGTAGAAGGGGGAGGAGCAGCAGCATGGCGTTGGGCGACGGCGTGTGGTACAACACATGGCCGTCCACTCACAAGCACCCGATCTGCAGCAGCCTGCCTGAGTCCCTGGCCCTGGGGAGACACATCACCCAGGCAGTCCCGGATCCCGGCCCCAGCAGCAGGGCCAGCTGCAGCACCAGCACTGCAGGGAGACAGGAGCAGCCTCTATCTACGGGAAAGGAGATCTGCAAGGGTGAATGGCTGACTTTCTCTCTATCGTCCTCACCTTTCTCTCTCTCTCTCTCACCCTCTCTCTCTCGCCTCACCCTCCCCTCTCTCTCTCGTCTTCACCTCTCTCGTCTCTCACCCTCACCTCTCTCTCACCTCTCTCGTCCGCACCTCACTCTCTCAACCTCACCTCTCTCTCATCCTCACCTCTTGCCTGTCACCCTCACCTCTCACTCTACAATGGCATAATGTGTATAAGTGGCTCTACTTTAGTATCACATGTGTAATTGGCACTACTGTGGTGTAACGTGTATAAGGGGCTTTACTGTGGTGTAACATGTATAAGGGGCTCTACCATGGCATAATGTGTATAAGCGGATCTTCTTTAGTGTAACATGTATAATCGGCTGTAATGTGGTACAATGTGTATAAGTGGCTCTACTTTGGTGTAATGTATATATGGGGCTCTACTGTGGTGTAACGTGTTTAAGGGGCTGTGTTTTTTATGTGAATCATATGTTTTATTATTTTTTCTTTGATCCACAGATTCCCTTGTGTCATTGTTACATTATTACGCATACTCCCGATATTTTACACACAGAGTAAATGACAGTTATGTAAATATATGAGGGTTTATTCCACCAAGGGGCGGCAAAATTTTTAGCCACTTACCAAAAATATTGGGCTTGGACCGGCCCTGTATATACTATATAATATGCCCACAGTGAGTACCATGCCCATCCAGATACCGCATTCCTAGCAACATGCCCATCCAGATTTCTTATATTGTGCTCCACCAGATGGAAGGTGCCCAGTGCCGTGATCTGCAAGAGCCAATACGAGTGGCGGAACATGGGGGGTAATTCAGATCTGATCGTAGATGCGCTAAATTTAGCACATCTACGATCAGTGTCTCAGACATGCGGGGGGACGCCCAGCATAGGTCTAGTCCATCGCACAGCGGCGATGCTTTTGCACCTGCCGAGTAGCTCCCTTCCAGCACAGCTCCTGCTCGCCCCTGCAAACAGTCTGGACACGCATACGTTGTCCGGGCCGCGCCCCGTCAATGCCATTCTAATGCCGTTGGCACGCCCCCTTCCGCCCCGCGACCGCCTCTGCCTGTCAATCAGGCAGAGGTGATCGCAGCCTTGAGATGCTGTTAGCATCTCACTGGGCTCCCGTGGTGCACACACGCAGTACGCCCGCGACTCTGCAAAGGGCTTCAGACTGCGATCGCTTCCGCGATCCAGTCTGAATTAGGCCCATGGAATGTAGCTCTACCTCCAATACCCCCATAGCTCCGCCCAAGGGCATAGCTACCATGGGTGCAGGCAGTGCAGCTGCTATGGGGCCCAGAGCTGAGAGGGGCCACCTTCCCTGTCAAAGTTACATGTGTTATATACAGGGTGTAGCTACCATAGGTGCAGGGAGTGCAGCTGCTATGGGGCCCAGAGCTGAGAGGGGCCACCTTCCTGTCACAGTTACATGTGTTATATACAGGGTGTAGCTACCATAGGTGCAGGGAGTGCAGCTGCTATGGGGCCCAGAGCTGAGAGGGGCCCACCTTCCCTTTCAAGGTTAAGTGTTATATACATTTTTCACCATTGGGTGGTACATAGGGGCCCTTACAAACTTTTCTTGGGGCCTGCAATATATCTAGTTATGGCCCTGGACCTGCTCATTGTACTGTGGTATAAAATGAACTGAAGAGCATTATAATGTTACATAATATGAACTGGGGGCACTGTATGTCTTCATGTGAATTAGGGTCACTGTGTTGCATAATGGGGGTAATTCCAAGTTGATCGCAGCAGGAAATTTTTAGCAGTTGGGCAAAACCATGTGCACTGCAGGGGGGGGGGGGGGGGGCAGATATAACATTTGCAGAGGGAGTTAGATTTGGGTGGGTTATTTTGTTTCTGTGCAGGGTAAATACTGGCTGCTTTATTTTTACACTGCAGTTTAGATTGCAGATTGAACTCACCACACCCAAATCTATCTCTCTCTGCACATGTTATATCTGCCTCCCCTGCAGTGCACATGGTTTTGCCCAACTGCTAACAAAGTTCCTGCTGCTATCAACTCATATTACCCCCAATGTGTACTAGCAGCCCTACAATGTGACACAACGTGAAGTAGGGCACTCCTAGGGTTCATAAAATAATCTAGGGCGCTATTATGAAGCATAAAATTAACAACTGGGTGGAGAGGTCTCTCTAGAAGCACTGGGACAGGGGCCCCTGCAAAATGTTTCTATGGAGCTCATAAAGTTCTGGCTCCGCCCCTGACACCCACAAAGCCCTGCCTCTATGGATGACCATCAGTGGGAGAAACCATCAATGGTCTTCCATAGCATAGTTTGTTACCATCGAAGGCCTCTTTGCCATTGATGATAACCATAGATGACGGGCAAACCAATGGTCATCCCTATTTCAGATCCAAGAATCGAGACAGGGAGTATGGCCCCATTAAGGGTGTGGCTGCATCAGGAGGATTAGGGTTTGGGGGGAGGTTAAGGTTAAACTGGGGGGGTGGGGGGGGCGTTACGGTTAGGTGTTAGGGGGAGCTTAGTGATAGGGACTAGGGTTAGGCACAGCAGAGCAATACTTACTGGAACACCGGTGGATTGGAGGTCATGACCGCAGGGACAAGGAAGACGCTGCTGGAGACACTGCAGCTGCCCGGAGCAGGTAAGTCACCGCTGGGCTTCTATTGTAGGACTGATATGTCGATATACTTCCCTGTCTACATGATGAAAGTCGACACATCATACCCAACCCGACAACGGATCCCCACCTCTCCAAACAAAAAGATTTGCTTTTCTTTCATGATTCTAATCATGTTTATTGCGTATCGCCATGACACAAAAATATTAGGGTGTTGGTTGATACTTAACCTCTCTCCACTTTATCTCTCTCCAAGGCTTAGTAAATATGCCCCACAGTGGTATGGAATGTCGGGAAACACCAAACTGCAGAGATTTTGCTGTGATATGAATAATGCAGTGTTTTACAGAAACAGAAGAGCAATACTGCAATAAAAATACAGCAACTTTGACGTCAGGACTATAATTTTCCTTCTCAATTAATTTTCTGTTGGAGCAATAGGGCTTCACGAACAACAGAGTGAAGTGAGGATATAAAAACATCTGATGGAAAGTGAAGTCCTGTGGGAGGATTGTCTGCTAAATTACAGCCAGTGTGTTTACTGCAGCAGATAAATGTAAGGTGCCGTCCTGTTTCCTCTACGGCAGGGATGGGGAACCTTCGGTCCTCCAGCTGTTGTTGAACTACACATACCAGCATGCCTTGCTACAGTTTTGCTATTTGGCCATGCTAAAACTGTTGCAAGGCATGCTGGGATGTGTAGTTCAACAGCAGCTGGAGGGCCGAAGGTTCCCCATCCCTGCTCTACGGGAAGTGTGAGGTTTGGCATATACGGCATTGCTATTCTCCTCACGGAGGACCATGAGGGGTACTAAAGTGCCCCCATGGCCTACACAGAGTGAAGGCTGCCATTTTGTGGGTTGGACATGAATATTAGCCATGAAAGGTCTTGGTGATGTTACTTGTTCCTTGTAGGCACAGAGTGAGGCTTACAAAGTACCTGGGACTGCCTTGGGACATGGCAGTGGTAGATTGTATTGCAACCTAGCAGGAGAAAGAATATGCGGCATCAAGGTGAGAGTTTTCCGTTCAGTGGCCCTGTTAGTACGAGCTAAAATAAAAGTGTTTGGGTTGCCACTTGGCATGTTCATTAAATGGCCTTACAGCTGGAAGGTCAGTTAATCAATGGATGACTAATAAGGAAAGAGGAACTAACTCAGGTCAGGTCAAGCGGCTTAAGTGACTGTAACCATGAAATACAAGTTGCAAGCAAAAGAACAATAGTATAAATTCTTTACAAAAGACTAGCATCTACATAAACACAATTATATGACACTAATTAGTAACATAGGGGGTAATTCAGAGTTGATCGCAGCAGCAAATTTGTTAGCAAATGGGCAAAACCATGGCCCTCATTCCGAGTTGTTCGCTCTGTATTTTTCATCGCATCGCAGTGAAAATCCGCTTAGTACGCATGCGCAATGTTCGCACTGCGACTGCGCCAAGTAACTTTACTATGAAGAAAGTATTTTTACTCACGGCTTTTTCTTCGCTCCGGCGATCGTAATGTGATTGACAGGAAATGGGTGTTACTGGGCGGAAACACGGCGTTTCAGGGGCGTGTGGCTGAAAACGCTACCGTTTCCGGAAAAAACGCAGGAGTGGCCGGGGAAACGGTGGGAGTGCCTGGGCGAACGCTGGGTGTGTTTGTGACGTCAACCAGGAACGACAAGCACTGAACTGATCGCACAGGCAGAGTAAGTCTGGAGCTACTCTGAAACTGCTAAGTAGTTAGTAATCGCAATATTGCGAATACATCGGTCGCAATTTTAAGAAGCTAAGATTCACTCCCAGTAGGCGGCGGCTTAGCGTGTGTAACTCTGCTAAATTCGCCTTGCGACCGATCAACTCGGAATGAGGGCCCATGTGCACTGCAGGTGGGGCGGATATAACATGTGCAGAGAGAGTTAGATTTGGGAGAGGTGTGTTCAAACTGAAATCTAAATTGCAGTGTAAAAATAAAGCAGCCAGTATTTACCCTGCACAGAAACAAAATAACCAACCCAAATCTAACTCTCTCTGCACATGTTATATCTGGCACACCTGCAGTGCACATGGTTTTGCCCAACTGCTAACAAATTTGCTGCTGCGATCAACTCTGAATTACCCACATAGTTCAATGGTCCGGTTGGGTAGTTGTAGTAAATGGAGTGCAATCTGTGGAGGGAAATGTTACCAGTGGAGTACCCCAAGGATCTGTACATGGACCAGTTCTCTTTAATATCTTTGTTGGTGACATTGCAAATGGTATTAAAGGGAAAGTATGCCTTTTTGCAGATGACACAAAGGTATGCAACAGGGTAGACACACCGGGAGGGGTAAAACAAATGATTGATGACCTAGGTAGGCTTGAGAAATGGTCAAGAACGTGGCAACTACAGTTTCATGCTAAAAAATGCAAAATCATGCACTTAGGTCTCAAAAACCGAAAGGCTAAATATAGTATCAAGGGTACTATAATGGAAACTACTGAGGAGGAAAGGGATTTAGAAGTCACTATTTCAGGTGACATAAAGGCAGGTAAGCAATGTAACAAAGCAATGAGGAAGGCTAGTTAGATGCTTGGTTGCATAGGGAGAGGAATCAGTAGCAGGAAAAGAGAAGTAATAATGCCACTGTATAGGTCTTTGGTACGGCCCCATCTGGAATACTGTGCCCAGTTCTGGAGACCAGGGGGTTAATTCAGAGTTGATCGCAGCAGCAAATTTGTTAGCAGTTGGGCAAATCCATGTGCACTGCAGGTGGGGCAGATATAACGTGCAGAGAGAGATAGATTTGGGTGTGGTGTGTTCAAACTGAAATCTAAATTGCAGTGTAAAAATAAAGATGCCAGTATTTACCCTGCACAGAAACAATATAACCCACCCAAATCTAACTCTCTCTGCACATGTTACATCTGCCGCACCTGCAGTGCACATGGTTTTGCCCAACTGCTAACAAATTTGCTGCTGCGATCAACTCTGAATTACCCCCCATATCTCCAGAAGGATATAAATACATTAGAGACTGTACAAAGAAGGGCAACTAAAATGGTGCATGACCTACATCACAAAACTTACCCGGTAAGGCTAAAAGATCTTAACATGTATAGTTTGGAGGAGAGAAGGGAAAGGGGGGACATGATAGAAACGTTCTAATATACCAAGAGTTTTAACAAAGTTCAGGAGGGAAACATTCTTGAAAGGAAGAGAAGCAATAGGACACGAGGACAGGCACTGAAACTGGAGGGGGAAAGGAGGGGAGGTTCAGGGGAAATATAAGGAAAAATGACTTCACAGGTAGTAGATAAGTGGAATAGCCTCCCATCAGAGGTAGTAGAGGATATAAGACAGTAGAGCAATTTAAACATGCTTGGGAATATCCTTACAAAGACTTAAGGTTCAAAAAGGGTTGAGATTACCTAAAGGATAAACAAAAGAGCAGACTAGATGGGCCAAGTGTTTCTTATCTGCCGTCACATTCTATATGTTTCTATGTTTTTCATCCCAGAATTCAGTATTCTGAGGGTCAGGATGCCGACATTGGCATCCTGGCAGTCAAAATCCAGACAGATACCAGTAAGTGTTTAAACACTAACCGGCAAACCTAACTCCCCGTACTTACCGACAGAATCCGTCAGGATTCTGACCATCCAACTGTCAGTATTCTGACCGCATCCCCAATGATCAGCATACCATTGATAACAACTGCATCAGTTAACAATAACAATTATAACAGGACTCAACATGTAACCATGTGACTAGTAGCGGTACCTGTATTGAAGACTTCAGGCTTAACCAGTGGCTTGTCCAGAGGAGGCCCATAGTGGATGTGACAAAAAATTTACTTCAGCAACACTTTCCACTATTGCAGGCAGGGCCGGATTATAGGCTGGGCAGCAGGGGCGGTTGCCCTGGGGCCCCCCACACATAGGGGGCCCCCACACACTGTCCTCAGCACTACTATCTAAATACCAGAGCTCCTGCTCTCTCCTCTGCAGCTCAGCTGTTCTCTTACAGCAGATCCCGAGGAGCTTCATTACAGTCACACAGAGAGTGTCGCCAGATGATATCGTCAAATCTCGCAAGACTGTGATTAGAGCCATGGGTGCAGTGCGCGCAAGAGGCAGAGCAGCCAGTGCAGAGCTGACAGTGAGTCAGACGCTCAAGGCGTCATTTTACTCTATTTGGCGGCTCGTCCTCTGCGTTTCTCTGGGCTGCAGTGGTGCAGTAATGCCAGACTGGTTAAATAAATTGAGGCTAATATAAAAAAATAAAAAATAATAATAATAATAATAAAAGTTAACAGTAAAAAAAACCTGTAAAGTACTGTGCAAAGGTTTTAGGCAGGTCTGGAAAAAATGCTGCAAGTCGACATGACAATGGAAGGGCAACATGGCAATGGAAGACACACATATGGTCAAAAAAAAAAAACAAATAAAAAAAAATAAAAAAAAAAAATATATATATATTATATTTTTTTTTTACATGTTTCAAAATTTTTGCTTGATTTACTGTCCACGGGGTCTATGATTGGGAATAGCAAACTTTGGCGAGCACAACAAATCACCTTGTCTGAAGCGTGTCGAGCGAACCAGTGTGGGTACACGTTTCCACTGACTGTGCTCACATATGATGAAACCTACAAAATGACACAAAAAACCAAACTTGTGTTGACCATTTTTGTTGACTTTCAAACCTGTCGACATTGTGTACCCGTCGACCTTACCCACTGTATACCTTTTAACTGTAGGCTTTTTGACCATGTCGACCTTCTGACCCTGTTGACCATATGGGGTGGGCCTAATGACTATCTAGTCACTGAAGACCTTCTATACCCCACCCTCCGATAGGAGACCATGCCTGCGATGTGTGGGCTACAGGGATCGCTGTGTTGCGGGGCCTAGCAGCCTACTGCCCATGTGCGGTCATCAGACATCGCATGCACCGATGGCTACTACCTAGGAGGCCTTTCCTGGTAAATTTTGAAAAATGTAGCCCATAGGCTACAATGGCTAATGCCATCTTAAGATGCCATTAGCTACCAGAGTCAAGCTCCAGAATACTTTGCGTTATGGAGCTTTGCAAATCTCACACTATATCATCCCCCATAGTAACCTAAGAGTGTGGCAATTACAGTTTAATGCCAAAAAATGCAAAATCATGCACTTGAGTCTCAAAAATCCAAAGGCTAAATATATTATTAATGGCACTATACTGGGAACTACTGAGGAGGAAAGGGATCTAGGAGTCACTATCTCAGGTGACATAAAGGATAAATATAGTATTAATGGCACTATACTGGAGACTACTGAGGAGGAAAGAGATCTAGGAGTCACTATTTCAGGTGACATAAAGGATAAATATAGTATTAATGGCACTATACTGGAAACTACTGAGGAGGAAAGGGATCTAGGAGTCACTATTTCAGGTGACATAAAGGATAAATATAGTATTAATGTGTTATGAGCCACGGCTGTGGCTCATTCCTGTTTTGTATGTCAGTTAGGTATTTTATGTTTATAAGTTGTTTCGCAGGCCAGGATTTCCCGTTGCTCTGTTTAAGAGTACTCTTGGTTGGTGCCGCTGGTGAGTCTGTGTAATTGCAGCTTGTTCCCATGTGTTCAGCCTCACCTGGCTGCTAATTGCATCTTGTCAGTTTGGAGTCATGCAACAGGGCAGCTGCATGAGATTATTAATTAGGCCTCTCTGTTATATGCTGGCTCAGTGCTATTCACAGACGCTGGTGATATTTCTGGGTTTCCAGTCTGCTTGAGTTCTGAGCTTGGTTCCTGAGCTTCCTGTGTCGATTCCTGTGTCAGTCCCTGTGTCGATTCCTATGTCTGATCCCGTGTCCTGCCGTGAGGCGTTCCTGTCCTGAGGTCCAGTGCCTTTGCCTGTGCCTGGTCGAGTTTCTGGCTTCTTGGTGTCCACCGGTCTGTCGTTTGGGATTCTGCCTGTCCTCCAGTTCTGAGAGTCTGTGTCAGCAGCATTTGGAGTTCCTATCCGTTGCCAGTATTCGTACCGGTTCCGTGAGTATCGGCACTGCCGCGTCCGTCGGCCTAGGCAGCTGTATTCCCTTATTATTTCTGTCACTGGTGTTTTGCAGAGGGTTCTGCTTATGCTGTCACCGCCGGTACACAAAAGTATTGTGTCGGCGTGTGGTCAGCATTTCCTTTGTTGTTCTTTTCCTTTGGCGGCAAGCTACATATACTTTGGTTTTAGGTTTGTTAGTAGCCCCTGGCCTTGTTGTTTAGTCAGAGGTCCCCTTGTTATCACCCTGTCTCGGTTCACTCTTTGTCTCTCATTAAGACCTGAGGGGGCATCGAAGTTGGGCAGACGTAATCCGCCCTTCAAACGCGGCTGCCATGGGCTCAAGCAACCATAGTCTCGCAAGAGTGTACTGACAGCACGGGCGAGACAACGGAGATAGGGCGCCAGGGGCTATTCCCTTTCCATTCCCCTTTCCCAGCATTACATCCTGGTGCTCTGGACTCGCTTCATAACATCTCCCTTGTTCTGAGCACCAGGAACCTAACATAATGGCACTATACTGGAGACTACTGAGGAGGAAAGGGATCTAGGAGTCACTATTTCAGGTGACATAAAGGCTAAATATAGTATTAATGGCACTATACTGGGGAACTACTGAGGAGGATAGGGATCTAGGAGTCACTATCTCAGGTGACATAAAGGATAAATATTGTATTAATGGCACTATACTGGGAACTACTGAGGAGGAAAGGGATCTAGGAGTCACTATCTCAGGTGACATAAAGGATAAATTTAGTATTAATGGCACTATACTGGAAACTACTGAGGAGGAAAGGGATCTAGGAGTCACTATTTCAGGTGATATAAAGGCTAAATATAGTATTAATGGCACTATACTGGAAACTACTGAGGAGGAAAGGGATCTAGGAGTCACTATTACATACCCCCCAACTGTCCCGATTTTCGCGGGACAGTCCCGTTTTTTGGGGACTGTCCCGCTGTCCCACCCGCGGGCCACAGTGTCCCGCGGTGTAGGGGGGGCAGTTGGGAGGCTCTGTCACCCGCTGCCCTGCTTAGCAGAGCAGCGGTGAATAGACGCTGTGCGCATGCGCACAGCGTCTATTCACTGAAGTCAGAGGGAGAGGGGGCATGCAGCGGCTTACAGAGCGCTGGGCATGCCCCCTCAGTGACGAAAATGGGGTGTGGCTCGCGATTGCGGGTCCTCCGCGAAGCCACGCCCCTTTTCTTAGGACACGCCCCTTTTCGGGAGGTATGCTATTACAGGTGACATAAAGGCTAAATATAGTATTAATGGCACTATACTGGAAACTACTGAGGAGGAAAGGGATCTAGGAGTCACTATTTCAGATGACTTAAAGGCAGGTAAGCAATGTAACAAGGCAATGAGGAAGGCTAGTCAGATGCTTGGCTGCATTGGGAGAGGAATCAGCAGCAGAAAGAAAGAAGTAATAATGCCACTGTATAGGTCATTGGTACGGCCTCATCTAGAATACTGTGTCCAGTTCTGGAGGCCATATCTTCAAAAGGATATTAATTCATTAGAAACTGTACAAAGAAGGGCAACTAAAATGGTGCATGGCCTACATCACAAAACATACCCAGAAAGACTAAGAAATCTCAATATGTATAGTGTGGAGCAGAGAAGGGAAAGGGGGGACATGATAGAAACTTTCACATATATCAAGGGTTTTAACAAAGTCCAGGAGCAGTGGCGCACGCAGGGGGGGTTTCCGAGTACCTGGAAACCCCCCCCCTAATGAGCCAAATGTTTTATTGTTGAGACGGAGACAGCACTGTGTCCGTCTCAGCAAAAGGCGCGATCGTGACCGCTACTGCAGACCTCCTGCAGCACCAGCAGAGAGCTACAGTAAGTAGTACGTAGCTCTCTGCATAGTGAAAGTCCGGGGGGGGGGGAGCTGCTGGCTGTGGAAGGTCAGCCACAGCAGCTCCCTCCGTCCCTCCCTCCCTCGTCACAGAACTCCTGCTCCCAGTCTCCCAGTCCTTGGTTGTATGTATATCACCTTATATTTAAATGTATTAAGTGATATTAAGTGGTCATGGATGTTATCTATGTGTGTGTATGATATGTGTGTGTATATATATATATATATATATATATACATACATACATACATACATACATACATACATACATGTATGTGTGTGTATATATATATATATATATATACACACACACACACACACACACACACACACACACACACACACACAGTATATTATAATTACACACCCATGGAAACCCCCCTGAATAAATCCTGCGTTTGCCCCTGAGGAGGGAAACATTCTCCAAATGAAGAGAAGCAATAGGACACGAGGACATGCACTGAGACTGGAGGGGGGGAGGTTCAGGGGAAATTTGAGGAAAAATTACTTCACAGAAAGGGTAGTGGACAAGTGGAATAGCCTCCCATCAGAGGTGGTAGAGGCTAAGACAGTAGAGCAATTTAAACATGCATGGGATAGACATAAGGATATCCTTACAAAGAAATAAGGATCAAATAAGGTTTAAGATAAAAATATGGTAGAAAAAAAAAAAGGGGGCAGACTAGATGGGCCAAGTGGTTCTTATCTGCCGTCATATTCTATGTAACCTACTACTCTCTATGGGGGCTGCTACTGTGATCAGACACGGGAGGTACCACAGTCAATATCTGATATCAGCTGTTGAACCCCTGTAATACATCCAGGAGAGGTTTCCAGGTATCCCCCCAAAACAGACTATTTCCCACAAATTTGCTGTTTTGTGCTACTTATCTCATCTGTTGCATGTACTGGAGCAGCCTGCCACCTAGTGGCAACTTTCTCTGTCACTGTCATCTGAACGACAAACTAAACTGGAAATAGCTACAAGAAGAGAAACGTGTAAAAACTTGACATCAACAACTTCAAACCCCAAAAAAGCTAACTAAGTGAACTGGGTGATAGCTAGTCACGCAACAGCCATTTTTTATTTATTTTGTTGTCAATTTGCAGATACTTTGCTCCTCTTCTACACCGAAAATGTTCTTCACAAGGAATTCATTATGTAAATATGCTCCGGTCTATGCATTTTCTAAATGATTGTAAGGGGGCTGTCTATGCTTAGAGATGCTCCTGTTCAGCCTAATTCAGTGTCGCATGCAAAGAGGCCACAGGTCCGGACGGTCTGTGCAGCCAGATTCAGAACGTACGCCATACTTGACTAATAACGTCTGTGGGACTCCCGAAAATCAAGAGGCGCTCCTGGCTGCCCGGAATAGTGCGTAAGTCTGCTGGAGCTGCCTGCTACCCGCTTACAGAGTGCAGTGGGTGTACTGGGCAGCCGAAGGCGCGATCTGTGCTGAATCACATCATCATAGCCGTGCCCCCACTGTACAATGCGGTAATCTCAGCATTGTATAACGGGGAGCGTGGCCACGATAACGTGATTTGCAGCCACGCCCCCAGCACAGCCTACCAGCCACACCAAAACTGGGCCTGATTTTGATTTGGAAGTAAAGCAAAAATAAAGCAGGTAACTCTGCCCCTGGGGAAAAGTGTGTTGTACTGCAGGTGGGGCAGATGTAACATGTGCAGAGAGAGTTAGATTTGGGTGTGGTGTGTCTAAACTGAAATCTAATTGCAGTGTAAAAATAAAGCTGTCTAACATGTGTCAGCTACATGCAAAAGCAGCCAGTATTTACCCTGCGCAGGAAAAATCTACATGTATTTGCCCCCTGGTATCATTGTTTGTTCCAATATCAAGTGACTTGCTGTTTTTTGCTTTACTTCTGAATCATAATCAGAACCCGCTGTTCATCCACTGCCATTACTGTCATCATCAGTATTGGCACTTACACCAGACCGTGGGGGTAATTCAGACCTGATCGTAGCAGCAAATTTGTTAGCAGTTGGGCAAAACCATGTGCACTGCAGGTGGGGCAGATGTAACATGTGCAGAGAGAGTTAGATTTGGGTGGGTTATATTGTTTCTGTGCAGGGTAAATACTGGCTGCTTTATTTTTACCCAGCAATTTAGATTTAAGTTTGAACACACCCCACCCAAATCTAACTCTCTCTGCACGTTACTGTATTTCTGCCCCTCCTACAGTACACAGGCGTGCCTTTGTCATGCGAATGACTCCTAATAGGACGGACCTCTGGCTGCACCTCCATGTTACTTTCACGAGACGATTCTCTTGCGTGCGTCCGCATTGTTACTGCCCAGTTGCCACCCAGAAACTCCCATTTACTGGACGGAGAGAAATATACCCCCTTTGTGTGCACGTGCTGCTTGCTACAGTTCACTACTTGCCTGCAGAGCCGCGCGCGTCTCCCAATCACCCCGTTATATAAACCCAGTCACAATATATATGTTTAAGCTGGTGGATTTGCCTGCAACACTTTGCTCTTCTAAGTTTGAGTTAGACGTCCAACTTTACTGCTCGCAATTAGTGTAAAACTGGTTAAATCAAACTATAACATTTTGCTTAAGCTTAAACGTTGTATTCAAAAAAAAATTAATAGAAATATTACATTACTTGGGTACCCATTAAAAAATAGTTATACAGGGGAGGCAAAAAAAAAACTCCCAGATTTTAAAGGCATTGTACAGTAAATGCTATTTAACATTTTAGTACATAATGTAATAGTGCATGGAATACAGTTTATTTTCAATTGGTTTTGAATAGAATATGGGCCCTCATTCCGAGTTGTTCGCTCGCAAGCTGCTTTTAACAGCTTTGCACACGCTAAGCCGCCACCTACTGGGAGTGAATCTTAGCTTATCAAAATTGCGAACGAAAGATTCGCAATATTGCGAAAAGACTTCTCTGTGCAGTTTCTGAGTAGCTAGAGACTTACTCTTCCAGTGCGATCAGTTCAGTGCTTGTCGTTCCTGGTTTGACGTCACAAACACACCCAGCGTTCGCCCAGACACTCCTCCATTTCTCCAGCCACTCCCGCGTTTTTCCCAGAAACTGTAGTGTTTTTTCACACACACCCATAAAACGGCCAGTTTCCGCCCAGAAACACCCACTTCCTGTCAATCACACTCCGATCTCCAGTACGAAGAAAAAACCTCGTAATGCCGTGAGTAAAATACCAATCTTCATAGCAAAATTACTTGGCGCAGTCGCAGTGCGAACATTGCGCATGCGCAGTTAGCGGAAAATCGCTGCGATGCAAAGAAAATTACCCAGCGAACAACTCGGAATGACCACCATGGTCATTTCTTGGCGTATAGCAGCCTTCGGGTCATTAATGGCTCTTTGTGGATGTATGTAGACCTCAGCTGTCAGCTGGCCCCGTTGGCTGTGTAGAGGCCTCTCATCTAGCTGATAAGGATAGTTATCCCTCCAGTAACGAAAATTCTGCTTGGTAACATAGCCAGACAAATGACAGTGAGCTTCATCAGGAAGTTGCAGTGATAACGCCGGAAGTGACCCGCCGAGTGATGCAACACTTCAGAAATAGACTGCAGATGTGTATCACAAATGAAGATATCATATTCAAACCAAGTGATAATAAACTGTATTCCATGCACTTTTACATTATGTACTTATATGCTGAATAGCATTTACCATGCATTTTTTGTTAACCTTTAAAATATGGGAGGTTATTTGTCTCACCCTGTACTTTAGTTGTAAGATGTTTAAACCAGCTGGAACCTTTTGAAAGTTGTTCACTTTGCTCGTATTTGACTCAAAGGGGTCGATTCAAATCACCGACAGTTGAATAGCGCCGGGAATTAGCTCCCGGCGCTATTCAATACAGCGCCAAGTGACACTAATTGTCGGGAATTCTTCTCTCACCCCCGGGGGATGAGAGAGGAAATCCGACAAAAGTACTGCCGAGCGGCCAGCGCGAGGCTGATTCTGTCGGGAATCAGCATCACGGCGGGGAGTTAAGTCGGAGAATGCCCGTTCTCCCGACAAATCAACCTGTTAAGTCCGCGAGAACGGACATTCGCTGACTTAACTTGAGCTGAATTGAATAGTGCCGGGAGCTAATTCCCGGCGCTATTCAATTGTCGGGTAATTGAATCGACCCCAAAGGGGGAGATTCAAATGTTCAAAAAGTCAGTTGGGAGTCTGTTTTTTCCTATCAAATAGAGAGGAAAAAAAACAGACACCCAACCGACTTTTCAAACATTTGAATCTCCCCCAAAGGGTGGGATTCAAATGCTATATCATGCCCAATTTCCTTTCTAAAATGATCTCCGTTATCGCGCATATTGCGCCCATAGTGATCAGGTTTAGCTGTGTAAAGGGTTGGGTGCCTCGCTACTCCGGGGGGTAGCGAGCTGAAATAATGATACCACGCCCCTGAGGGCAGAAACAGAACGGGTGTGGAAAGGGGTGAAAATAATTGAATCCCACCCAAAGTATTTGACTTTAGAGCTGATCCGACAAACCGGTTGGAGAACCACTTTGAAATATATTTAAATAAGGCTCTGTCACCAGTTCCTAAATGAAAAAAACAAACAAACCAAAGTGAGTACTACCTTCCCTGCACCCTGATGGTGTGTTCTGTCTGCTGTATAAGACAAGACAATTGGTTTAATAATTCATCATGAGAAGACTAGCCGTGGTGATAGCTGCCAAGCTGTAAAGTAATCACCAGACAAACAAGAAACGTTAATTTCCTTATTCCCTAAAGGGCAATTTTGTATGAAGCTAGCATGTCGTGACATTACTACATGCGGTCATGGGCTGCACCATTAGGTCATTGAAAGCTGTATCCGTATACTTTATAGGCATTCATAAAATAAAATATGCCCCCACCCATTAGGTACACAGAGCTAGTGAGACTGCATCTTCCAAGTACCTTCACTTTCATAGGATTCACCTCATTCCTAAAAAGCTGAAGAGGGTAAAATATGTCAGTCTAACGCCCACATACGTAAATGAAATACTTCTAGCTACTTTTGGTTTTAATATTTCTGCTTAACTTTTTGCATTACTTTTGGTACTTTCAAATTTAGGAGGGGTGAATCCAAACTCAGATCTTACTTATACCCCTTTCACACCGCACAAATAACCCGGTATCGCCCCTCCATATTGCCGGGTCGGCGTGCGGTGTGAAAGGGGCATAGCCGAAATCGCGGGTCGCCTGACCCGGCAATTCAACCCGGGAATAAAGCAGTGTTATACCCGGGTTGAATACAGGGTCAGTGGCTGCGTAAACGGGCTCCCCGGTCGATGCGTCCGGGACCCGTTTACTACAGCAGGGAGAGGTGACGCGGAGATCATCTCATCTCCCAGCGCCGCCTCCACCTCCGCCCCCCCCCCCCCCCTTCCCCCGCTGCTATGGCAACCCGCCCGGCATATTGCCGGGTCGGGAAAGCCTGCAGCGGTTGCCAATTCCGGATCCCACCCGCAAAGGACCCGTTTCCAATTCCCGGGTGGGATCCGGCATTGGCAGTGTGAAAGGAGTATAATAGTGTAATAATAACACAGTACATTATTAGTGGACAATTGGGGTCTATTCATAAAGCAGTGAAAAGTGTGTAGAAGTGAGCCTGTGGAGAAGTTGCCCATGGCAACCAATCAGCTGCTCCGTTCAATTGTACAGTATGCAAATTAAAAATGTTACTTCAATGCTGATTGGTTGCCATGGGCAACTTCTCCACTGGCTCACTTCTCCACACTTTTCACTGCTTCATGAATAGACCCCCTAAGGGCCTGATTTAGAGATTGTAAGCAGCTTTGAATTTCTGTCTGATTTCAAGGAGGGGAATGCAGGAGATGCCTCAGTAGAAGAGACACCTCCTGTATGTAGCTGCGACCCCACACTGCAACCAACGTCACAAGATGGGATTCAACATCGCGCCCATCAGCTGCAGTGTTTACGCAGACACCCAGCTGAGTAAGACTCAGCTCGCTCAGCTGACCAACAGAAGGAAGTGGTGGTGGTGGGGGGGGGGGGGTGTTTGCAAGGTCAGGAAGTCTGTGTGGTAACACGCAGATCCTTGGCACCCCAATCCCAGAAAATGGGGACCACATGCCTCCCTTCCCAGGATCGCAGGCCACCCCCCGCAACCTGCCCACCCTCTCAACGCCACTGCCTGTCAATCAGGCAACGGGAGAGAGGAAATATATGCGGCATCATACGGGACGTTCGGACCTTGCACAGCCGCAGATTATCGATAATCATAGATTTTCATGCAGGGGGACTCCTGCGCCTATCTCTCAATCAGGCCCTAAGTGCGAAAGCTGTCGATATTTAACATGCATGCATAACAGGTAAAATCATTGGATCCTGCAAAAAAAAATGTTGACCTCAGTCTACAGCAGTGATTTTCAACCTTTTTCAACTCGCGGCACACCTAACACGATTTTTAAATTGCCAAGGCACACTATCAGGCCCCTATGGGGAAAGAACACAAACATTGGCCCCCACAGGGAAAAAACATCCATTGGCCACACATGACAAAAACAGGTGGGGTTCAATTTGCCGGCGTTCGGGATGCCAGCAGTCAGAATACCTAAGGTGGCATCCTGATGTTCGGAATCCCGACATGGGAAGGAAAGTATAATTACCTTCCTCCCCCCTGGCCTCCTAAGCCTAACCCCCCTCTCCGCAGACTAAACCTAACCCCCCCAAGCAGCTTAATACTAACCCTCCTTGGAGGATGCCTAACCCTAACCCCCCCCCTCCTCGCTGCCTAAACCTAATGCCCCCCCCATTCCCCCGGGGTGCGGCCTAGCCCTCCCACTGCAGCTTAAACCTATCCCCCCCCCCCCCCTGCAAGTTACCTTTCCAGCGGTCCAGTGTCTTCTCGAGACCGCCAGTCACAATACCGGCGCCGGCATCCCGAACACTGACTAGCCCACTGGTCGGTATGCCCTCCCGCATTCCATCCGCTTCCTAGTAAAGTGAGCAGAATGGGGAAAATAATACCGGAATCCAAGGAAGGGACGCGTTTCTTTTTATAATCATACCATTTGGGCCCACCTCCTGTGCAAATATATGTTATTTGCAGAATTTTTTGCAGGGCCTAGTGATGCAATTAGCCTAGCTCCGTCCCCATCACGGCCATAGAAAAAACGCCCATTGCAGAAATTGCGAACACATCGCAATATGCGGACTAATCGCACAACCATACGCAATTCCCGGAACATCGAAGATTTTTCCCATCTGCGCCAGGTAAGGTCGTCCACAATTCTTGTGACACAGGAGGCTGGAAGTGGTCATCACTGACGTCAGAGACATTCCTTAAAAATGCCTGGACACGCCTGTGTTTTTTCAGACACACACAGAAAATGGCAGGTTTCAGCCCAGAAACGCCGGCTTCCTGTCAGTCAAACAGCGGCTGCATTGCGATCACAATGTGTACGTTTTTTGCCGCTGTTATTACTTGCGCATGCGCAATACGAATGCTGCGCAGTCATTCGATAATCGGACAGATTGTGATTCGCAGATTTTGCAATCCAACCTGAATGAGGTCAATAGTTCGGGTTACCACATTGGAGGTAATTCAGATCTGATCGCTGGGCAGCGATATTTGCAGCCCTGCGATCAGATAGTCGCCGCCAGGGGGAGTGTATTTTAGCTGTGCAGGTGTGCGATCGCATGTGTAGCAGAGCTGTACAAATAGATCTTGTGCAGTCTCTACGCAGCCCAGGACTTACTCAGCCGCTGCCATCACATCAGCCTGTCCGGGACCGGAATTAACGTCAGGAACCCTCCCTGCAAACGCTTGTACACGCCTGCGTTTTTCCAAACACTCCCTGAAAACGGTCAGTTGCCACCCAGAAACGCCCTCTTCCTGTCAATCTCCTTGCGTACGTCCGTGCGATCGGATTCCTCGCAGAATCTCGTCGCAGGGCTGCGATCCCCGTTGTTGCTGTCCATCGCGCCTGCACATAGCGGTGCATACTCATGCGCAGATCGGACCTGATCGCAAACTGTGAGAAAACGCAGCCTAGCGATCAGGTCTGAATTATCCCCATTGTGTAATCGGCAGGAAAAAAAACAACAACAACAGAACAACCTGCCCAAGAGTTACGGAAATCATATTTAAGGTGTGTACACACGGTGAGGTCCCTGCTATGCCCGATTCTGACTATGAGATTTCCCTTGAACTCCCGCAGAGCCCAGATAGCACAGATTTTGACTATCTGTACTTTCAATTTTGTCTACGGGGGGTCATTCCGACCCGATCGCTCGCTGCAGTTTGTCGCAGCGCAGTGATCGGGTCAGAACCGTGCATGTGCCGGTGCCGCAGTGTGCCGGCGCACGGCATTCGTCGCTGCCTAGCGATCGCCTCTGAGACAGAGGCGGTCGCTGGGCGGGAGGGGGCTGAACGGTGGCGTTAAGCCGCCGTTTAGGAGGCGCGGTCCAGCCAACGCAGGCGTGGCCGGACCATTGGGGGGGGCGTGCCAAGGCAGCTGCGGCCAGCGGCAGCAACAACCTACTCCCGGCCAGCCGCAGGAGCTGCACTGGCTGGGAGTAACTCCTGAAATACAAAAGCATCGCTGGTGTGCGATGCTTTTGTATTTGTGCGGGGGGCGAACTGACATGGGGGCGGACTAGCCCTGTGCTGGGCGTCCCCCCGCATGTCAGGGAAGATGATCGTAGCTGTGCTAAATTTAGCACAGCTACGATCAACTCGGAATGACCCCCCATGTACGATTTTGACTAAGTGCCAATTTTGATCTATACTTTGTACTAGATAGCACACTATATATTGCCTGCACAGTCTATCTAGCCTTGCGATACTGGCCCCGCGGAAGTGCGTATCGGGATCGAATCGGGATCGCAAGGTGCGATTTGCACTAACTTTCCTTGCGATTTTATTACAAAAAGGGAGAGAAGAATAACTTGCGCCTTAGTTGCAGCCCTGGACTAAACTCACAAGAGCACCACTCCTTGATAATCGTACATATACACAAGAAAAATTAGAGTAGTCCACAGGCGCTACTAAATATAGGACAATCCAGATATACAATCTTCCCAAGTATAAACTCTGGTTTGGAGATTCCTCAGCCAATCAAGATTCCTCCTTTATAGATGGGTTCGCACCTCAAAACTGACCTCCACACCATACGGGATGTACATCAAAAGGTTTCTTTATATCACCATTTGCCTCACTTCTTATAATTTCAACTGGTCATCGTCCTAACCCATATAGGAGACACTCACCTCCAATCTGGGCCCTATGTTCCTTGAAAGGTTTCTTTTATTCTGCGTCACCACTTCAAGCTCTGTCGTCATTTCTTATGTCATCCACCATCGACACTAGACAGGATGGGCGCAGACGGGCCAACCCCGAATATATAGTGTGAAAAGGAATTATACGTATATCCAAAAAAAAGGAATTTATTCCAAGCAGCAGTATAAAACACATAAAAACAGTAGAATACAATAAAAAAAGAGTGAATTGATCCTCTGGTCTACAGTTTGTTCCAGCACATGCCCCTCAAAACATGGAAAAGGAGTAACTTCATAAATCTCCAAATGGGGAAAAATACAGCAAAAGGAACAACTTACAGACCTGGGTCTATATCACAAAAAGCAGGTACCAACGCGTTTCGGATCTATCATCCTTCCTTAGGGTGTATCTCAGAACAGAACCTATCCAGCCTTTTATACCCACTATCCATTTCCTGGGACAGTAGCAGCCAATCAGGTTCTTTCGGTGTCTAATCCACCTCTATATTATATTTATAACTTTTCCTCTCCACTCACATTATTCTTGATATTAATGTATCACTAAAATAGCCATTATTCATCCCTAAAAACATTTTAAACTTTACAAATCGCATAAATAAAACATAATTGGTAAACACAAATTCCAGCACTGGATTCCTGGAATCTCATAATGTCCATAGAATAGTATTGTATGGTGATGACCCCCGACCGGACCATTTTGCCGTTTATTGTGGAGTTTCACTGTAACATTAGAGTCCATTCTTTCCATTTCCCCCGGAAGTGACATCTTCTGGTGTAGCTGGCCAACGTGTCCTATACGGCACATTTCCCCCATTCTTTAGTTCCTAATGTGAAGAAGCCGCGTCGTTGGTCCGTCCGCCCGCGACCGGAAGTGTTTGAGCCGAACTTCCGGTTGATGGAACGCAGGTCTCGGAGGATGTTGAAATGCACGGCCATCTTCAGCATACAGATGCATATTCCGGGGAGATAAACAATAAATACAAAAGATTATTCTCTGCATCGCATCCACTAAACTTGGCCTTATTAAATCCACATTCTTCTCATTTCTGTTATAATCATAAAACATATACATGTATAAATATAAAAATACATATTCCTAAATATACAAATTGCTTCTTCACTAGTTCCATTTATTCCCGTCTATTAGCACCACATATTGACCGGATCAGTTTCATGCCATGAAAGATAAAAAATATAAAAAAATATAAAAAAGGTAAAGGGTTTACCCTTTATCCCAAGTACTTGATTTCAAATTATAAAAACCACTTCATTTTGAAATCGACATTAAGGCCCTTGGGATCGAGGGTCCGAAGTTCATAAATTGTTCTCATTTCTAGCTTAGCAAGCCGTGTCTCCTCATCACTATTTCTCCAATTAGGGGTAATGGTTTTTATTCCACAAAAGCTTACCAAGTGGTCTATATTACACTTATGTGTTTTACTGAAATGAAGGGACACGTTGTGGGTCTCCAAACCCTTTTTTATATTACGAGTGTGTTCGGCCATACGGGTCTTCGAACATGCGAGTTGTCCGTCCTACGTATTGGGAACCGCAGGAACATTCAAGCAAATAAACACAGTTTTTAGTGTTGCATGTGATGAAGTCCCTTATTTTATAAATTTTATTGGTTTGTGTGGACCTGTACTGGGTAATTTTGTTTTCTTTACTCCTACATGCCCGGCACATAATGCAAGACCCACACCTGTAGAAGCCTCTAGATTTATTTCTAGTCAGCATTCTTGGTGCCGTGGTTACACTCTTCACTATGTTTTCTTTCAGGTTCTTAGCTCTTCTATACACAAATCTTGGAGCCTCTGATATATACTCCCTTAATTTGGGGTCCCGTGTCAGTATGGACCAGTGGCGCCTAATAATGCGTTCCACCTGTCTATATTGACTATTAAAACCCATGATGATTGGGATGTCTACTGGATTATTTTTCTTGGATCCATCTATTTTCATAAGCATACTTTTCTGATCAACATTGCCTATTTTTTCCTTTGCTGTTTGTACTACAAGTGAATCGTATCCCTTTTCCTGAAATTGTTCCTGCAAAACTTGTGCCTGTTCCCAATATACCTCTGTATCAGTACAGTTACGTCTGACCCTTTGGAATTGACTAATCGGAATGCTTTTTAACCAATTATAGTGGTGGTTGCTTTTATAATTTATAAATGAATTGCATTCCAATTTACCATCCTCTACATATATCCGTAAGTCTAAAAAATTGACCTCTGTGTCACTAATATTAAAGGATAGATGTATGTTGTTTTGGTTATTATTAAGATGTTCACAAAACATGTTCAGGGAGGCACGATCTCCTCTCCATATGAATAATATATCGTCAATGTAACGATTCCATGACACCAGACTGGCACCCCACTCATGGCCATTCCATACTTGCTGTTCTTCCCCTGGCACCCAGTTACGCTAACCTCTTCATGGCGCATTGGGAAGAACAGCAAGTATGGAAAGGCCATGAGTGGGGTGCCAGTCTGGTGTCATGGAATCGTTACATTGACGATATATTATTCATATGGAGAGGAGATCGTGCCTCCCTGAACATGTTTTGTGAACATCTTAATAATAACCAAAACAACATACATCTATCCTTTAATATTAGTGACACAGAGGTCAATTTTTTAGACTTACGGATATATGTAGAGGATGGTAAATTGGAATGCAATTCATTTATAAATTATAAAAGCAACCACCACTATAATTGGTTAAAAAGCATTCCGATTAGTCAATTCCAAAGGGTCAGACGTAACTGTACTGATACAGAGGTATATTGGGAACAGGCACAAGTTTTGCAGGAACAATTTCAGGAAAAGGGATACGATTCACTTGTAGTACAAACAGCAAAGGAAAAAATAGGCAATGTTGATCAGAAAAGTATGCTTATGAAAATAGATGGATCCAAGAAAAATAATCCAGTAGACATCCCAATCATCATGGGTTTTAATAGTCAATATAGACAGGTGGAACGCATTATTAGGCGCCACTGGTCCATACTGACACGGGACCCCAAATTAAGGGAGTATATATCAGAGGCTCCAAGATTTGTGTATAGAAGAGCTAAGAACCTGAAAGAAAACATAGTGAAGAGTGTAACCACGGCACCAAGAATGCTGACTAGAAATAAATCTAGAGGCTTCTACAGGTGTGGGTCTTGCATTATGTGCCGGGCATGTAGGAGTAAAGAAAACAAAATTACCCAGTACAGGTCCACACAAACCAATAAAATTTATAAAATAAGGGACTTCATCACATGCAACACTAAAAACTGTGTTTATTTGCTTGAATGTTCCTGCGGTTCCCAATACGTAGGACGGACAACTCGCATGTTGAAGACCCGTATGGCCGAACACACTCGTAATATAAAAAAGGGTTTGGAGACCCACAACGTGTCCCTTCATCTCAGTAAAACACATAAGTGTAATATAGACCACTTGGTAAGCTTTTGTGGAATAAAAACCATTACCCCTAATTGGAGAAATAGTGATGAGGAGACACGGCTTGCTAAGCTAGAAATGAGAACAATTTATGAACTTCGGACCCTCGATCCCAAGGGCCTTAATGTCGATTTCGAAATGAAGTGGTTTTTATAATTTGAAATGAAGTACTTGGGATAAAGGGTAAACCCTTTACCTTTTTTATATTTTTTTATATTTTTTATCTTTCATGGCATGAAACTGATCCGGTCAATATGTGGTGCTAATAGATGGGAATAAATGGAACTAGTGAAGAAGCAATTTGTATATTTAGGAATATGTATTTTTATATTTATACATGTATATGTTTTATGATTATAACAGAAATGAGAAGAATGTGGATTTAATAAGGCCAAGTTTAGTGGATGCGATGCAGAGAATAATCTTTTGTATTTATTGTTTATCTCCCCGGAATATGCATCTGTATGCTGAAGATGGCCGTGCGTTTCAACATCCTCCGAGACCTGCGTTCCATCAACCGGAAGTTCGGCTCAAACACTTCCGGTCGCGGGCGGACGGACCAACGACGCGGCTTCTTCACATTAGGAACTAAAGAATGGGGGAAATGTGCCGTATAGGACACGTTGGCCAGCTACACCAGAAGATGTCACTTCCGGGGGAAATGGAAAGAATGGACTCTAATGTTACAGTGAAACTCCACAATAAACGGCAAAATGGTCCGGTCGGGGGTCATCACCATACAATACTATTCTATGGACATTATGAGATTCCAGGAATCCAGTGCTGGAATTTGTGTTTACCAATTATGTTTTATTTATGCGATTTGTAAAGTTTAAAATGTTTTTAGGGATGAATAATGGCTATTTTAGTGATACATTAATATCAAGAATAATGTGAGTGGAGAGGAAAAGTTATAAATATAATATAAAGGTGGATTAGACACCGAAAGAACCTGATTGGCTGCTACAGTCCCAGGAAATGGATAGTGGGTATAAAAGGCTGGATAGGTTCTGTTCTGAGATATACCCTGAGGAAGGATGATAGATCCGAAACGCGTTGGTACCTGCTTTTTGTGATATAGACCCAGGTCTGTAAGTTGTTCCTTTTGCTGTATTTTTCCCCATTTGGAGATTTATGAAGTTACTCCTTTTCCATGTTTTGAGGGGCATGTGCTGGAACAAACTGTAGACCAGAGGATCAATTCACTCTTTTTTTATTGTATTCTACTGTTTTTATGTGTTTTATACTGCTGCTTGGAATAAATTCCTTTTTTTTGGATATACGTATAATTCCTTTTCACACTATATATTCGGGGTTGGCCCGTCTGCGCCCATCCTGTCTAGTGTCGATGGTGGATGACATAAGAAATTACGACAGAGCTTGAAGTGGTGACGCAGAATAAAAGAAAACTTTCAAGGAACATAGGGCCCAGATTGGAGGTGAGTGTCTCCTATATGGGTTAGGACGATGACCAGTTGAAATTATAAGAAGTGAGGCAAATGGTGATATAAAGAAACCTTTTGATGTACATCCCGTATGGTGTGGAGGTCAGTTTTGAGGTGCGAACCCATCTATAAAGGAGGAATCTTGATTGGCTGAGGAATCTCCAAACCAGAGTTTATACTTGGGAAGATTGTATATCTGGATTGTCCTATATTTAGTAGCGCCTGTGGACTACTCTAATGTTCCTTGCGATTTTGACTATATAGTCAAAATCGAAAGCAAAGATCTCACCGTGTGTACACACCTTAACATACAACTGGGGGAGGAGCTCCCAAGAAACCAATAAGGCTCATGTATAGACAACCGTTTGCTCCTGTATAGGAAGCATGAGAATTCTAACTACCGTATATACTCGAGTATAAGCCGACTTTTTCAGCACTTTTTTTTGTGCTGAAAAATCCCCTTCGGCTTATACTCGAGTCAGTATTTAGGAGGGACACAGAGGGCACAGCGCGCGGCTCTCCCTTGTCCCTTCTTCGTCTCCGGCGGCGTGTGTGTGTTAAAGGAAGTGCACGAACCGGCACTTCCTTTAACACACACACGCCGCTGCCGCCGGAGACGCAGGAGGGACACAGGAGAGCCGCGCGCTGTGCCCTTTGTGTCCCTCCTTCAGAAGACAGCGCGGGAGCGACGGAGGGTAAGTAACTGGCACTGTGGGGAATATCTGGCAGCATGAGGGCATATATGGCACTGTGGGGCATATCTGGCACATCTGGCACTGTGGGGCATATCTGGAAGCATGAGGGCATATCTGGCACTGTTGGGCATATCTGGCACATCTGGCATTGTGGGGCATATCTGGCAGTATGAGGGCATATCTGGCACTGTGGGGGCATATCTGGCACTGTGGGGGTATATCTGGCAGTATGAGGGCTGTGTACGGCTAGAGCTGCATTTCCCACCCTAGGCTTATATACTCGAGTCAATAAGTTTTCCCAGGTTTTTGTGGTAAAATTAGGTGCCTCGGCTTATATTCGGGTCGACTTATACTCGAGTATATACGGTATATAAGTTACTTCTATGACAATTACAAGTAACTTTATAGTTAGAATTCTCATGTTTCCTATGCAAGAGCTGATAGCTCCATCAGTAAGGTGCTTGCTTCCAGTGTAACAGATCATGGGTTCAAATCCTGGCCATGACACTTGCAAAATAATTGTCAGAGAAATAATCAGTGTTGTGAGTGAGCAGCTCTATGTAGTGTGTGTGTGTGTGTGTGTGTGTATGCCTGCACACTACATAGACCAGCCTAGTTGCAATGGTTTTGAACTGACAATTTAGGCTTGCTATACAGGAGCAAAAAGCTCTGTCAGTAAGGTGTCTGTCGTCAGTATAACAGGTTGTGGGTTCTAATCCTGGCTATGACTGCTAAGAAATGTGTGATTTAAAATAAATGACAATGAAATATACATATATTTATCTATATATAGGGAGGTGCCAATATTTATCTTGCAACTGGGACGAACTTATACCACTGTAATTGGCACACAACATGGAGGAATAATAAGCCCAGCCCAATATGCCTACACTCCACCGGGAGCCACCCAAATTCTGCTGGTGAAATGTGCAAGCTTTCATGGTCATATGCAAACAGAGGGGGTCATTCCGAGTTGATCGCTCGCTAGCTGTTTTTAGCAGCCGTGCAAACGCATAGTCGCCGCCCACAGGGGAGTGTATTTTCGCTTTGCAATTGTGCGAACGCCTGTGCAGCCGAGCGCTACAAACACATTTTCTGCAGTTTCTGAGTAGGTCTGAACTTACTCAGTCCTTGCGATCACTTCAACCTGTCCGGTCCCGGAATTGATGTCAGACACCCGCCCTGCAAACGCTTGGACACGCCTGCGTTTTTCCATCCACTCCCAGAAAACGGTCAGTTGCCACCCACAAACGCCTTCTTCCTGTCAATCTCCTTGCAATCGGCGGTGCGAGCGGATTCTTCATTAAATCCATCGCTCAGCAACGATCCGCTTTGTACCCATATGACGTGTCTGCGCATTGCGGTGCATACACATCCGCAGTAGTTACCTGATCGCTGCGCTGCAAAAAACAGCAGCATACGATCAGGTCGGAATGACCCCCAGAGGCCACTATTTCTCAACATTTTTTTATTTTTTGTTTCCCTCTTCTCCACCAATAGGACACAGAGCCATCTTGTGGTCAAAAATAAAACTGCAGTTTATGAACCCAATCATCTGAATTGGTATGATCACTTATTGGCCAGACTTTTTGTTTTATCCCCTTCAGCAACAGTTGGGAGTGGACAATAAGGACTTTGGAAACTGTAAAAGGAGTGGGGTGGTGCTGCAAAAACAGGGCGAACCAATGATGTGCACTTACATAGCTAATTATTTATTGTAAATGTGTCATACCATCACAGAGGTTCCCAAACGCGGTCCTCAAGGTACCCCAACGGTCCATGTTTTAGGTTTATCCAAGCTTGGCCACAGGTGACTTAATTAGCACCCCAGTCTATTGGATGTAACCATCTGTGCTGAGCAATGGATATACCTAAAACCTGGACCGTTGGGGTTCCTCTGTATTAACATATACATGATAGCTCCCTGGAGTACAAAACCATACTTGCCTACCTGACCCTCTCCATGAGGGAGAAAATACTCTGCTCCTGGACTTTCCTGGTAATGTATGATTGCCATCACCTGTGGTGAGCTAGTTAATTGATAAGAAAGGTGGTTTCACCACAGGTGATGGCAATCATACATTACCAGGAAAGTCCAGGAACAGAGCATTTTCTCCCTCATGGAGAGGGTCAGGTAGGCAAGTATGTACAAAACATACATAAACACGGCAAATGTGTCTAAAATAAAAGGGACTAATAACCTACTGGCAATAAAAAAGCAACAAATATAGATATGGAGAGAAGTCTCATAGAGCTATGCTCACCATATGAAGAGTGAGTTTCGGGAGTCTGATATTATAGTGCAGTGGTTCTCAAACTCGGTCCTCAGGACCCCACACAGTGCATGTTTTGCAGGTAACCCAGCAGGTGCACAGGTGTATTAATTACTCAATGACACATTTTAAAAGGTCCACAGGTGGAGCTAATTATTTCACTTGTCATTCTGTGAGGTGACCCGCAAAACATGCACTGTGTGGGGTCCTGAGGACCGAGTTTGAGAACCTGTGTTATAGTGTATCATGCCTGCAAAACCTCCGTGCTGCTGTGCCATAGTCTCCTCTTGGGTATTGTAGGAGTTAATTTGGTGTGTCCTGCAATCACAAGCACCTGGTTCACTGCTACATAACCCTGCCTCTTAGGAGGCATCCTGCTGGGCTATTATACCACTTTTACACTCGCACTCCCGGGTCACTCCCGGGATGCGTCCCGGGATGCCTTCCCGGGACTGACCCCTTTCACACTGCACTAAGACCTGGGATCGACCCGGGACAGCCCCATTTACACTGATCCCGGGATATCCCTGCAAATGCACATGTGTGTCATTAGAAATGGCCTTTTCTGGCTCACATTGATGAGGTCACACTAGTCAACAAAGGGAGGGGTGGTGCCTGCTCACACCATTGCTGCAGTCATGGCCGACGGAGTACCAGTGTGTATGCCTGAGCTCATGATTCTTTCTGCTTTGCAGATGTTTCATACAGCCACTGACAGCATGATGCAGCTTATCACACTGTGCAGTATACTGCACATATATTTTATGAGGAGGAGGAGGGCGCAATTTATGCTGGATAGGGCTGCTAGTCGCCGCCAATATTTGCGCAGGAGGAGAGCCTTCATATCATCCAGGATGAGTATCATACTGAGCGTGAGTATGGGCCCTAACCGCTCATTTTGGTCCAGAGATCGCCGGCACGGAGAAGCCTTTATGAGGACCGTGGAAGCTTACCAGGATGAGGAGTGGATGGCTAACTTCCGTGTGTCTCGTGCAACCTTTAACTACATCCTGGAATTACTTACCCCAGCACTTGACATGCAGACCACCAGGCTTAGGAGACCCATCGAGGCACGCAGGAGATTAGCTATTGCATTGTGGTGGTATGCTACCCCAGGAGAGTACCGCTCAGTCTCATGCTTGTTCGGTGTTGCAATCTCCACCTGCTGTGTCATAGTCCACCAGGTGACTAAAGCAATTGTATCTACCTTATACAAGCGCTTCATATCTCTACCACAAGGACAGCGCTTACAGGATACCATCATTGGATTTGTGAAGCGAGGCTATCCGCAGTGTGGAGGAGCGATTGATGGGACACACATCCCCATTATTGCCCCACGTGACAACCATGCTGACTATTTTAATAGGAAGGGCTGGCACTCCATCATATTACAGGCTGTTGTGGACCACAAATATTGGTAAGTGTTTATTTTTGGGGTGGTGGGATGAGTTGCATGTGTGAGTTTTACATTCTAATTGTTTTCAATTTTACTGTTCTTTAGTTTCCTAGATGTGTTTATTGGCTGGCCAGGCCGATCTCATGACTCCCGAGTTCTTGCCAATTCTGACCTGTACAACATCGTAGAGGAGAAGCAGGGAGGCTGGCTGTACCCCAAAGAGTGTGCAAAGATTGTGAATGGGGTGGAGATCCCTGTCCACATCATCGGGGATGCTGCATACCCTTTACGCCCCTGGATTATGAAAGGCTACACCCAACAGGTCCAGTTAACCCCAGAGCAACAAACCTATACTCACACCCTGAGTTCAGCAAGGATGGTGGTTGAGAACGCCTTTGGCAGGTTAAAAGGAAGATGGCGTTGTTTGATGAAGCGCAATGATGTGGACCTTATGAATATGCCTAATGTAGTAGCTGCGTGCTGTATACTGCACAACATCTGTGAACTGCAAAATGAGCTATTCCTTCCTGAGTGGACTGTGCAGGACCCTGAGGTTATAAACCCACATGTGGAAGGTGCTTTGTTTGGGACTGCCTCAAACTCCGCTGCAGAACAAATACGCCACACTATTACGTCCAACCTTGCAGCACTGGTACAATAGTGTTTAAGAATCAGCACAACATGTTTGGTGAATGAAAATGTTTTTATTTTGTATTCCACCTTTGATCTTTGGGTTCATTATTTATGTTTTTCCAAAAAAAACACATTGCCAGCAACTGTGTATATATGCATAAACAATGTAGAAAACACTGTAAACATGGTCTACTTTACGCACAAATGGGAATGTTATGCCTAGATTTGCAAACAAGTTTTTATTGGCATAAAAAAAAAAAAAAAAACACTGGTAGGTTTGTAGATACAACACCATAAACCACAGTGTCCCTGCAGTATATTATCTCTGTGTAAAAAATAAATAAAAAGTGCTTTAATGTAGACACTATACAAAACAGAACATAGAAAAAAATGAAGGAAGGCACAAACAGTTGTGCATAAACAATGACCACACTGTGGTTATTTAACAACAAATAACAACCAAAAAAAGCAATTCACTGTGTTTCACGGCAAATTGCGCAATACAGTAAACTCTGGGCTTGGCGCACTAGATGGTGCAGTATTTGGGGCATAGTATGGACCAGGATTAAATGATGAAAAACCCTGCTCAGGGGGGTATTGTGAGTTGTGGTGTTGGTTTGGTGCTCTTGAGGTATTGGTCATACGCTCATAGAACGCCATGTTCATTTGGTGCAATTCCCTGTGGCGGTCATACTGCTCTCTACTCATGCGTTCCTGCATTGTCATGACTTGGGAAAGGAATGCATCATGCATTTGGCGTTCTGCCTCTAGAAACCTGTCGAGCCTTGCATCCTCCTGTGCGGACATTGTAGCGTCCATCTCTCGGAGTTGGTCGACAAGGACATTTGACATGGCTTTAGCCACTTGCTCCGCTCTGTTCAATTTCTTCCTTCTAGGCGGTACGGTGTAAACTGTGAAGAGAAGAAATACAAAATGAGCGTATATAAAAATAGCAGCGTTAGCAAACGTGTTTGTGGCATTAATCCACCTATACACTAGCTACTCTGCAACATTGAACTTTTTTTAAAAATGCAAAGCCCCCCTGCGTGGGGGCAGAAAATGCAAAGTGTGCCACCGTGCCAGCAGCGTGTTGAGCGCAGTGATCCTGCAAGGGGCTCATTAGCGCTCGCCACGCTGCCGCCACACTGGCCACTCATACTACGCACATAACCGGATGATTAACAATTGTGGATTTGTGCTATGAGTGTTAATTTCTAAACATGTACTTACTGTTTTTCTGTAAAGTTGGGGTGACGGCACTTTGTACAGTCCCACTGTCACTGGTCTGAGCATCCACGACGTCTTCAATGGTTGCAGTTATGCTGTCGTCGTTTCTGGATGTGTTTATGGACGGCTGGGATGATGTGTCGCTGTCCTCAGGTGTGTCGTCAATTAACAACGGTGATGATGGACAGACGTCACTGCTTGTCTGTGTCTCTTCTGGAGTGCCTTCTGTAGCAGTGTACTGTGAACTGGAAGACAGACTCACCGGACTGCATATAGCTGTGTTTCCAAAGATATTGGCGCACATGTCATAGTACTGCCAGTCGATACGGCCAACACCGCTCTTTTTCCTGTTGTTGTCATGCACCTTAAGGAAATGCTTTTTAAGAGTTTTCATTTTGTTTAACACTTGCTGCTGTGTGCGGATGATTCCCCTGGCTTGCAGCATCTTGGAGATGTTTTTATAAATGACTGCATCTTTGACTGTGCCTGTGATCTGCCTCATAATTTCCTCCTCTCCCCTAATGCTCAGCAACTCTCTCACCTCCTGGTCTGTCCAGGTCGCCATGCTGCCTTCCTCACACGCATCAAGGACGCTCCCCAGGGCTCTGAATGATGACATCATCTTTTCTGAGCCCATGAAAGCTCCAATCGGAGGCCTTTTAACAGTCCCGGGTAGTGAATCCCGGGACGGGCCCTTTCACACTACCCAGCTTCCCGGGACGGTCCCGGGTTCAACCCTGCTTTTGACCTGGGATGAAATCCCGGGATGCTCGTCCCGGGAAATTGTCCCTGTACCCATTTACACTGAGAAGAATCCCGGGATGATGCGCGTTCACGTGCAATATCCCGGGATTTTTCTGCGAGTGTAAAAGGGGTATTAATGGTCTCTGATGGGAGAATAGTGGCCTGGTCCTGTCTGCTGGCCATAGTTTCTGGATTCACCAAGTCATGTGTACTGTCATGGTTGCTGCTGCTGCAGTGAGAGGGTGTTCCTCAAGTCAGTTCTGATTCAATGCGCCTGGAAACTTTCTGGATTCCTACTTCTGCCTGTTCTACTACTGTGTACATTGTTAAACCGCAGTGTTCCCCAGTGTTGGCGTAATCCTAGTGAACTCTGCAGCTCACCCATCTACCGTCTGCTGTGTTGCATTTGTTCTGGTAACATAGTGAGGTTGAAAAGAGACAAAATGCCCAACGGGTTCAGCCTATATTCTGCATTGGTACATCTTGGTGAGCTCCGTTCCAGACTCCCCAGTTTGTCTGCTATACCATTCAGTGTCTGCAAATTGGTGTTTCTACACCTGTGAATGTCAGCCTTGTCCCGTCGGTATGTGTGGTATGCCGGGATCCCATACTGCTCCCGTCCCATCACTGTGGTTATTTTTATCTAGAATTTATTTCATATCCAGCCACACCCGAAGTGTATTACTTTGCTGCTAAACCCTGAATTTTTCTGCTGCATGTTGTGATTCTGGTATACTTTGGGCTTTTTTCATAAGTGAGAAATTCCAGTCCGCAAAGCCGGTATGGTGTAAAGTCCATTAGGCCAGAGATGTTTGAACTGTGAAAAATAATAGTGTGCCAAAGCTGCATGAATCCACAGTGATGACATGACTGGCTGACTCAACCTGGCAAAAAAAACCTCACAGTGGAGTATAGGGCCTAATTCAGACCTGATAGCAGCAGCAGCAAAATCTTTCTCTAATGGGCAAAACCATGTGCAGGGCAGATATAACATGTGCAAACAAATTTAAATTGCCGTGTAAAAATAAAGCAGCCAGTATTTACCCTGCACAGAAACAAAATAACCCACCCAAATCTAACTCTCTCTGCACGTTATATCTGCCACACCTGCAGTGCACATGGTTTTGCCCATTATAGAAAAATTTTGCTGCTGTGATCAGGTCTGAATTAGGCCCATAGTCCAGTGTGTGGTGGACATTCGGCAAGGTGCGGGGACCAACCAACAGAGGTTCCCAAATGTGATCCTCAAGGCACCCCAACGGTCCAGGTTTTAGGTATATCCATGCTTGGCCACAGATGACTTAATTAGCACCCCGGTCTATTTGATGTAACCATCTGTGCTGAGCCACGGATAGACCTAAAACCTGGACCGTTGGCGTGCCTTGAGGACCGCGTTTGAGAACCTCTGCAAAAGATGTTAGCAAGGTGCTGCTGCAGTGGGGAATGACTGACCCGTGATGGGACTCTTTGCTAAGTATCTCACAGGCTCTGTGTAGTGGAGAGATGCATGTTCCACAAATAGGTACGGCAAGGCTCAATTGTGCTATGATAACAGTCAAGGTTGCAGTGTCTGCTGTGAAAACAAATGGGGAGACTTTGTGCCTAATTCAGGTGATGTGCGTATACGCAGGATCTGTACTGCACATGTGCAAAGTAAACAGGGATGCGTTGAGGCCAGTGGCTGATGCAGCTTCACTGGCCCTGGCAATGAAAAAACACTGTATACCCTCCAACTGTACCTTTTTGGCAGGTATAGTTCCTTTTTTTTTTTTTTTTTTTTTTAATGGTCGACCTGCCAAAAAGGGCTTTGTACTGATTTTTGACTCTCCAACTTAACATTAAAGGTATAGGAAAGGGGGTGTGACCCATACCTGCCTACCTGACCCTCTCCATGAGGGAGAAAATGCTCTGTTCCTGGACTTTCCTGGTAACGTATGATTGCCATCACCTGTGGTGAGCTAGTTAATTAATAAGAAAGGTGTTTCACCACAGGTGATGGCAATCATACATTACCAGGAAAGTCCAGGAACAGAGCATTTTCTCCCTCATGGAGAGGGTCAGGTAGGCAAGTATAGTGTGACCATGCCCCCGTTCCTAATTTGTATTGGTTTTCATTGGTAAAATATTAGAGGGTATGACTCTGGGGTTAGTTCTAAATCCCTGTTGGGTAAGGGATGTGTGATGTCACCAGGGGGAGGAGCTACAGATGTGTCCACTTACATCTTTGCTATTTTGCTACATTTGGCACAACATGCAAAACACGGCTAAGCTGTTCTTCACGAGTAGCGAGTGGATGGGTTTTAAAATTTTTGTTTGCCATAATAGAATATGTATAAGTAACATTAAAGAAGCAAATTAAGAAAATCACAAGAAATGGCTAAATCTCTGATTCTATAGCAAGCAAAACCGTGCCATACATGTTGGGATATAGCAAAAATGTATGTGGAGTTGGACACATCTGTATGTCACCAGGGGAGGAGCCATGCCCGAACAGGGTACCTGAAATGTACCCTAGTGGGCTCGGTGGCTCTCTTCGCTCGCCAGTGGGTTAGTAAAGGTAGTTGGTGGTGGGGTTGGTAAAAGAACACTCTTGCAGGCATAACTCCTCCCCCTGGTGTCTTAGGTCTTTTGGGCCACTTAATTCTAGCATCTACCATGACGCTGGCCACCCTGAGGATTACACAAGATGCCTCCTGCTGCATTTACATATTATTACACAGCAGCTGCGTACAAACGTGCAGCGGCTGTGCAATAGTGTTCGTCTCTGAATCAGACCCTCCCTAGCTTCACTTAAACCAATTTGCCCTGACTAAATATGGCGGCAGCGGCGCGCACACATTACGTCACTAGTCCGTTCCCACGCTTCACAACGCGATCCCCCAGTCACCGCCCTCCTCCTCCTGTACGACACACACAGCCCCGCCCCTTAGCCGCGAACTCCGCCGCGGATTGGGTAGCCGGCCGTTCGCGCCAATCGCCGGGTCCAATCCGGTGGGAGGGATCGGACAGGTTTGGCGGGAAAGCCGGGTTTTCGCGCCACTAGTCGGATCAGGGAGGCTGCAGAAGAACTTGTAGATCGGCGTCGGCCATTCATCAGCGGGGATTATAGTACCAGACACCGGAGATTGAGCCATGGCCGGAGTGATTGAGGCGGACGAGCAGGAGATGCGGGATGCCCAGCGCGAGTACCTAGATTTCCTGGACGACGAGGTGAGTGCGGGGCAATAACTTCATACTTACCCCGGGCGGGGGCTCGATCACCCTCCAAGCACACTGCTCCCCCTCACCGGCCTGCAACCTCCGACTGCAATTCCCAGATCATGCTGCGATCAGAGAGTAAGTGGGAAAAGCAGAAGCTGGGCGGCTGGGGTAGGTGCCCTGGTACCCACTCCGCTTACTTCCGAGGTAAGTGATCAAGCTGTAGTTCCTGGGACACTACTTCTGCTTCTCCAGCTGGTGTATTCCCCTTACAGGGGTGGTTCTTCCTGCTGTGCATGAGTGGGTGAGAGTTGGGGATCCCCGGGGGGCAGTGCCCACCCCCCATCTCATAATGCTGTAATGTACCCTGTTGTGTCCTAGTTGCCGCCCCCCACGCATACATACATACATACATACATACTTCCCTTCTCTCCCGGAATGGCCGGGAGGCTCCCCCTGTCCCGCCTCCGGCCACCCCCTCCATTACAGCACAGCCTTCCCTGCCCGACCACTGAGCCGACCTGGCTGCTCTCTCCCGCAGAGAGCAGCCAGAATATCGGTAAGTATGATACATGTACACATACATACGCGCGCACATATACATACGCGCGCACATATACATACGCGCGCACATATACATACGCGCGCACATATACATACGCGCGCACATATACATACGCGCGCACATATACATACGCGCGCACATATACATACGCGCGCACATATACATACGCGCGCACATATACATACGCGCGCACATATACATACGCGCGCACATATACATACGCGCGCACATATACATACGCGCGCACATATACATACGCGCGCACATATACATACGCGCGCACATATACATACGCGCGCACATATACATACGCGCGCACATATACATACGCGCGCACATATACATACGCGCGCACATATACATACGCGCGCACATATACATACGCGCGCACATATACATACGCGCGCACATATACATACGCGCGCACATATACATACGCGCGCACATATATACACACACGCAATACAGCCCAGCCTCTCTCCTGTGCAGCCCTGTGTGCATTGTCTTCCACCCGTCCATGTAATGTCTGTGTCCTTGTAGTGTGTGGTAGGTCCCTACATTAGTATGAGTAGTGCAACATTACCTCTGTACAGGTCCCCTCCTCCTGTGCATCCCCTGTGTATGGGTATTGTCTTGCCCGCAGTAACTGTGTGCTGGGGTACATGTGGTTGCTGGATCCTGGTTATTTCATGGTCGTCACTCTGCTGGTGGAAGGAGATGATCTCTTCCGGTGATCAGGCTCTCTAGTGTGACCCAGGTGGTTCTTTCACACTGCAGGCTACCAGGGTTCGACCCTGGTATACCCCTTTCACACCGCACAAATAACCCGGTATTCAGCCGGTATTGGGGTTGGCACGGGTCCTGGTGTGAGAGGGGTCATGGATGAATTCCTAGGTCGCCTGACCCGGTCATTCAGCCCAGCCTGGGAATAAAGGGTTATTCCCAGGTTAAATCCCTGGTTAAGTGCAGTGTGAACGGGTTGCCGGGTCGATGGGACCTGTCCACTGCATAGGGAGAGGCAGCGCAATGATGATGGCATCTCCTAGCGCCGCCCCTGATGGCTCCGTCCACTTTATCACTCCCAAGACTTAAAGGCCCTACACACCTAGCGATTGGTCGCCAACGTGCACGACAGCCGTCTGACGGAGAGGAGTGAAGTTTCTTCGCTCTCCCCCGTCATACGGCTTCATGGCTTGCATATGTTTAAACGATATGGCACCAATGATGAACAAGTGCTGCTCATCGGTCATCATTGGTGCCTACACACTGAGAAATATGAACGATATCCATTGATGAACGAGATCGTTCATATCTTAAAGTGAAATCGCAATGTAAGGTTATATCATAAACATATGATCCGGTATAAATGTTAATAATCCTTTTCACAGAATGTATTGAAAATTTATTTAAGTCGCGGCCTAATCCGCTAAAGACAGTTTATTGCTATAAAGTAACACGTTATTTCCCCACCACCAATCCCCCCCCTTGCAGGAAGATCAAGGTATTTACCAGAGCAAAGTCCGAGACATGATCAGTGATAATAATTGCCGGCTGATTGTGAATATTAACGATCTCCGGAGGAAGAATGAGAAGCGCGCGCACCTGTAAGTACGCTGTCATAGTGTAACCCATCTGCGCATCTAAAGAGCATTTTGTAGAAGCCTTTATGCCTTATTCTAGCTGATGTGTTGATTGCAGCCTATAGCTATACACAATTGTAATGTGTTTATTTACCAGGCTTATGAACAGCGCCTTTGAGGGGCTGATCGCTTTCCAGCGGGCGCTGAAGGATTTCGTGGCGTCCATCGATGGTACCTATGCTAAGCAGTATGAAGACTTCCATGTTGGCCTAGAGGGCAGTTTCGGCTCCAAACACGTCACCCCTCGTACGCTCACGTCCCGCTTCCTGGGCTGCGCTGTCTGCGTGGAGGGGATCGTTACTAAATGTACGTATAAGAAGTTTCTTGTAGACTGCTTTTCCCATAACTGGTCTTCCATAGCTTTAAGATTTAATGACGTGAAAGCCTTATTGTAAACGGATTACAATATCATCAGACTGTAATTTATAGTGGAAGCAAAAAGACAGTAAAATATTGTAAATTAAACATCCATAACCTCTTATAGCTGCGTACAGAGAAGGTGACAGAGAAGCTTTGCGTTCCTCTAAGCTTCATTGACTGCAGCGCCATCTTGTGGCAGAACACATTATTGCAGAGATGCACAAATTTAAATAGCTGGATAACGTTCTGTTTCATTAGAATGGAGTATAAAGAATAACCCATTAGCAGTTTACTATGAATTCGTTAACGGCGTACAGCATAGGGATTGTTGTGGGATGAGCCAGTATTCAGAATGCAGGCTCATAGATTAATAACCTCACTAGTTTATGGTGAATTGATGAGCTTTATTGATTATCATGATCAGAATATCAAGCAATGCAGGATGTATTGGCAGTGAAATGTATTGGAGTTACTGGAGAGGGGTTGCAGTACCTCCGGTGATCGCTGCCTGTATGGCATCTGCCTAGTGCTGATGTTACAGTGCAGGTCTGGCCAACCTATGGCCTTCCAGCTGTTGTAAAACTACAAGTCCCAGCATGCCGTGCCACCGGTTTAGCACTCCCTAATAGTAAAACTGTGGCAGGGAATGCTGGGGCATTCAAAACAGCTGGAGAGGCACAGGATGGTCAGGCCTGTTATAGTGAATGACTTCTAGCAGTTGGGGGGGGTGCTGCGTGTATGTGAGATCCTATTGAGAGGTTATGGGGCATATGCGCAGAGACATCGGGAGTACTTGGTGGACTGCCTCTCTTTGTAGGTGGTAAACTTTTTTTCATAGCTACTGCAACCAAAGGTCACCACCACTTCATACACATCCTACTATGTTCTGCCCTGTGTGGTTGGTCATTCAGAACATAATCCTCCTTTCTGAACTGTTCTTTAGTCCTTGGGTTACTGTCATTGGGCTGGGTTTGTGCGGGATGTAGCTGGGATCCCAGCAGTCAGAATGCCGGGGCCGAAATCCTGAACGGGTTAGGTTTAAGCTGCGGAGACTGAGGGCTGGGATTAGCATTACCTGCACCCCTGCCATGCCAGTGTCTGTATTCTGACTGCTGGCATCCCATACCCAACACGTTGGTACCATGCCACTAGCTGGTCAGACTTCTGTCGCTCAGCTGGAATGTTCACACTGTATGAGTTGAGCCTTTATATTTATGTAGCTGCTGATATTACAGGCGCACCCAATGAATGCAGAGTTCAGGTCAGGTTATTTCATTACACAATTGTCGCATCCCAGGCTCCCTGGTTCGTCCTAAAGTGGTACGCAGCGTCCATTACTGTCCGGCTACGAAGAAGACCATTGAGCGCAAGTACTCAGATATGACCAGCCTTGAGGCCTTCCCGTCCAGTGCCATCTATCCCACTAAGGTGAGAGTTCTGCTCCACAGGATATTTGGGGGGGGGGGGGATTTATCCTAACCATTTAGAGACCACAAGTATTCAGGGCTGTAGCTGGACAGTCGTATGCTTAAAGCATGTCTCTTACCCCTTTCTTAATACAGGATGAGGATAATAATCCACTGGAGACAGAATTTGGCCTCTCGCTGTATAAAGACCATCAGACAATTACTATTCAGGAGATGCCAGAAAAAGCCCCCGCGGGTCAGCTGCCCCGATCTGTAGATATCATCTTAGATGATGACCTTGTTGACAAGGTGAAGCCTGGTGACCGTGTACAGGTCATTGGCACCTACCGCTGTCTGCCATCCAAGCAAAATGGCTACACCTCTGCGTCATTCAGGTAACTGCGTCCTTCTGTCTTTTTCCAGTTTTGATGGCTGCCCTATTGATCTTTGGGCTCCACAGTTCTTGTGTTGTAGGATATTTAACTGGGGGAAATGGTCTGGGGACCTAGGTACAAAAATGCCAACTTGTGTGTCTGCAAACTCTGCCCTCCATGTTAATGCCTATATTTTCTTGCAGGACCATCCTGATAGCCTGCCACGTGGTTCAAATGAGCAAGGAAGTGTCTCCTGTCTTTTCGGCGGACGATTTGTCCAAAATAAAGAAGTTCAGTAAAAGCCATTCCAAGGTAACGCTTGTGTTAACTGTGCTTTCAGCATTGTCGCACACGGTGACCTTTATATCCCTCTGTGTCCGTTATCGTTTGCCTTTATTGTATATCCCGTTATGGCGGTAATGGGTGTGGGACCCCGTTCGATGCAGCAGATCGCTACGAACACTTGCTGGGACCAAAGAGCAGAAATAGGAAATGCTTCCCATCTCTAAAGGCCCGTACACACTGGTCGATATATCGGCCGTTCTCTTGAACGGCCGATATATCGCGGGACCGTCGGCCAGTGTGTACGGCCGATACGTCTGTGAACTCCGTCGTTCAGACGTATCGCGTCGGCCCCGCAGCACAGCCAACGGCCAATATATCTACCAATATATTGGCGCGTCGCTGTGTGTGTATGGCCGACCGCCCGTACACATGCTGCGGCGGCCGGCGGTGATTGACAGGTGAACTGGACGGGCATGTGTACACGCCTGCCCAGTTCATGACGTCAGTCCCCGACGGATCGAGTAGTGTGTATGCTCAACACACTGCTCGATCCGTCCATAGATATATCTGCAGATCAATTGATCTGCAGAAATATCTGTTAGTGTGTACCCACCTTTAGGCTCATATCTGTTTGGTGCCATCACAGGATGCAGCGTTGATTCCTTTCCTACCAGTAGAAACCGTTGTGCTAGTACATTGTAAAAGTTTGAATACATGGACAAAGGTGGTAGAAGATTAAATTGCACCCATCTTTCTGAATAAAATGCTAAATAGAGATTTTTTGTTTTATAGCACATTTCATGCATTAAACTGCTTTCCAAATATTTTAAGAGCATGTTTTTGTTAACAGTGAAGTGCATCGGAATCTAATCTAATTAAGATAAATGCATAATGCCGCTTAAGAATGGAGAAAACCTAATAAGCTTGTGCTACAGCATAATTCCCGAGATAACAAGTGTATCTAGGTAATTACACAGGCTATGACAATTCTGAGTTAGGCATAAATAAAAATTAAGACAGTAACTGCGCATAGGAGTAAGACCATGCTGAACTTAGATGGAACATGTGCAAAAAGATTCAGAGGTGGGGAGGAGAGAGTCCAAACCTGGGTCTAAATTGTATTGTAAAAACAACTATCCAGCATTTGTGGGCTGCATGCAAAAGCAGCCAGTATTTACACTGCATGGGAAAATAATGTATCTGCATCTCTTGCAATGCCACCTGATCTGTCCAGGTGCAAAGCTGCTGTTTTGCTTTCCTGCCACCAAAGAATTAGCCCCTTTCTGCCCTTGAAGATTAGGTCTGTGAAAAGGAAAATGACAAACTACTGTAACGTTGGGTAGCACTAGCTGGCGGTGCTAGCTTACCCTTCTGACTTCCGTGTCCGTGAAGGTCTCCTGGGATATAGTAGAAGTTGTGATGACTGGCATTCCAGGCAGACAGGCTCTGTGGTACCTCGGATATGATTACCTGCATCGGGCCACAGGCATTCAGAAGAAAAGCTTTTTAACTTGGAATGTTCAGAATGACATAATGCGTAATGATTGGTTCCTTGCTCTATCGCCAGGATGTGTTTGAGCAGCTGTCCCGGTCTCTCGCACCCAGTATTCATGGCCACCACTACATTAAGAAGGCAATCCTGTGCATGCTGCTGGGAGGTGTGGAGAAGGTGCTGGATAATGGGACCCACATCAGAGGAGACATAAACGTTCTCTTAATAGGTATATTACACCGTATTCTCATTCCTCTACATTTCATGTATGTATTGCACTCACTCATAACGTTCATTGCTAGCTCTGTGCACTAGAGATGCCTTCAATACAAACTGTCTAATACAAACTTGCTTATAACTTATTTTAGGTGATCCCTCCGTGGCAAAGTCTCAGCTACTAAGATATGTGCTCGGCACTGCTCCCCGTGCCATCGCTACCACTGGCAGAGGGTCCTCGGGAGTGGGTTTAACTGCAGCTGTCACCACTGACCAAGAGACGGGTAAACAGCGCTGTCTACACCGCGTGTCGGGGGTGGTATGTAGTAGTGTGAGATTACGGAGCAGGTGTGACTTCAGGAAGTCCGTTTTGCTAGGTTTAAAGCGACAATTGTTTAAGTCAGGTTTTGCCTTATAACGGTCACTTTTAGCGGGGAACACCCCCCCCCCCCCCCTCCCCCCCCAAATCGTGCACTTCCTGTAACCTCAAACTATTATGTAGCCCCCGTATTCTCTTAAAAAAACATTTTCAATTCTTTTGAACATGCAAGTTAAGGACCGTGATATTGATGCACGTGTTTAATCGCTCAAAGCTGGAATATGCCTCTTAAATTGACTCTTACATGAGGGGTTTTTTTTGTGTGGATATTAAAGCTAATGTGTACATGGTTTTTGTTTTGCCAGGGGAGAGAAGACTGGAGGCCGGGGCCATGGTGTTGGCCGATAGGGGTGTAGTCTGCATCGATGAGTTTGACAAAATGTCCGACATGGATCGGACGGCCATCCATGAGGTCATGGAGCAAGGTCGTGTCACCATCGCCAAAGCTGGCATTCATGCTCGGCTAAATGCCCGCTGCAGTGTGCTGGCAGCAGCTAACCCCGTCTATGGAAGGGTGAGCCTTGTTGCATACCGTCACCTTGCTATTAATATAGAATCGTAGTTGTTGGGCTCTGTGCTGTATGGAGACACCAGAGTTTAATAGGTTCATATCTCTTCCCCGGATCTTAGTATGACCAGTACAAGACCCCTATGGAGAACATTGGCCTTCAGGACTCCTTGCTGTCCCGTTTTGATCTCCTCTTTATTATGCTGGATCAGATGGATCCGGAGCAGGACCGTGAGATCTCTGACCACGTCCTGCGCATGCACCGGTACAGAGCCGCAGGGGAGCAGGATGGGGATGGTGAGTTCTTATAAAGAGATCAGCGGATTGTACTATTGGTTGCCGTTACCACAACGGGTAGGATGAGTCCTATGTATACAGACGGAGGCTGCAGGAATAGTTGGTGCCATTGATGTACATTTATATAGGGTGTCTCGTCTTCCAGCAGGTCTTAGACTTCCTCTGTTCACTGCTAACCATGCCGATTATGTTCAGCCGCACTGCTAGGTGATTGCTAAAACAGATTTAGTACAGTGGTCCTCAGGACCCCAAACGGGTCATGTTTTCCAGGTCACCCAGCAGGCACACAGGTGTATTTGTTACTCACTGACACATTTAAAAGATCCACAGGTGGAGCTAATTATTTCATTTGTGATTCTGTGAGGAGACCTGGAAAATATGACCGGTGTTGGGTCCTGAGGACCGAGTTTGAGAACCTGTGGTTTAGAATACCTATATTGCACCAATAAACATTTAATTGTATATGATTGCACCATGGTGCTAATATGTTGTTGCCCCGATATCACCCAGCAACTCTTTTTACACCCCCCACCCCATTATACAGACCGTTGCAGGTCCTCCATCATTGGAACACTGTTCCGGTCTTTTACAAACCAAATAGTCATCACAACCATCTGTTCTCCTCGACAGTCTGATCTGTTTGTTTTTAAATGGCTTTACTTGCGCTTCAAGTCCTCGGGGGCAGATTTATTAAGCCTGATGAAGTGATAAAGTGGAAGGTGCTAATGTGCCAGCCAATCTGCTTCTAACTGTCATGTTACAGGCTGTTTTTGAAAAATGATAGTTAGGAGCTGATTGGCTGGTGCATTATCACCTTCCACTTATCACTTCACCAGGCTTAGTAAATCTGCTCCTCAGTGCTGCATGGCTAGATACTGCAGGCCTGTAATGAGATGATGTAAATGTTGTGTTCCAGCTATGCCCCTGGGCAGCACAGTGGACATCCTTGCCACAGAGGACCCCAACGTCACTCATGAGGAGCAGCAGGAGCTGCAGGTCTATGAGAAGCACGACAGCCTCCTCCATGGAGTGAAGAAGAGGCGGTAAGTGCGGCGTTTTCATGTGTAAGAGAATGATGCGGCAGCGGCTTGACTGAGTGTTGACCAATATTTCTCACGTCACCAGGGGGGAGAAGCTCATCAGCATGGAGTTCATGCGCAAGTACATACACGTGGCCAAGCTCTTCAAGCCCGTTCTGACTTCGGAGGCCGCCGGTTACATCGCAGAGGAGTATTCCCGCCTGAGGAGCCAGGAGCAGATGAGCACCGATGTGGCTCGGGTGAGTCCTCTACGAGCCTTCATAAATGTGGTTCCTCTGTAGCCAGCCAATTTCTGCTCTGAGTCCACCGGGTCCTTCAGGTTGTGGTCCAGAAGCATTGTGTGCCTGTTCTAGGTCTCTCCTAAGTACACTGGTAATCAGAACAATTCTAACAAACTCGGCAACGTAACATGGTGTAAAACTGAGGTTCTTATAATTCTTGGCCCAAAATATGGACCCACCTACCAAGACCCAGGTGACCTCATCAGGTGTATCCCTAACATTCCCAAGGTCAAAGTTTTGGTGGAGTTCCACAAGATAGGAGGAGCAAGGGAGAGAGGTCTTTATAGGTGGGTGTTGGATGGTTACAAGGATGAGAGATGTAGGTCAGAGGGGGAGAGTGAAAGTAGGTCAGATGTACTGTAATGAAGGGAAGGAGATGGTGAGAAACTTGAATTGAATGTTGGAGGAAATGGGATGCCAGGGCAGGGATGTGCTGAGCGGTGCGAAGATCCTTCTCCCCACAGCACATGGTCGAGGTTACAGCTATCGAGGTGAGAGATAAGGGAATCTATAGAAGTGTTTGACAGGAGTACTGGAAGTGTGGGGGGAAAAGCCAGTGCAGACTTGTAACAGGGGCGTTATTGCCAACTGAATAGATGGGCAATAACCCTAGGAGGGGGAGAGGTGTTCCGTACGCATTGCTCTTTAGGTAATGTTGGGGCACCCAGGTGGAAATACAGTAGCAGAGACGTAGCTGGTAGAGAAGAGGTAGATTTGTCTGCATGTATGATAGTGGAGGGAGGAGAGAGAAGCAGGTGCCATGAGTTGAGCCTTAAGAAATGTGTCTGACAATGGAGGAGGCGATCCAGGAGAGTGCTGCAAGGGGAGGTAATTGTGTTGACATTTGGGTAACTCTGGTAGATGAGTGACCCTTCCAGTGTTCCGTGTGTAGAGCAGATGAGTGCCTGTAGTCAGGGCAGTCTCTGAAGTGAGGGAAAGAGCAGAACAGTGGATCAGGTGCTTGCACACAAACTACTGCTGTAATTAGGAGGGGATGAGAGGGGATTGCTGTACACAGGGGAGTGCATGATTGCAAAGGGAAATGGTATGTGAAGAGCTGGGAGGGGGAGGAGTGAGGGTAGGTGCTTGTATTACTCCAAAACAGTGGTGTATTCATATTACTGTTGTGTGAGCAGTAACATCTAAACTGTACTCTTCCTCATCAGACCTCTCCTGTCACTGCCCGTTCCCTGGAGACTCTGATCCGCTTGTCCACTGCACACGCTAAAGTGCGGATGAGCAAAACTGTCCAGCTGCAGGACGCCGAGGCTGCTGTGGAACTTGTCCAGTATGCGTACTTCAAGAAGGTGAGGGACTTCTGCCGCTTCCCTTGCTCATACATATTGACTACAGCTAGATTACAAGGATTCATTTGTAACCAATGGGATCCGGTCTGAAGATCGACACTGTCTAGGTCGACAATGTATAGGTCGACGGTCACTAGGGTTTCTAGGTTGACATGTGCTAGGTCGACAGGTCAAAAGGTAGTCATGAGTTTCACTTTTTTTTTATTTTTTTACTTTCATACTTAACGATTCACGTGGACTACGATTGGAAGATTCACGTGGACTACGATTGGAACGGTAATCTGTGCAGGGCACAGTGGTAGCGGGGCACCTTGCCCGAAGCGGTGCACTAATTCGACTTCCTGGTCACTGTACGCAGAAAACGACACAAAAAAACAACCCTCATGTCGACCTAGCACATGTCGACCTATAGTGGTCGACCTTGCACAGGTCGACCTATAGTGGTCGACCTTGCACAGGTCGACCTATAGTGGTCGACCTTGCACAGGTCGACCTATAGTGGTCGACCTAGCACAGGTCGACCTATAGTGGTCGACCTAGCACAGGTCGACCTATAGTGGTCGACCTAGACACTGTCTATTTGATCCACACCCGTAACCAATATGTAATTTGAAGTATTGAACTCTTCAGTAGAAGGAAAGCTTTTCCTGTCCTATGTGTAGTACCCAATAACAGCCACTGTGTGTCGCTGCTGATGCATGAGGTAGATTGTCTAGCTGGTCTGGATCTTCCCGATCTGATAAAGAATGACTTATTGTCCCACAGGTTGATGGCTGACACTTATTTCTAGAATGAACAATCTTGCGCTACATGTGGGATTGCTCGTGGAAGTTTGTTTGCAATCTAGATATAGTCCACCTTGAGACCATATTGGTAGCAGACCAAGTATTGCTGATGAAGTAGAATATAATATGTGGAAGGGCTGGGTATCTGGACTATGTTACTGGTGTGTAGAGGTTTAGTGCTGGGAAGTGACCTGTTGTCAGAGCCGAGGGTCTGAATCCTGTGGTGGTCTGTGTTAAGGTACTGGAGAAGGATAAGAAGCGAAGGAAAGGCACGGAGGACTCAGATACTGAGGAGGAGGAAGTGCTGACGCAGACTGACCGGCAAACCAGAAAGAAAAGGTCAGTGATGTACTCTTGATGCTGTGCCGCCATAGCTGTGTGAGGTAGGCACTACACCTGTGTGCGCTGATGAGATGCTGAGACCGAATAAGGTCCAGACATGAGGTGTAGTGGCAATGATTTAGCACATCTACGATCAGGCACACTGACGTGGGTGAACGCCCAGCACAGGGCTAGTCCGCCCCACATGTCTGGCCCCCCCTTCCCCTTGCAGAAGTATAAAAGCATTGCACAGCTGCAATGATTTTGTACTTCAGGAGTAGCTCCTGTGCACTGACAGGGAGCTGCTCGTCGCAGCGGCTGCATGTAACGCTGCCGTACTGTGCATATTAGAGGGCGGATACCTCTTGTGTAAGCAGTTCCTGACGCTCTAATGCAATCTGTCTCTCTCTGCTCAGTAACTACTGTGGACTGGTGGACACCTGGTGCCCAAACGTTACCGGACATTGGATCTAATACATGACCCTTTTCAGTCTGTGCCTGATGTGGTTTTTCTTGTGTTTCCAGGAAGACGACGGGTGCGGATGGAGAGTCACATGACCCCTACGCTTTCAGCGATGCAGAAGATGAGACCCCTGATGGTTAGTTCTTAGATTGCTCATATTTCTCCCTCTTATCGCCGGTGCTGCCGCTTTGACCTAGATCTGCAATGTCTCCGCTGCCCTGATTCTTGGGCACCAGATTTCTAGGTGTGATGTGTGGTCGCAGAGGAGTTTCTGTAAATGTCAGATCAGATATGAAACCTTTTATATTTGCATGGAGATGTTGCTGCAGAGCTATTCTACAGAACAAAGACGCTTATGTAGGTTAAAATGGAAAACCTCTTACCAATGCTGTAATACGCAACCATGACGCGTGTGTCAGGTGATCAAACGGAAGTGTCTAGTAATTGTATGGTTTTATCGGGCACACGTGGCGCATTCAGAGCTATGAGTGTCATATTAGTGTTTGTATGCTCTAGTTCCACTACGTTGGTAAGTCAGTCCGCTCGAAGCCTCATCACTGACTGTAACTCTCGCACACCTAAACCTTGTGTCTCTTAAAAACATACATTACAAAGGACCACAGTGTTGGTGTCACTTTGTCAGTCTTAATTTATTAAACACTGGCATCGTAATTTTCTTTATGCCAGAAGCAGAAACCATGTTATAGAAAGGAAAGAAAAAATAAAATAATGCAAGAGACAAAACCTTTGCTCCGTACTTTTGAGATATTCTGTCTGTACGAGCGCTACGTTGCTCTGCGCAGTGAGGAATACACTTGCCCGGCAGCCAGTAAATGTTACAGGTGCCTGTGTCTGTCCCTGTTACCTCTAATGGTTCATTTGTCTTTTCAACTACAGTTCAGGCCCATCCCCCGAAAACCCCAGAGCACGGAGACTCGCCTAAGAAAACAGGACTGTCTGGAGAGAGGTAATTGTGCCGGGGTCATTTAAAGGACTTTGGAGTTTTATTTTTCAGTGATTGGTTTACTGGGAATCTGCACTTGAGGGAGGGGGGGGGGGGGGGGGGGGGTAGTAGAGTAGAAATACCTCCCCTTAATTACATTATGATTTTGATGGCACACTTGCTTTGAGGAAGACTTGTGTGCCCCTCCAGACACTGGGCTGATCCATGGCCAAACCAATGAAATTCCTGTGACCCCAGCCAATAGTATCTTTATGGCTCTGCTGAGTGTTCATTGATACCATGCAATGGCTATGCCTTTCTGGTAAAGCTACGGTAGCCTGGGAGTGACATTTGTTTTGCATCTTTCAGGTCATGGCTATCCTGCAGCCGTTTGGTTTATTACTCTTTTTCTTTTTTTATTCCAATTTGACGTTTTGTTTTTTTGTCTTATCACCAGGCTGAAAGATTTCAAGGCGGCTTTGCTAGATGCCTTCAAGACGGCCCATGCCCAGTCCGTCGCTATGCCGGCCCTCATGACCGCTATAAACAAGAACAATGATGCTCCTTTCTCCCAGGGGGAGGTGGATGCTGCTCTGGAACTCATGGAGGAGGCGAACCATATCATGGTTTCTGAAAACATTGTGTTCTTGATTTAATAATGGACAATGGTTTTTGTTTTTTGGAAAGCGGAGTCTGAGGTCTGGTTAGTGACCTGCGTTGGCGCATTTGCCTGGACTACAGCTGCTTTCACCTCCCTTCAGTGGGATAATGCTTTTATGCAGCCATGTGCTACGTTTCTACAAGCACCTTTATACAGTATATAGGGTTTCGTGTCCGCCTGTGGTCACGTTCCACAAATTCCAGTCAGCTTTGTTTTACCTTTATTTTACAAATTAGGGGAAGCCCGTTTTATATAGCGTCAGATTGTTTTACTTTATCTGGGGAACGCTTGGAAGAGGTTTTTATTGGGCTTGTTTGGTATATTTTAATACCCTTTATAAGTCACTTTGTTGCAATATTGTAGTTGTAGTCTGTATAGAAGTTTACCTTATTCCAGGTAAGTAATGTTTGCAAATTTTTTTTTTTTCCTTTTGTATAGTACAAACTTGTCACCTAGCTCCTCTTACACTGTGTAATATTGGCAATAAAATGTAAAACTTTACCAACTGCAGACAAATACATTGAACATTTACTGAAGGCGGCCAGACTTGCTGCATGTCTGACTAGTTCGGCCAGCCTAACACAACGGCCTGCACATTTTTGCTACAAAGCTGGTTACCAGTTCTCATCCTGACTATCCTTGGACTGGTGGAAAATGCAGTGAGTACAGTCCTGTTCCCATTACACAAACTGTACCCCATGCAATCTTGCAGCATCTGCTTGTCAATTTCTGACCAAACTGGGTACATTAATTTCTGGTTGCAGTATTGGTTTAGTACAGTGGTGCCTCGGGTTGGTAATTAGGACCAATTCAAGTTATTTACGGACAGTGTAATAAACAGTGCCAATGTGTTTGGCTTTCAATCATTAAATGTGGACAAAAAGCAAATCGTGCCCCTTACCACCTAACTGAAAGGATGATGTATAAAACGCAACTGTAATATATAATTTCTCTAACGTCCTAGTGGATGCTGGGGACTCCGTCAGGACCATGGGGAATAGCGGCTCCGCAGGAGACAGGGCACAAAATTTAAAAGTTTGACCACTAGGTGGTGTGTACTGGCTCCTCCCCCTATGACCCTCCTCCAAGCCTCAGTTAGGTTTTTGTGCCCGTCCGAGCAGGGTGCAATCTAGGTGGCTCTCATAAAGAGCTGCTTAGAGTAAAAGTTTTGATAGTTTTATTATTTTCAGTGAGTTCTGCTGGCAACAGGCTCACTGCAACGAGGGACCTAGGGGAGAAGAAGTGAACTCACCTGCGTGCAGGATGGATTTGCTTCTTAGGCTACTGGACACTAGCTCCAGAGGGACGATCACAGGTACAGCCTGGATGGGTCACCGGAGCCGCGCCGCCGTCCCCCTTGCAGATGCCGAAGTAAGAAGAGGTCCAGAAACCGGCGGCTGAAGGCTTTTCAGTCTTCATGAGGTAGCGCACAGCACTGCAGCTGTGCGCCATTGAGCTCAGGCACACTTCACACCGGCGGTCACCTGAGGGTGCAGGGCGCTGGGGGGGGCGCCCTGGGCAGCAATGTTAATACCTTTCTGGCTAAAAAGAATACATCACATATAGTCCATGAGGCTATATGGATGTATTTCACCCCTGCCAGGTCTCAGAAAAACCGGGAGAAGAGCCCGCCGGAATAGGGGGCGGGGCCTATCTCCTCAGCACACAGCGCCATTTTCCTACACAGCTCCGCTGCTAGGAAGGCTCCCAGGCTCTCCCCTGCACTGCACTACAGAAACAGGGTAAAAAACAGAGAGGGGGGGCATTTTTTGGCGATATTATATATATTTAAGCAGCTATAAGGAAACAACACTTATATAAGGTTGTTCCTATATAATTATAGCGCTTTGGTGTGTGCTGGCAAACTCTCCCTCTGTCTCCCCAAAGGGCTAGTGGGGTCCTGTCTTCTATCAGAGCATTCCCTGTGTGTCGGTACGTGTGTGTCGACATGTATGAGGACGATGTTGGTGTGGAGGCGGAGCAATTGCCGGTAATGGTGATGTCACCCCCTAGGGAGTCGACACCGGAATGGATGGCTTTGTTTATGGAATTACGTGATAATGTCAGCACGCTGCAAAAGTCGGTTGACGACATGAGACGACCGGCAAACCAGTTAGTACCTGTACAGGCGTCTCAAACACCGTCAGGGGCTGTAAAACGCCCTTTGCCTCAGTCGGTCGACACAGACCCAGACACGGACACCGAATCTAGTGTCGACAGTGAAGAAACGAACGTATTTTCCAGTAGGGCCACACGTTATATGATCACGGCAATGAAGGAGGCTTTGCATATCTCTGATACTGCAAGTACCACAAAAAGGGGTATTATGTGGGGTCTGAAAAAACTACCTGTAGTTTTTCCTGAATCAGAGGAATTGAATGACGTGTGTGATGAAGCGTGGGTTACCCCTGATAAAAAACTGCTAATTTCAAAGAAGTTATTGGCGTTATACCCTTTCCCGCCAGAGGTTAGGGCGCGCTGGGAAACACCCCCTAGGGTGGACAAGGCGCTCACACGTTTATCCAAACAAGTGGCGTTACCGTCTCCTGATACGGCCGCCCTCAAGGATCCAGCTGATAGGAGGCTGGAAAATACTCTAAAAAGTATATACACACATACTGGTGTTATACTGCGACCAGCAATCGTCTCAGCCTGGATGTGCTGGGGTGGCTTGGTCGGATTCCCTGACTGAAAATATTGATACCCTGGATAGGGACAGTATTTTATTGACTATAGAGCAATTAAAGGATGCATTCCTTTATATGCGAGATGCACAGAGGGATATCTGCACTCTGGCATCAAGAGTAAGTGCGATGTCCATATCTGCCAGAAGAAGTCTATGGACACGACAGTGGTCAGGCGATGCGGATTCCAAACGGCATATGGAAGTATTGCCGTATAAAGGGGAGGAATTATTTGGGGTCGGTCTATCGGATTTGGTAGCCACGGCAACAGCCGGGAAGTCCACCTTTTTACCTCAAGTCCCCTCCCAGCAGAAAAAGACGCAGTCTTTTCAGCCGCAGTCCTTTCGTTCCTATAAGAACAAGCGAGCAAAAGGACATTCATATTTGCCCCGAGGCAAAGGAAAGGGTAAGAGACTGCAGCAAGCAGCCCCTTCCCAGGAGCAGAAGTCCTCCCCGGCTTCTGCAAAGGCCTCAGCATGACGCTGGGACCTTACAAGCGGACTCAGGGGCGGTGGGGGGTCGCCTCAAGAATTTCAGCGCACAGTGGGCTCACTCGCAGGTGGACCCCTGGATCCTGCAGGTAGTATCTCAGGGTTACAGGTTGGAATTCGAGAAGTCTCCCCCTCGCCGGTTCCTAAAATCTGCTTTGCCAACGTCTCCCTCAGACAGGGCGACGGTATTGGAAGTCATTCACAAGCTGTATTCTCAGCAGGTGATAATCAAGGTACCCCTTCTACAACAGGGAAAGGGGTATTACTCCACGCTATTTGTGGTACCGAAGCCGGACGGCTCGGTAAGACCTATTCTAAATCTGAAATCTCTGAACCTGTACATACAAAGATTCAAGTTCAAGATGGAGTCACTCAGAGCAGTGATAGCGAATCTGGAAGAAGGGGATTTTATGGTGTCCTTGGACATCAAGGATGCTTACCTTCATGTCCCAATTTGCCCTTCACACCAAGGGTACCTCAGGTTTGTGGTACAAAACTGTCATTATCAGTTTCAGACGCTGCCGTTTGGATTGTCCACGGCACCCAGGGTCTTTACCAAGGTAATGGCCGAAATGATGATCCTTCTTCGAAGAGAAGGCGTATTAATTATCCCTTACTTGGACGATCTCCTGATAAGGGCAAGATCCAGAGAACAGCTGGAGGTCGGAGTAGCACTAACTCAAGTAGTGCTCCAACAGCACGGGTGGATTCTGAATTTTCCAAAATCCCAACTGATCCCGACGACACGTCTGCTGTTCCTAGGGATGATTCTGGACACTGTTCAGAAAAAGGTATTTCTTCCGGAGGAGAAAGCCAGGGAGTTATCCGAACTCGTCAGGAACCTCCTAAAACCAGGGACAGTGTCTGTGCATCAATGCACAAGAGTCCTGGGAAAAATGGTGGCTTCTTACGAAGCGATTCCATGCACGAATTTTTCAGTGGGATCTGCTAGACAAATGGTCCGGATCGCATCTGCAGATGCATCAGCGGATAAAATTGTCGACAAGGGTCTCTCTGCTATGGTGGTTGCAGAGTGCTCATCTGTTAGAGGGCCGCAGATTCGGCATACAGAACTGGGTCCTAGTGACCACGGATGCCAGCCTGAGAGGCTGGGGAGCGGTCACACAAGGAAGAAACTTCCAGGGCGTGTGGTCAAGCCTGGAAACGTCTCTTCACATAAATATACTGGAACTAAGAGCAATCTACAATGCTCTAAGCCTGGCAAAACCTCTGCTTCAGGGTCAGCCGGTGTTGATCCAGTCGGACAACATCACGGCAGTCGCCCACGTAAACAGACAGGGCGGCACAAGAAGCAGGAGGGCAATGGCAGAAGCTGCAAGGATTCTTCGCTGGGCGGAAAATCATGTGATAGCACTGTCAGCAGTGTTCACCACATGATTGTAGTCCATTGGGAAAGACCAATGGTGGACATGATGGCGTCCCGCCTTAACAAAAAACTGGACAGGTATTGCGCCAGGTCAAGAGACCCTCAGGCAATAGCTGTGGACGCTCTGGTAACACCATGGGTGTACCAGTCAGTGTATGTGTTCCCTCCTCTGCCTCTCATACCAAAAGTACTGAGAATTATACGGCAAAGGGGAGTAAGAACGATACTAGTGGCTCCGGACTGGCCAAGAAGGACTTGGTACCCGGAACTTCAGGAGATGCTCACGGAAGATCCGTGGCCTCTACCTCTAAGAAGGGATCTGCTTCAGCAGAGACCGTGTCTATTCCAAGACTTACCGCGGCTGCGTTTGACGGCATGGCGGTTGAACGCCGGATCCTAAGGGAAAAAGGCATTCCGGAAGAGGTCATCCCTACCCTGGTAAAAGCCAGGAAGGAGGTGACCGCACAACATTATCACCGCATTTGGAGAAAATATGTTGCATGGTGTGAGGCCAGGAAGGCCCTGACAGAGGAATTTCAACTGGGTCGATTCCTACATTTCCTGCAAACAGGATTATCTATGGGCCTCAAATTAGGGTCCATTAAGGTTCAAATTTCAGCCCTTTCGATTTTCTTCCAGAAAGAATTGGCTTCAGTTCCTGAAGTCCAGACTTTTGTAAAAGGAGTACTACATATACAGCCCCCGGTTGTGCCCCCAGTGGCACCGTGGGATCTCAATGTAGTTTTGGATTTTCTTAAATCCCATTGGTTTGAGCCACTCAAATCGGTAGATTTGAAATATCTTACATGGAAAGTAACCATGCTACTGGCCCTGGCTTCAGCCAGGAGAGTGTCAGAATTGGCGGCTTTATCTTATAAAAGCCCATATCTGATTTTCCATTCGGACAGGGCAGAATTGAGGACGCGTCCTCATTTTCTGCCTAAGGTGGTATCAGCGTTTCACCTGAACCAGCCTATTGTGGTGCCTGCGGCTACTAGCGATTTGGAGGATTCCAAGTTGCTGGACGTTGTCAGAGCATTGAAAATATATATTTCAAGGACGGCTGGAGTCAGAAAATCTGACTCGCTGTTTATACTGTATGCACCCAACAAGCTGGGTGCTCCTGCTTCTAAGCAGACGATTGCTCGTTGGATTTGTAGCACAATTCAACTGGCACATTCTGTGGCAGGCCTGCCACAGCCTAAATCTATCAAGGCCCATTCCACAAGGAAGGTGGGCTCATCTTGGGCGGCTGCCCGAGGGGTCTCGGCATTACAACTCTGCCGAGCAGCTACGTGGTCAGGGGAGAACACATTTGTAAAATTCTACAAATTTGATACCCTGGCTAAGGAGGACCTGGAGTTCTCTCATTCGGTGCTGCAGAGTCATCTGCACTCTCCCGCCCGTTTGGGAGCTTTGGTATAATCCCCATGGTCCTGACGGAGTCCCCAGCATCCACTAGGACGTCAGAGAAAATAAGAATTTACTCACCGGTAATTCTATTTCTCGTAGTCCGTAGTGGATGCTGGGCGCCCATCCCAAGTGCGGATTGTCTGCAATACTTGTACATAGTTATTGTTACAAAAAAATCGGGTTGTTTATTGTTGTGAGCCATCTTTTCAGAGGCTCCTACGTTATCATACTGTTAACTGGGTTCAGATCACAAGTTGTACGGTGTGATTGGTGTGGCTGGTATGAGTCTTACCCGGGATTCAAAATCCTTCCTTATTGTGTACGCTCGTCCGGGCACAGTATCCTAACTGAGGCTTGGAGGAGGGTCATAGGGGGAGGAGCCAGTACACACCACCTAGTGGTCAAACTTTTAAATTTTGTGCCGTCTCCTGCGGAGCCGCTATTCCCCATGGTCCTGACGGAGTCCCCAGCATCCACTACGGACTACGAGAAATAGAATTACCGGTGAGTAAATTCTTATTTTCTCTAACGTCCTAGTGGATGCTGGGGACTCTGTAAGGACCATGGGGAATAGACGGGCTCTGCAGGAGACTGGGTACTCTAAGAAAGATTTAGTACTACTGGTGTGCACTGGCTCCTCCCTCTATGCCCCTCCAGACCTCCGTTAGAATCTGTGCCCGCAATATGGTTTGTTGGTTCCGCACTAGCAGTGCGCTGTAAAGTCACACTAAAATATAAGTAAATATGAAAATAACCAATATAAATAATGCTAGTAACCCAATCTTTGAATAGCACTTTGCTATTGGTGGTGCTTCCAAAACACTTTGTAGATTAACTACACATATATGGGGAAAGAGAAGGACAAAAGAATTCTTTTTTGGGAGCACTCTTAATTGAAAATAATAGTCGTTCAAAACAGTATAAGGTAGACAATTTATTGATGAATAATCTAAAACTTAACATTTATTCTGTTCCTTTAAAATATGGACCTAATTAGAATCTTAGTTTCTAAATAAGAGATAGAAAGGTGAAAATATAGATTAAAATAGTGAGAGTTGGTAGCATAGGTATGCTCCACCAGTGTTTATCAGGTGAAAATATAAGTGATCATCTTGGTGATATCCACAGTGCCTGGTATTCCTAAGTGGTCTCCCCTCAGAGTACTAGCCAGGTCTATCCTATCAGCTTCCGAGATTGAAGATCGGGCTACTTTCAGGATAGTACGACCTTGAACAGTGAAGATGATAAATGAAGGAAGAGAGAACCCACTTCTGCTGTCTGTACTCTGCCTGCTACACGTCACTGAATAAATTGGCCCCAGGCTTTTCCAGATGAGAGTGTGTTGGAAAAGAGAGCCGTAACCAGTCTAGGGGTGGAATAATTCACTAGATGTCACGGTCATATTCCACTTTCAATAAGAAAAGAAAAAAGAAAGAGGACACTTCTGCTTTCTGATTTGACATCAAAATGTACGCTGAAAAGGACAGGGCCCTTGCCAGCACTGCTGTCAGCCAGATGAGAGAGTGATAGAAGAGGTAAGAGGAAGTACAGATCGGAAAATAAGTGTTTGAGAAGTTAAATACTATGTTCATATAGAAAAACAACATTCCAGTCACATATATAATTGATCACCTCTGAATGTAGAAGCCAAATATGCGCACTAACATCAATACATAAATAAATATGCTAGTAATTCTGAATGGCAGATAAGTTGGAGTTCTAGCACATTAGTTCAATAACGTATATTAAATCATGAACATTTAGGCATTTGACAAATCATAATAATTCCGGTTAGTTGATAAAACCGGAGTGACAGTGTCTGTGGAAATAAACGGAATCCTATTCACCTGAAACACATTGTTAAGTGATGGATCATTGGTAATATAGTAACCTTGACCTCTCACAAAAAAGGCTAAAATGAAATTTCTCTATCGTCCTAGTGGATGCTGGGGTTCCTGAAAGGACCATGGGGGATAGCGGCTCCGCAGGAGACAGGGCACAAAAAGTAAAGCTTTAGGATCAGGTGGTGTGCACTGGCTCCTCCCCCTATGACCCTCCTCCAAGCCAGTTAGATTTTGTGCCCGGCCGAGAAGGGTGCAATCTAGGTGGCTCTCCTAAAGAGCTGCTTAGGAAAGTTTAGCTTAGGTTTTTTATTTTACAGTGAGTCCTGCTGGCAACAGGATCACTGCAACGAGGGACTTAGGGGAGAAGAAGTGAACTCACCTGCGTGCAGGATGGATTGGCTTCTTGGCTACTGGACATCAGCTCCAGAGGGACGATCACAGGTACAGCCTGGATGGTCACCGGAGCCTTGCCGCCGGCCCCCTTGCAGATGCTGAAGTAAGAAGAGGTCCAGAATCGGCGGCAGAAGACTCCTCAGTCTTCTAAAGGTAGCGCACAGCACTGCAGCTGTGCGCCATTTTCCTCTCAGCACACTTCACACGGCAGTCACTGAGGGTGCAGGGCGCTGGGAGGGGGGCGCCCTGGGAGGCAAATGAATACCTATTTTGGCTAAAAATACCTCACATATAGCCTCCGGAGGCTATATGGAGATATTTAACCCCTGCCAGAATCCGTTAAGAGCGGGAGACGAGGCCGCCGAAAAAGGGGCGGGGCCTATCTCCTCAGCACACAGCGCCATTTTCCCTCACAGAAAGGCTGGAGGGAAGGCTCCCAGGCTCTCCCCTGCACTGCACTACAGAAACAGGGTTAAAACAGAGAGGGGGGGCACTAATTTGGCGATATGCTTATATATATATTAAGATGCTATAAGGGAAAACACTTATATAAGGTTGTCCCTATATAATTATAGCGTTTTTGGTGTGTGCTGGCAAACTCTCCCTCTGTCTCTCCAAAGGGCTAGTGGGTCCTGTCCTCTATCAGAGCATTCCCTGTGTGTGTGCTGTGTGTCGGTACGTGTGTGTCGACAGGTAGGAGGACGATGTTGGTGAGGAGGCGGAGCAATTGCCTGTAATGGTGATGTCACTCTCTAGGGAGTCGACACCGGAATGGATGGCTTATTTAGGAAATTACGTGATAATGTCAACACGCTGCAAGGTCGGTTGACGACATGAGACGGCCGACAAACAATTAGTACGGTCCAGACGTCTCAAAAACACCGTCAAGGGTTTTAAAACGCCCGTTTACTTTAGTCGGTCGACACAGACACAGACAGGGACACTGAATCCAGTGTCGACGGTGAATAAACAAACGTATTCCTTATTAGGGCCACACGTTAAAGGCAATGAAGGAGGTGTTACGTATTTCTGATACTACAAGTACCACAAAAGAGGGTATTATGTGGGATGTGAAAAAACTACCATAGTTTTTCCTGAATCAGATAAATTAAATAAAGTGTGTGATGATGCGTGGGTTCCCCCCGATAGAAAATTATGGGCGGTATACCTTTTCCCGCCAGAAGTTAGGGCGCGTTGGGAAACACCCCTTAAGGTGGATAAGGCGCTCACACGCTTATCAAAACAAGTGGCGGTACCGTCTATAGATAGGGCCGTCCTCAAGGACCAGCTGACAAGGCTGGAAAATATAATAAAAAGTATATACACACATACTGGTGTTATACTGCGGCCAGCGATCGCCTAAGCCTGGATGTGCAGAGCTAGGGTGGCTTGGTCGGATTCCCTGACTAAAAATATTGATACCCTTGACAGGGACAGTATTTTATTGACTATAGAGCATTTCTATATATGCGAGATGCACAGAGGGATATTTGCACTCTGGCATCATGAATAAACGCGATGTCCATAACTGCCAGAAGATGTTATGGACACGACAGTGGTCAGGTGATGCAGATTCCAAACGGCACAGTATGGCCGTATAAAGGAAGAGGACTTGTTTGGGGTCGGTCCATCGGACCTGGTGGTCACGGCAACTGCTGGAAAATCCACCGTTTTTTACCCTAAGTCACATCTCTGCAGAAAAAGACACCGTCTTTTCAGCCTCAGTCCTCTCGTCCCTATAAGATCATATCTGCCCAGGGATAGAGGAAAGGGAAGAAGACTGCAACAGGCAGCCTATTCCCAGGAACAGAAGCGTTCCACCGCGTCTGACAAGTTCTCAGCATGGCGCTGAGACCGTACAGGACCCCTGGATCCTACAAGTAGTATCCCGGGGGTACAGATGGGAATGTCGAGACGTTTCCCCTTCGCAGGCTCCTGAAGTCTGCTTTACCAAGTCTCCCTCCGACAAGGAGGTAGTATGGGAAAAAATTCACAAGCTGTGTTCCCAGCAGGTGACAATTAAATTACCCCTCCTACTACAGAAAAGGGGTATTATTCCACACTATATTGTGGTACTGAAGCCAGAAGGCTAGGTGAGACTTATTCTAAAAAAATTTTTTTTTGAACACTTACAAAGGTTCAAATTAAGATGAAGTCACTCAGAGCAGTGATAACGAACCAGGAAGAAGGGGACTATATAGTGTCCCGGGACATCAGGGATGCTTACCTCTATGTCCCAAATTTGCCCTTCTCACTAAGGGTACCTCAGGTTCGTGGTGCAGAACTGTCACTATCAGTTTCAGACGCTGCCGTTTGGACACGGCACCCCGGGGTCTTTACCAAGGTAATGGCCGAATTGATGATTCTTCTTCGAAGAAAAGGCGTCTTAATTATCCCTTACTTGGACGATCTCCTGATAGGGGCATAGTCCAGGGAACAGTTGGAGGTCGGAGTAGCACTATCTCGGATACTGCTACAATCAGCACGGGTGGATTCTAAATATTCCAAAATCGCAGCTGATCCCGACGACACGTCTGCTGTGCCTAGGGATGATTCTGGACACAGTCCAGAAAAAGGTGTTTCTCCCGGAAGAGAAAGCCAGGGAGTTATCCGAGCAAGTCAGGAACCTCCTAAAAACAGTGCATCATTGCACAAGGGTCCTGGTAAAAATGGTGGCTTCCTACGAAGCAATTCCATTCGGCAGATTTCACGTAAGAACTTTTCAGTGGGATCTGCTGGACAAATGGTCCGGATCGCATCTTCAGATGCATCAGCGGATAACCCAATATCCAAGGACAAGGGTGTCTCTCCTGTGGTGGTTATAGAGTGCTCATCTTCTAGAGGGCCGCAGATTCGGCATTCAGGATTGGATGCTGGTAACCACGGAGCCCAGCCTGAGAGGCTGGGGAGCAGTCACACAAGGGAAAAATTTCCAGGGAGTGTGATCAAGTATGGAGACTTTTCTCCACATAAATATACTGGAGCTAAGGGTAAATTTATAATGCTCTAAGCTTAGCAAGACCTCTGCTTCAAGGTCAGCCGGTATTGATCCAGTGGGAAAAACATCACTGCAGTCGCCCACGTAAACAGACAGGGCGACACAAGAAGCAGGAGGGCAATGGCAGAAACTGCAAGGACTTTTCGCTGGGCGGAAAATCATGTGATAACACTGTCAGCAGTTTTTCATCCCGGGAATGGAAACTGGGAAGCAGACTTCCTCAGCACGACCTCCACCCGGGAGAGTGGAAACTTCATTGAGAAGTTTTTTCCACATGATTGTAAACCGTTGGGAAATACCAAAGGTGGACATGATGGCGTCCCGTCTGAACAAAAAACGGGACAGGTATTGCGCCAGGTCAAGGGACCCTCAGGCAATAGATGTGGACGTTCTGGTAACACCGTGGGTGTACCAGTCGGTGTATGTGTTCCCTCCTCTGCTTCTCATACCTAAGGTGCTGAGAATTATAAGACGTAGAGGAGTAAGAACTATACTCATGGCTCCGGATTGGCCAAGAAGGACTTGGTACCCGGAACTTCAAGAGATGCTTACAGAGGTCTTATGGCCTCTGCCGCTAAGAAGGGACTTGCTTCAGCAAGTACCATGTCTGTTCCAAGACTTACCGCAGCTGCGTTTGTCGGCATGGCGATGGAAAGCCGGATCCTAAGGGAAAAAAGGCATTCCGGAAGAGGTCATTCCTACCCTGGTCAAAGCCAGAAAGGAGGTGACCGCACAACATTATCACCACGTGTGGCGAAAATTTGTTGCGTGGTGTGAGGCCAGGAAGGCCCCACAAAGGAATTTCAACTCGGTCGTTTCCTGCATTTCCTGCAAACAGGAGTGTCTATGGGCCTCAAATTGGGGTCCATTAAGGTTCAAATTCGGCCCTGTAAATTTTCTTCCAGAAAGAATTGGCTTCAGTTCCTGAAGTCCAGAAGTTTGTCAAGGGAGTATTGCATATACAAACCCCTTTTTTGTGCCTCCAGTGGCACTGTGGGATCTCAACGTAGTTCTGGGATTTCTCAAATCACATTGGTTTAAAACCAGTCAAATATGTGGATTTGCAGCATCTCACATAAAAAGTGACCATGCTCTTGGCCCTGGCCTGGACCAGGCGAGTGTCAAATTGGTGGTTTTTTCTCAAAAAAGCCCATATCTGTTTGTCCATTCGGACAGGGCAGAGCTGCGGACTCGTCCCCAGTTCTCTCCCTAAGGTGGTGTCAGTGTTTTACCTGAACCAGCTTATTGTGGTGCCTTGCACCTACTAGGGACTTGGAGGACTCCAAGTTGCTAGAAGTTGTCAGGGCCCTGAAAATATATTCCAGGACAGCTGGAGTCAGAAAATCTGACTCGCTGTTTATACTGTATGCACCCAACAAGTTGGGTGCGCCTGCTTCTAAGCAGTCGATTGCTCGTTGGATTTGTAACACAATTCAACTTGCACATTCTGAGGCAGGCCTGCCACAGTCTAAATCGGTTAAGGCCCATTCCACAAGGAAGGTGGGCTCATCTTGGGCGGCTGCCCGAGAGGTCTCGGCATTACAACTCTGCCGAGCAGCTACGTGGTCAGGGGAGAACACGTTTGTAAAATTCTACAAATTTGATATCCTGGCAAAAGAGGACCTGGAGTTCTCTCATTCGGTGCTGCAGAGTCATCCGCACTCTCCCGCCCGTTTGGGAGCTTTGGTATAATCCCCATGGTCCTTTCAGGAACCCCAGCATCCACTAGGACGATAGAGAAAATAAGAATTTACTTACCGATAATTCTATTTCTCGGAGTCCGTAGTGGATGCTGGGCGCCCATCCCAAGTGCGGATTATCTGCAATACTTGTACATAGTTACAAAAATCGGGTTATTATTGTAGTGAGCCATTTTTTCAGAGGCTCTGCTGTTATCATACTGTTAACTGGGTTTAGATCACAAGTTGTACGGTGTGATTGGTGTGGCTGGTATGAGTCTTACCCGGGATTCAAAATTCCTCCCTTATTGTGTACGCTCGTCCGGGCACAGTACCTAACTGGCTTGGAGGAGGGTCATAGGGGGAGGAGCCAGTGCACACCACCTGATCCTAAAGCTTTACTTTTTGTGCCCTGTCTCCTGCGGAGCCGCTATCCCCCATGGTCCTTTCAGGAACCCCAGCATCCACTACGGACTCCGAGAAATAGAATTATCGGTAAGTAAATTCTTATTATTGTTGCAAAGAAAGTCATCAAATATAAATCCTCAGAATCATTAAAAGATTCATGATTCTTCTATCAAACGAACTGAAAAATGAGCCTATATCCGTTCTGACTGGTTAAAGTAATAATTATTAATACTGAATTTTCATAAAGAAAAAAAGGGAAAGATAACTGCACATATGACTCCTTAATTATACTCATAACTGTTGCAAGATTACAGCTGGTATGTCATCAGAAGAAAGAAATTCATAGGCATAATTCAGAGAATCAATTTCTGCTAATAAAGCTATATATTAAATTCATAGCAATTCTGACACACTGAATTACTAAACAATAGTATGAAAGCAGTCGTGGATCAGACCTTTTTACATGAAAATATATTGCAACAAATGTAACCAATATACCAAAGCACCTCCATGATAATTGTTTTATAATTAATAGGGAACAGCAGGGAAATGTTTTTTAACTGACATGGATACTGAGTATATGTACTGATAAGTATCAAACCTGTAATCGGGTAAAAATATATATATATATATATACATATATGTGTCCCCGGTAAATGATCCTCAAATATTTGGCGTAAAAGTGTGAGGGGAGGGAGGGGGAAACAGGGCAAATGTAACCGAAAGTGGGCATTAACGGATAAGGAGCATTACATTACCAAACGCTGCTCTAGACAGACTTGGATGCCGGCGTTGTAGGTCTCGTCTACCGCTCCCGGTCAGCCTGCTTCCACTCTCCGTACACGCCGAGGTGCAGCGGCCGCCCGCACTAGAAAGGGGGACGTAGCCGCACGACGTCCTTCGATGACGTCCGTCCCGACGTACGTTTCACCGCTGGGCTTGTTCACGGGAGCCTCAATCCCACAAGCCCAGCCACAAATTATAGGGGGATGAATGCATAATCAATGGTAATTAAAGTCAAAGAAATTAACCTGATAAACGATTTATACTTCATAAATAATATACATTTCCCATAGTGCCCAGATAATGAATTCACATGGCACTACCATTTATCCTAATAGTTAATATACATCCAGAATTCCTCCACCCTAGTTAATTAATAAATTGATATAACAATTATATTGACAGGTGATTCTAGATTGCTTAATGTGATAAGGCAAAAAGGCCAGGACAGCAAGAATAGCATTGTTAAATAAACCCAATTAAAAACAGGAAAAGAGAAAAAGGAATACACAATTCAATATATAGAGCCAGGAGATTGGTACAAAAGATTTAGACACACATATACTAGTATATGTGTGAAACTTTTTTGGTACAATAAACATTGATGTATGTAGATAAATATCTACAAGATGCATATCAAGGTAAATAAATCATTTTTCTCTGACGTCCTAGTGGATGCTGGGGACTCCGAAAGGACCATGGAGAATAGCGGCTCCGCAGGAGACTGGGCACAAAAGTAAAAGCTTTAGGACTACCTGGTGTGCACTGGCTCCTCCCCCTATGACCCTCCTCCAAGCCTCAGTTAGATTTTTGTGCCCGAATGAGAAGGGTGCTCACTAGGTGGCTCTCCTGAGCTGCTTAGTAAAAAAGTTTAAGTATAGGTTTTTTATTTTCAGTGAATCCTGCTGGCAACAGGTTCACTGCACCGAGGGACTAAGGGGAGAAGAAGCGAACTCACCTGCGTGCAGAGTGGATTGGGCTTCTTAGGCTACTGGACATTAGCTCCAGAGGGACGATCACAGGCCCTGCCATGGATGGGTCCCAGAGCCGCGCCGCCGGCCCCCTTACAGAGCCAGAAGACTGAAGAGGTCCGGAAAATCGGCGGCAGAAGACGTCCTGTCTTCAATAAGGTAGCGCACAGCACCGCAGCTGTGCGCCATTGCTCTCAGCACACTTCACACTCCGGTCACTGAGGGTGCAGGGCGCTGGGGGGGGGGCGCCCTGAGACGCAATAAAAACACCTTAGATGGCTAAAAATACATCACATATAGCTCCTGGGCTATATGGATGCATTTAACCCCTGCCAATTTTTCCTTAAAAAAGCGGGAGAAAGGCCGCCGAGAAGGGGGCGGAGCCTATCTCCTCAGCACACTGGCGCCATTTTTCCTCACAGCTCCGTTGGAGGGAAGCTCCCTGACTCTCCCCTGCAGTCCTGCACTACAGAAACAGGGTAAAACAAGAGAGGGGGGGCACTAATTTGGCAGATAAATCTATACAGCAGCTATATAAGGGAAAAACACTTATATAAGGTTATCCCTGTATATATATATATAGCGCTCTGGTGTGTGCTGGCAAACTCTCCCTCTGTCTCCCCAAAGGGCTAGTGGGGTCCTGTCCTCTATCAGAGCATTCCCTGTGTGTGTGCTGTGTGTCGGTACGTTGTGTCGACATGTATGAGGAGGAAAATGGTATGGAGGCGGAGCAATTGCCTGTAATAGTGATGTCACCCCCTAGGGAGTCGACACCTGACTGGATGGTCTTATGGAAGGAATTACGTGATAGTGTCAGCACTTTACAAAAGACTGTTGACGACATGAGACAGCCGGCAAATCAGTTATTACCTGTACAGGCGTCTCAAACACCGTCAGGGGCTCTAAAGCGCCCGTTACCTCAGATGGTCGACACAGACCCAGACACGGACACTGACTCCAGTGTCGACGGTGAGGAAACAAACGTATTTTCCAGTAGGGCCACACGTTACATGATCACGGCAATGAAGGAGGTTTTGAACATTTCTGATACTACAAGTACCACAAAAAAGGGTATTATGTGGGGTGTGAAAAAACTACCCGTAGTTTTTCCTGAATCAGATGAATTAAATGAGGTGTGTGATGAAGCGTGGGTTTCCCCCGATAAAAAACTGCTAATTTCGAAAAAATTATTGGCATTATACCCTTTCCCGCCAGAGGTTAGGGCGCGTTGGGAAACACCCCCTAGGGTAGATAAGGCGCTCACACGCTTATCAAAACAAGTGGCGTTACCGTCTCCTGATACGGCCGCCCTCAAGGAACCAGCTGATAGGAAGCTGGAAAATATCCTAAAAAGTATATACACACATACTGGTATTATACTGCGACCAGCAATCGCCTCAGCCTGGATGTGCAGTGCTGGGGTGGCTTGGTCGGATTCCCTGACTGAAAATATTGATACCCTGGACAGGGACAGTATATTATTGACTATAGAGCATTTAAAGGATGCATTTCTATATATGCGAGATGCACAGAGGGATATTTGCACTCTGGCATCAAGAGTAAGTGCGCTGTCCATTTCTGCCAGCAGAGGGCTATGGACGCGACAGTGGTCAGGTGATGCGGATTCCAAACGGCATATGGAAGTATTGCCGTATAAAGGGGAGGAGTTATTTGGGGTCGGTCTATCGGACCTGGTGGCCACGGCAACGGCTGGGAAATCCACCTTTTTACCCCAGGTCACCTCTCAGCAGAAAAAGACACCATCTTTTCAGGCTCAGTCCTTTCGTCCCCATAAGGGCAAGCGGGCAAAAGGCCACTCATATCTGCCCCGGGGCAGAGGAAGGGGAAAAAGACTGCAGCAGGCAGCCTCTTCCCAGGAACAGAAACCCTCCCCCGCTTCTGCCAAGTCCTCAGCATGACGCTGGGGCCTTACAAGCGGACTCAGGCACGGTGGGGGCCCGTCTCAAGAATTTCAGCGCGCAGTGGGCTCACTCGCAAGTGGACCCCTGGATCCTGCAGGTAGTATCTCAGGGGTACAAAGTGGAATTCGAGACGTCTCCCCCTCGCCGGTTCCTGAAGTCTGCTTTACCAACGTCTCCCTCCGACAGGGAGGCAGTATTGGAAGCCATTCACTAGCTGTATTCCCAGCAGGTGATAATCAAGGTACCCCTCCTACAACAGGGAAAGGGGTATTATTCTACGCTGTTTGTGGTACCGAAGCCGGACGGCTCGGTGAGACCTATTTTAAATCTGAAATCCTTGAACACTTACATACAAAGGTTCAAATTCAAGATGGAGTCACTCAGAGCAGTGATAGCGAACCTGGAAGAAGGGGACTATATGGTGTCTCTGGACATCAAGGATGCTTACCTCCATGTCCCAATTTGCCCTTCTCACCAAGGGTACCTCAGGTTTGTGGTACAGAACTGTCACTATCAGTTTCAGACGCTGCCGTTTGGATTGTCCACGGCACCCCGGGTCTTTACCAAGGTAATGGCCGAAATGATGATTCTTCTTCGAAGAAAAGGCGTCTTAATTATCCCTTACTTGGACGATCTCCTGATAAGGGCAAGGTCCAGAGAACAGTTAGAGGTCGGAGTAGCACTATCTCAAGTAGTACTACGACAGCACGGGTGGATTCTAAATATTCCAAAATCGCAGCTGATTCCGACGACACGTCTGCTGTTCCTAGGGATGATTCTGGACACAGTCCAGAAAAAGGTGTTTCTCCCGGAGGAGAAAGCCAGGGAGTTATCCGACCTAGTCAGGAACCTCCTAAAACCAGGCCATGTGTCAGTGCATCACCGGATCGCATCTTCAAATGCATCAGCGGATAACCCTGTCTCCAAGGACAAGGGTGTCTCTCCTGTGGTGGTTACAGAGTGCTCATCTTCTAGAGGGCCGCAGATTCGGCATTCAGGACTGGGTCCTGGTGACCACGGATGCCAGCCTGAGAGGCTGGGGAGCAGTCACACAGGGAAGAAATTTCCAGGGCTTGTGGTCAAGCATGGAAACGTCACTTCACATAAATATCCTGGAACTAAGGGCCATTTACAATGCCCTAAGTCAGGCAAGGCCTCTGCTTCAGGGTCAACCGGTGTTGATCCAGTCGGACAACATCACGGCAGTCGCCCACGTAAACAGACAGGGCGGCACAAGAAGCAGGAGGGCAATGACGGAAGTTGCAAGGATTCTTCGCTGGGCGGAAAATCATGTGATAGCACTGTCAGCAGTGTTCATTCCGGGAGTGGACAACTGGGAAGCAGACTTCCTCAGCAGACACGACCTCCACCCGGGGGAGTGGGGACTTCACCCAGAAGTCTTCCACATGATTGTGAACCGTTGGGAAAAACCAAAGGTGGACATGATGGCGTCCCGCCTCAACAAAAAACTGGACAGATATTGCGCCAGGTCAAGGGACCCTCAGGCAATAGCTGTGGACGCTCTGGTAACACCGTGGGTGTACCAGTCAGTGTATGTGTTCCCTCCTCTGCCTCTCATACCCAAGGTACTGAGAATCATAAGAAGGAGAGGAGTAAGGACTATACTCGTGGCTCCGGATTGGCCAAGAAGGACTTGGTACCCGGAACTTCAAGAGATGCTCACGGAAGACCCGTGGCCTCTACCTCTAAGAAAGGACCTGCTCCAGCAGGGACCCTGTCTGTTCCAAGACTTACCGCGGCTGCGTTTGACGGCATGGCGGTTGAACGCCGGATCCTGAAGGAAAAAGGCATTCCAGATGAAGTCATCCCTACCCTGATCAAAGCCAGGAAGGATGTAACTGTGCAACATTATCACCGTATTTGGCGTAAATATGTTGCGTGGTGTGAGGCCAGGAAGGCCCCTACAGAGGAATTTCAACTGGGTCGTTTCCTGCATTTCCTGCAAACAGGACTGTCTATGGGCCTAAAATTAGGGTCCATTAAGGTTCAAATTTCGGCCCTGTCGATATTCTTCCAAAAAGAACTAGCTTCAGTTCCTGAAGTTCAGCCGTTTGTCAAGGGGGTACTGCATATACAGCCTCCTTTTGTGCCTCCAGTGGCACCTTGGGATCTCAATGTAGTTTTGGGGTTCCTAAAATCACATTGGTTTGAACCACTCACCACTGTGGACTTAAAATATCTCACATGGAAAGTGGTAATGCTGTTAGCCCTGGCTTCAGCCAGGCGTGTCTCAGAATTGGCGGCTTTATCCTATAAAAGCCCTTACCTAATTTTTCATACGGACAGGGCAGAATTGAGGACTCGTCCTCAATTTCTCCCTAAGGTGGTTTCAGCGTTTCACTTAAACCAGCCTATTGTGGTACCTGCGGCTACTAGGGACTTGGAGGATTCCAAGTTGCTGGACGTAGTCAGGGCCCTGAAAATATATGTTTCCAGGACGGCTGGAGTCAGAAAATCTGACTCGCTGTTTATCCTGTATGCACCCAACAAGCTGGGTGCTCCTGCTTCTAAGCAGACTATTGCTCGTTGGATTTGTAGTACAATTCAGCTTGCACATTCTGTGGCAGGCCTGCCACAGCCAAAATCTGTAAAAGCCCATTCCACACGGAAAGTGGGCTCATCTTGGGCGGCTGCCCGAGGGGTCTCGGCTTTACAACTTTGCCGAGCAGCTACTTGGTCAGGGGCAAACACGTTTGCTAAATTCTACAAATTTGATACCCTGGCTGAGGAGGACCTGGAGTTCTCTCATTCGGTGCTGCAGAGTCATCCGCACTCTCCCGCCCGTTTGGGAGCTTTGGTATAATCCCCATGGTCCTTTCGGAGTCCCCAGCATCCACTAGGACGTCAGAGAAAATAAGAATTTACTTACCGATAATTCTATTTCTCATAGTCCGTAGTGGATGCTGGGCGCCCATCCCAAGTGCGGATTGTCTGCAATACTTGTACATAGTTATTGTTACAAAAATCGGGTTATTATTGTTGTGAGCCATCTTTTCAGATGCTCCTCTGTTATCATGCTGTTAACTGGGTTCAGATCACAAGTTGTACGGTGTGATTGGTGTGGCTGGTATGAGTCTTACCCGGGATTCAAAATCCTTCCTTATTGTGTACGCTCGTCCGGGCACAGTATCCTAACTGAGGCTTGGAGGAGGGTCATAGGGGGAGGAGCCAGTGCACACCAGGTAGTCCTAAAGCTTTTACTTTTGTGCCCAGTCTCCTGCGGAGCCGCTATTCTCCATGGTCCTTTCGGAGTCCCCAGCATCCACTACGGACTATGAGAAATAGAATTATCGGTAAGTAAATTCTTATTATAAAGAAGAGGAAAATTCTGTCAGATCTAATACAGAAGTTGCGGAGGAGATATATATACGTATATATATTTCTCTAACGTCCTAGTGGATGCTGGGGACTCCGTCAGGACCATGGGGATTAGCGGCTCCGCAGGAGACAGGGCACAAAAATAAAGCTTTAGGATCAGGTGGTGTGCACTGGCTCCTCCCCCTATGACCCTCCTCCAAGCCTCAGTTAGGTTTTTGTGCCCGTCCGAGCAGGGTGCAATCTAGGTGGCTCTCCTAAAGAGCTGCTTAGAAAAAGTTTTTAGGTTTTTTATTTTCAGTGAGTCCTGCTGGCAACAGGCTCACTGCATCGAGGGACTTAGGGGAGAGAAGTGAACTCACCTGCGTGCAGGATGGATTGGCTTCTTAGGCTACTGGACACCATTAGCTCCAGAGGGAGTCGGAACACAGGTCTCACCCTGGGGTTCGTCCCGGAGCCGCGCCGCCGACCCCCCTTGCAGATGCTGAAGATGGAAGAGGTCCAGAAGCAGGCGGCAGAAGACTTTTCAGTCTTCCTGAGGTAGCGCACAGCACTGCAGCTGTGCGCCATTGTTGTCAGCACACTTCACACAGCGGTCACGGAGGGTGCAGGGCGCTGGGGGGGCGCCCTGGGCAGCAATGTATAATACCTTTTTTATGGCTAAAAATACATCACATATAGCCCTTGAGGCTATATGGATGTATTTAACCCCTGCCAGATCTCACAAACTCCGGAGAAGAGCCCGCCGAAATAGGGGGCGGGGCTTATTCTCCTCAGCACACAGCGCCATTTTCCTGCTCAGCTCCGCTGTGAGGAAGGCTCCCAGGACTCTCCCCTGCACTGCACTACAGAAACAGGGTAAAACAGAGAGGGGGGGCACTTTTTTTGGCGATATTACTATATTTAAGCTGCTATAAGGATACAACACTTATATAGGGTTGTTCCCATATATATTATAGCGCTTGGGTGTGTGCTGGCAAACTCTCCCTCTGTCTCCCCAAAGGGCTAGTGGGGTCCTGTCTTCAATAGAGCATTCCCTGTGTGTCTGCTGTGTGTCGGTACGTGTGTGTCGACATGTATGAGGACGATGTTGGTGTGGAGGCAGAGCAATTGCCGGTAATGGTGATGTCACCCCCTAGGGAGTCGACACCGGAATGGATGGCTTTGTTTATGGAATTACGTGATAATGTCAGCACATTACAAAAATCAGTTGACGACATGAGACGGCCGGAAAACCAGTTAGTACCTGCCCAGGCGTCTCAGACACCGTCAGGGGCTGTAAAACGCCCTTTACCTCAGTCGGTCGACACAGACCCAGACACGGACACTGAATCTAGTGTCGACGGTGAAGAAACAAACGTATTTTCCAGTAGGGCCACACGTTATATGATCACGGCAATGAAGGAGGCTTTGCATATCTCTGATACTACAAGTACCACAAAAAGGGGTATTATGTGGGGGGTGAAAAAACTACCTGTAGTTTTTCCTGAATCAGAGAAATTGAATGATGTATGTGATGAAGCGTGGGTTAACCCAGATAGAAAAGTGCTAATTTCAAAAAAGTTATTGGCATTATACCCTTTCCCGCCAGAGGTTAGGGCGCGCTGGGAAACACCCCCTAAGGTGGATAAGGCGCTCACACGCTTATCAAAACAAGTGGCGTTACCGTCTCCTGATACGGCCGCCCTCAAGGATCCAGCTGATAGGAGGCTGGAAACTACCCTAAAAAGTATATACACACATACTGGTGTTATACTGCGACCAGCCATCGCCTCAGCCTGGATGTGCAGTGCTGGGGTGGTCTGGTTGGATTCCCTGACTGAAAATATTGATACCCTGGATAGGGACAGTATTTTACAGACTTTAGAGCAATTAAAGGATGCTTTTCTTTATATGCGAGATGCTCAGAGGGATATTTGCACTCTGGCATCTAGAGTAAGTGCGATGTTCATATCTGCCAGAAGAAGTTTATGGACACGACAGTGGTCAGGTGATGCGGATTCCAAACGGCATATGGAAGTATTGCCGTATAAAGGGGAGGAATTATTTGGCGTCGGTCTATCGGATTTGGTGGCCACGGCAACTGCCGGGAAATCCACCTTTTTACCTCAGACCCCCTCCCAACAGAAAAAGACACCGTCTTTTCAGCCGCAGTCCTTTCGGTCCTATAAGAAGCGGGCAAAAGGACAGTCATATCTGCCCCGAGGCAGAGGAAAGGGTAAGAGAGGGCAGCAAGCAGCTCCTTCCCAGGATCAGAAGCCCTCCGCGGGTTCTGCAAAGCCCTCAGCATGACGCTGGGGCTTTACAAGCGGACTCAGGAACGGTGGGGGGTCGACTCAAGAATTTCAGCGCGCAGTGGGCTTGCTCACAGGTGGACCCCTGGATCCTGCAGGTAGTATCTCAGGGTTACAGGTTGGAATTCGAGAAGTCTCCCCCTCGCCGGTTCCTAAAGTCTGCTTTGCCAACGTCTCCCTCAGACAGGGCGACGGTATTGGAAGCCATTCACAAGCTGTTTTCTCAGCAGGTGATAGTCAAGGTACCCCTCCTACAACAGGGAAAGGGGTATTACTCCACGCTATTTGTGGTACCGAAGCCGGACGGCTCGGTAAGACCTATTCTAAATCTGAAATCTTTGAACCTGTACATACAAAAATTCAGTTTCAAGATGGAATCACTCAGAGCAGTGATAGCGAATCTGGAAGAAGGGGACTTTATGGTGTCCCTGGACATAAAAGATGCTTACCTGCATGTCCCAATTTGCCCTTCACATCAAGGGTACCTCAGGTTCGTGGTGCAAAACTGTCATTATCAGTTTCAGACGCTGCCGTTTGGATTGTCCACGGCACCTCGGGTCTTTACCAAGGTAATGGCCGAAATGATGATTCTTCTGCGAAGAAGAGGCGTATTAATTATCCCTTACTTGGACGATCTCCTGATAAGGGCAAGGTCCAGAGAACAGCTGGAGGACGGAGTAGCACTAACCCAAGTAGTGCTGCAACAACACGGGTGGATTCTGAATTTTCCAAAATCTCAGTTGACCCCGACAACACGTCTGCTGTTCCTGGGAATGATTCTGGACACGGTTCAGAAAAAAGTGTTTCTTCCGGAGGAGAAAGCCAAGGAGTTATCCGAACTTGTCAGGAACCTCCTAAAACCAGGAAAAGTGTCTGTGCATCAATGCACAAGAGTCCTGGGAAAGATGGTGGCTTCTTACGAAGCAATCCCATTCGGCAGATTCCACGCACGAACTTTTCAGTGGGATCTGCTGGACAAATGGTCCGGATCGCATCTGCAGATGCATCAGCGGATAACCTTATCGCCACGGACAAGGGTGTCTCTTCTGTGGTGGTTGCAGAGTGCTCATCTGTTAGAAGGCCGCAGATTCGGCATACAGGACTGGGTCCTGGTGACCACAGATGCCAGTCTGAGAGGCTGGGGAGCGGTCACACAGGGAAGAAACTTCCAGGGAGTATGGTCAAACCTGGAGATGTCTCTTCACATAAATATACTGGAGCTAAGAGCGATTTACAATGCTCTAAGCCTGGCAAAACCCCTGCTTCAGGGTCAGCCGGTGTTGATCCAGTCGGACAACATCACGGCAGTCGCCCACGTAAACAGACAGGGCGGCACAAGAAGCAGGAGAGCAATGGCAGAAGCTGCAAGGATTCTTCGCTGGGCGGAAGATCATGTGATAGCACTGTCAGCAGTGTTCATTCCGGGAGTGGACAACTGGGAAGCAGACTTCCTCAGCAGACACGATCTACACCCGGGAGAGTGGGGACTTCATCCAGAAGTCTTCCACATGATTGTGAACCGTTGGGAAAAACCAAAGGTGGACATGATGGCGTCTCGCCTCAACAAAAAACTGGACAGGTATTGCGCCAGGTCAAGAGACCCTCAGGCAATAGCTGTGGACGCTCTGGTAACGCCGTGGGTGTTCCAGTCAGTGTATGTGTTTCCTCCTCTGCCTCTCATACCAAAAGTACTGAGAATTATACGGCAAAGGGGAGTAAGAACGATACTCGTGGCTCCGGATTGGCCAAGAAGAACTTGGTACCCGGAACTTCAGGAGATGCTCACGGAAGATCCGTGGCCTCTACCTCTAAGACGGGACCTGCTTCAGCAGGGACCGTGTCTATTCCAAGACTTACCGCGGCTGCGTTTGACGGCATGGCGGTTGAACGCCGAATTCTAAGGGAAAAAGGCATTCCGGAAGAGGTCATTCCTACACTGGTAAAAGCCAGGAAGGAGGTGACTGCACAACATTATCACCGCATTTGGAGAAAATATGTTGCGTGGTGTGAGGCCAGGAAGGCCCCCACGGAGGAATTTCAATTGGGTCGATTCCTACATTTCCTGCAAACAGGAGTGTCTATGGGCCTCAAGTTGGGGTCCATTAAGGTTCAAATTTCGGCCCTGTCGATTTTCTTCCAGAAAGAATTGGCTTCAGTTCCTGAAGTCCAGACTTTTGTAAAAGGAGTACTACATATACAGCCCCCGGTTGTGCCCCCAGTGGCTCCGTGGGACCTTCATGTAGTTTTGGATTTTCTCAAATCCCATTGGTTTGAGCCACTCAAATCGGCGGATTTGAAATATCTTACATGGAAAGTAACCATGCTACTGGCCCTGGCTTCAGCCAAGAGAGTGTCAAAATTGGCGGCTTTATCGTATAAAAGCCCATATCTGATTTTCCATTCGGACAGGGCAGAACTGCGGACGCGTCCTCATTTTCTGCCTAAGGTGGTGTCAGCGTTTCACCTGAACCAGCCTATTGTGGTGCCTGCGGCTACTAGCGATTTGGAGGATTCCAAGTTGCTGGACGTTGTCAGGGCATTGAAAATATATATTTCAAGGACGGCTGGAGTCAGAAAATCTGACTCGCTGTTTATACTGTATGCACCCAACAAGCTGGGTGCTCCTGCTTCTAAGCAGACGATTGCTCGTTGGATTTGTAGCACAATTCAACTTGCACATTCTGTGGCAGGCCTGCCACAGCCTAAATCTGTCAAGGCCCATTCCACAAGGAAGGTGGGCTCATCCTGGGCGGCTGCCCGAGGGGTCTCGGCATTACAACTCTGCCGAGCAGCTACGTGGTCGGGGGAGAACACGTTTGTAAAATTCTACAAATTTGATACCCTGGCTAAAGAGGACCTGGAGTTCTCTCATTCGGTGCTGCAGAGTCATCCGCACTCTCCCGCCCGTTTGGGAGCTTTGGTATAATCCCCATGGTCCTGACGGAGTCCCCAGCATCCACTAGGACGTTAGAGAAAATAAGATTTTACTTACCGATAAATCTATTTCTCGTAGTCCGTAGTGGATGCTGGGCGCCCATCCCAAGTGCGGATTGTCTGCAATACTTGTACATAGTTATTGTTACAAAGAAATCGGGTTGTTATTGTTGTGAGCCGTCTGTTCAGAGGCTCCTACGTTGTCATACTGTTAACTGGGTTCAGATCACAAGTTGTACGGTGTGATTGGTGTGGCTGGTATGAGTCTTACCCGGGATTCAAAATCCTTCCTTATTGTGTACGCTCGTCCGGGCACAGTATCCTAACTGAGGCTTGGAGGAGGGTCATAGGGGGAGGAGCCAGTGCACACCACCTGATCCTAAAGCTTTATTTTTGTGCCCTGTCTCCTGCGGAGCCGCTAATCCCCATGGTCCTGACGGAGTCCCCAGCATCCACTACGGACTACGAGAAATAGATTTATCGGTAAGTAAAATCTTATTTTTGTTTGTTTATTGGAACGCCCTAAGATAGACATGATAATAAAAAAATCTATTTCTTTATTTTTTTAAAAATTATGGATTATCAATAGGTCACCTGTTAGGTAAACATCATTCCAGAAAGAGATAATGATGGAGTGAATTGAAGGTACTAATATTAGTGCATATATTGCTAAAAAAGTGCTAATATATCTGAAGAAAATATATATGTCTGGAGAAAAATATATATATATATATATATAATAATAATCTGCCTAGACAAAAATGTGAAGGTGTTAAGATGTATGTTTATTTCCACAGACACTGTCACTCCGGTTTTATCAACTAACCGGAATTATTATGATTTGTCAAATGCCTAAATGTTCATGATTTAATATACGCTATTGAACTAATGTGCTAGAACTCCAACTTATCTGCCATTCAGAATTACTAGCATATTTATATATGTATTGATGTCAGTGTGCATGTTTGGCTTCTACATTCAGAGATGATCAATTATATATGTGACTGGAATGTTGTTTTTCTATATGAACATAGTATTTAACTTCTCAAACACTTATTATTTTCTGATCTGTACTTCCTCTTACCTCTTCTATCACTCTCTCATCTGGCTGACAGCAGTGCTGGCAAGGGCCCTGTCCTTTTCAGCGTACATTTTGCTGTCACAACAGAAAGCAGAAGTGTCCTCTCTCTTTTTTCTTTTCTTTTTCATCCACTAGGGGTCACTGGAGTACTCTTGGGATATGGACGGCTTCCGTAGGAACAGCACTGAATATTTAAATTTAGAACACTCCACCCCTCCATATCCCCGAGTACCTCAGTGTTTTTTCTGTGCTCGATAGCAACAGTTCGTTTGTGGCTGGGTCCACAATTACTTTGAATATTTTATTTTTATTTTTTACTATTTTATACACATCCCTTTCCCCCTTCCAACAGGCAGGGTCAGGGATAGTGCAAGCTGCTGATAGCAGCAGGGGCGTGTCGGTCCTCTCTAAAAGAGCACCCTCACAGCCACACACACATAGCTCTCCTGCAGGCTGGCCGGCGCTTACTGAGAAGCCCCGTCGGAGCCTCATCACAAGAAGTGCAGGTATGTGAGTGGGGCGGTCAGCTTCCGCTGCCGCCCCGAGGTGTGGGGAAGGCGCTGGGTTCCCTCTGCTGACGGAGCCGCCGCTGCTCCGGCCGCCGTGTCTAATAGCCCGCCCGCTGCTCCAGCCGCCGCCTCTCATAGCCCCACCGCTGCTCGGCCGTCGCTTCTCATAGCCCACCGCTGCTCGGCCGCCGCTTCTCATAGCCCCACCGCTGCTCCGGCCGCCGCTTCTCAGAAGCCGTCCGCTGCTCCGCCCGCCGCTTGTTCATCATAGCGCTTCACAGCGCGCTCCCCGTCCCGCTTCCAAGTCCTGCTGGCGGCCCCACGGACTCGCTGGCCGGCCCGCACTGCATTCACAACGGAGCAGACGCGGGGGGGGGGGGGGGGGCGCGAGAGGTACAGCAGCAACATCAGCAGTGAAATATATATATATATATATATATATATATATATCTGTTTTACTAACAGGGATGGTTACACAGCCGGTTTATAATATCAGTATGAATACAATAGCCTGCACTGTGATTATAAGTTAAGCATGGCAACCATTTTAACCATGCTTCCTGTGTCTTCCTGCTGTGATTCCAGAACGTTCCAGTACTACATCTCTACTCCACCGGAGGCGCAGGGGTGTTAGTGGGAATTTGGGATCACATTTCATAGTACTGGCCACGTGTACTGCACTTGGCCAGATATATATATATATATATATATATATATATATAGAAATGTAATTGGCGGCACTCCTGGGACTAATTCCAGTGAATAAACGAGACCACCCCGTCTATTCCAGCTTAACGTTTCGGTCTTTATTGACCGTCTTCAGAAGCAACAATAATCAAAATACAAAACATCTTACCTTAAATAACTGTACAAATCACCACATGTGCAAACGCTCACGGAGCCCCGTGTAGCTACATCCGGTTACGTCATCAACCGCGGACCACAAAGTCCCGTCTCTGGCGCATACCGGCATACGTGCTCCCATCACCATGGAAACTTCAACATAAACAGAATCGGCAGCCCATTAATAAATGACATACATAGTCATCGTAATAAACATTGTCCAGTGATAATCTGAACATAACAATATTAAACAAAGTCATATATACATAAAGAGCCTACTTATCAAAAGACTTAACACGTTTAGTGAAACTTGCTACTTATAGAAAACATGAAAGGGACAATGTTTCATTCAGCCCATATGGAGACACCGTCTTAAGGCGGTGTATCCATCGAGCTTCTAATTGCAAGAGCTGTTTAGCCCTGTCACCTCCACGTTTAGTAAATGGTACTTGTTCTAAGATCCTGTACCTTAATGTGGATAAATTATGACCACACTGCTTGAAATGTTTTGCAACGGGTTGATCTATTAGTTTCCCTTCCAATGATTGTTTTATTGCACTCCTATGTTGTGTCATCCGTTCCTTAAATTGGCAAGTTGTCTTGCCAATATACAATAAGTCACAAGGACAACGTATACAATATACTACAAAACGGCTGCTACAGGTTAAAACTTGTTTAATCATAATCCTCTGGCCTGTACGTGGATGCATAAAATGATCACCCACTTCCAGGTATACACATGTAGCGCAACCCGTGCATTTATAATTACCGGGTTTGCGTACAAGAAAAGAGCTAGAACTGCTATTCATTGGTTGTAAGTTAGCAATGTCTGTACGTACCACTTTATCTCTGATATTTCTCCCTCGTTTGTAACAAGGCAACAGAGAACTAGAGGAAAGTGATGGCAAGCTAGTATCCGTTGTAATGACAGGCCAAACCCTTTTGGCCGTAGCCATTATCCGTTTGCTTGCTGGTGAATATTTTGAAACATAAACCATTGCATCAACTTTTTTATTTACTGTATCAATTCGGTTACTTATCACCTTTGGTTGTTTCAAAGCACGTTGTTTAGCATCTTGTAATAATCTATTAGAATATCCCCTTTCTAAGAATTTCTTAATCATCTCATCCATTTGTCTCATCTCATCATCTACATCACTGCAGATGCGATGCACCCGCAATAGTTGTGAATATGGTAAACCACTTTTTAGGGGGTTGGGGTGATAACTAGATGCATGCAACAAACTATTTACATCTGTGGGTTTGTTATAAATTGAGGTGGTAAGTTTACCTTCAGACAAATTGATTCTCACATCCAAAAAGTGTATGGTATCAGGTTGGATATTAAAAGTAAATTTGATGTATTTATCCAAAGCATTAGCCAGATCCATCATCAAAATGAATTCTTCACGTGTGCCAGTCCAGAGGATAAACACGTCATCTATATAGCGCGTGTAAAGCGCCATACGTGACCTGTTACTCTCATTGGCAAAAAATAGGTTCTGCTCCACACCAAACATAAAAGCATTTGCATATGCCGGTGCGGAGCAAGAACCCATGGCACAACCCTGTGCTTGAAGGAAAAATTCATCATTAAAAAGAAAATAATTTCTATGCAAAGTGAGAAAAATCAATTTCAGAAAGAATTCGAACTCTGGACCTGTATAGTGGTGATTATTCTCAATGAGAGTTTTTACAGCTTCGATACCTCGATGGTGTGGAATGCTGGTGTAGAGGCTGTTGACGTCAGCCGTACATAACCAGCATTGTCCATTCACCTCTCCAATCTCATTAAGTTTTTCCAAAAATGAAGTCGTATCTTTAAGGTACGTACTTTGTTGTTGTATTATCGGCTGCAGATAATAATCAACATACTGTGCAACTTTTGTGTACAGGGAATCACGGGCTGAGATTATAGGTCTACCCGGGGGGTTCAAACGATTTTTATGCAGCTTCGGGATGGTATAGAAAATCGGAACCCGAGGACTTTCAACTAATAATGCTGTCATGGTTGCCTTCGAGATAATCCCCTCCTGTACTGCCTTTCCCAACACTTCTGTTAATTCTTTTACATATTTGGGAGTAGGGTCCAATGGTAATCTAGCATATACCGTGGTGTCATTTAACTGCCTATAAGCCTCTAGTTTATAATCTGCTAAATCCTGAATAACAATTCCGCCCCCCTTATCGGCAGGGCAGATTGTTATATCAGTATAACCCGATAGATCATTAAGGGCTTTGAACTCTTGTTTAGACAAGTTAGGTTTAATTTTAATAGAACTACCACAATCATCTATACATTTAGACACAGTCCTTGTATAGGATCTAATAGCCGGATTCATCGAATGGGGATCAAACGTCGATTTAGTTTTCACAGGACAGTCTCTGCCAGGAACATAGTCCTTCTCCTTATCTGCAAAAAATTCCTTTAACCTGAGTTGTCTATTAAATCGACTGAGATCAACTTTACTTTCAAACGTATCATGTTTATTTGTGGGCACAAAATTAAGGCCTCTAGATAATACACTAATCTCCACCGTTGAGATTTCTCTAGATGATAGGTTATACACTACTTCTTGCTTTTTGAACTCTTGCCTCCTTTGCCTTTGGCATTGCTTGCCACGTCGGGTTCTTTTACTTCGGGGCCCTCGAGCTGGGCTCTCGTTTTCACACCTAAAGGGAATTTAGAGGCTTTAGAGGTCTTGGAAGTAGAAGGTTGTTCCGCCTCACTGTTTGAAGCCCCACTGCTAGAGTCCGCTTCCAGCGGAAACCGTCTGTTTCTATTAAAGGTCTTAGATCTGAAATTCTTCTGTTTGAAAGTAGAGTTGTTGGCCCAAAGATATACCCTATTCTCCACATAGTCCTTAGATACTGTCACATATTTTTTGGTTTTGAATCTGATGAGATCTGATTTATATTTTTCTACTTGTGTGGTTAATTTACTCAACCAATCACAACTGGTATCAGTGGATAAATCATTGAGACATACCATCTCAAGGTCTTTGATCTTTTTGCGGACCACTTCCAATTCTCGTGCCGCCTCCTCTACTACCAGCAAGATCAAGTCAAAAGATGCTTTGTTAAGCACTGCAGCCCATTTTCTGCAGAAATCAGGGTTATGTGGCCCTATAGTAGGAGTGTTCTTAATTCTAAAACCACGTGGAAGCATTTTTATCCCGATAGTAATCTGAAAGTGACACTCCATGAAGATAAAAGTCAGTTTCACGGTTCTTCAGTCTCAAAAGTGCAGTGAACTGTTGCTCTAATGTATCTTTTGTATGTGTTGAAGACATCTTGTCCTTGAACAGGATTCTCTCCACATCTACATCAGATAATGACAAAAAATCACCTTGCGGCAACGTCACCTGCCGAAAGCCTGCTACCTCCTCTCGTACTGTATCCATTTTCCAACGTGAAATAGACAAACAGGAGAAAGTGAATCACCAGTTCTCGTAGTTGTTGCAATTAACAATGGCAATATGTCCACAATAAGAAACAGGTGCCTTAGTGCAATATAGGCATAGAAGCCAATTGTAATATATACACAAATGATCCTCGGCACTCCGTTACGAAAAGTTGGTGCAGCCTGCCCGGTGCCCTCCACAGCCAAACAGCAAAATAGAAATGTAATTGGCGGCACTCCTGGGACTAATTCCAGTGAATAAACGAGACCACCCCGTCTATTCCAGCTTAACGTTTCGGTCTTTATTGACCGTCTTCAGAAGCAACAATAATCAAAATACAAAACATCTTACCTTAAATAACTGTACAAATCACCACATGTGCAAACGCTCACGGAGCCCCGTGTAGCTACATCCGGTTACGTCATCAACCGCGGACCACAAAGTCCCGTCTCTGGCGCATACCGGCATACGTGCTCCCATCACCATGGAAACTTCAACATAAACAGAATCGGCAGCCCATTAATAAATGACATACATAGTCATCGTAATAAACATTGTCCAGTGATAATCTGAACATAACAATATTAAACAAAGTCATATATACATAAAGAGCCTACTTATCAAAAGACTTAACACGTTTAGTGAAACTTGCTACTTATAGAAAACATGAAAGGGACAATGTTTCATTCAGCCCATATGGAGACACCGTCTTAAGGCGGTGTATCCATCGAGCTTCTAATTGCAAGAGCTGTTTAGCCCTGTCACCTCCACGTTTAGTAAATGGTACTTGTTCTAAGATCCTGTACCTTAATGTGGATAAATTATGACCACATTGCTTGAAATGTTTTGCAACGGGTTGATCTATTAGCTTCCCTTCCAATGATTGTTTTATTGCACTCCTATGTTGTGTCATCCGTTCCTTAAATTGGCAAGTTGTCTTGCCAATATACAATAAGTCACAAGGACAACGTATACAATATACTACAAAACGGCTGCTACAGGTTAAAACTTGTTTAATCATAATCCTCTGGCCTGTACGTGGATGCATAAAATGATCACCCACTTCCAGGTATACACATGTAGCGCAACCCGTGCATTTATAATTACCGGGTTTGCGTACAAGAAAAGAGCTAGAACTGCTATTCATTGGTTGTAAGTTAGCAATGTCTGTACGTACCACTTTATCTCTGATATTTCTCCCTCGTTTGTAACAAGGCAACAGAGAACGAGTGGAAAGTGATGGCAAGCTAGTATCCGTTGTAATGACAGGCCAAACCCTTTTGGCCGTAGCCATTATCCGTTTGCTTGCTGGTGAATATTTTGAAACATAAACCATTGCATCAACTTTTTTATTTACTGTATCAATTCGGTTACTTATCACCTTTGGTTGTTTCAAAGCACGTTGTTTAGCATCTTGTAATAATCTATTAGAATATCCCCTCTCTAAGAATTTCTTAATCATCTCATCCATTTGTCTCATCTCATCATCTACATCACTGCAGATGCGATGCACCCGCAATAGTTGTGAATATGGTAAACCACTTTTTAGGGGGTTGGGGTGATAACTAGATGCATGCAACAAACTATTTACATCTGTGGGTTTGTTATAAATTGAGGTGGTAAGTTTACCTTCAGACAAATTGATTCTCACATCCAAAAAGTGTATGGTATCAGGTTGGATATTAAAAGTAAATTTGATGTATTTATCCAAAGCATTAGCCAGATCCATCATCAAAATGAATTCTTCACGTGTGCCAGTCCAGAGGATAAACACGTCATCTATATAGCGCGTGTAAAGCGCCATACGTGACCTGTTACTCTCATTGGCAAAAAATAGGTTCTGCTCCACACCAAACATAAAAGCATTTGCATATGCCGGTGCGGAGCAAGAACCCATGGCACAACCCTGTGCTTGAAGGAAAAATTCATCATTAAAAAGAAAATAATTTCTATGCAAAGTGAGAAAAATCAATTTCAGAAAGAATTCGAACTCTGGACCTGTATAGTGGTGATTATTCTCAATGAGAGTTTTTACAGCTTCGATACCTCGATGGTGTGGAATGCTGGTGTAGAGGCTGTTGACGTCAGCCGTACATAACCAGCATTGTCCATTCACCTCTCCAATCTCATTAAGTTTTTCCAAAAATGAAGTCGTATCTTTAAGGTACGTACTTTGTTGTTGTATTATCGGCTGCAGATAATAATCAACATACTGTGCAACTTTTGTGTACAGGGAATCACGGGCTGAGATTATAGGTCTACCCGGGGGGTTCAAACGATTTTTATGCAGCTTCGGGATGGTATAGAAAATCGGAACCCGAGGACTTTCAACTAATAATGCTGTCATGGTTGCCTTCGAGATAATCCCCTCCTGTACTGCCTTTCCCAACACTTCTGTTAATTCTTTTACATATTTGGGAGTAGGGTCCAATGGTAATCTAGCATATACCGTGGTGTCATTTAACTGCCTATAAGCCTCTAGTTTATAATCTGCTAAATCCTGAATAACAATTCCGCCCCCCTTATCGGCAGGGCGGATTGTTATATCAGTATAACCCGATAGATCATTAAGGGCTTTGAACTCTTGTTTAGACAAGTTAGGTTTAATTTTAATAGAACTACCACAATCATCTATACATTTAGACACAGTCCTTGTATAGGATCTAATAGCCGGATTCATCGAATGGGGATCAAACGTCGATTTAGTTTTCACAGGACAGTCTCTGCCAGGAACATAGTCCTTCTCCTTATCTGCAAAAAATTCCTTTAACCTGAGTTGTCTATTAAATCGACTGAGATCAACTTTACTTTCAAACGTATCATGTTTATTTGTGGGCACAAAATTAAGGCCTCTAGATAATACACTAATCTCCACCGTTGAGATTTCTCTAGATGATAGGTTATACACTACTTCTTGCTTTTTGAACTCTTGCCTCCTTTGCCTTTGGCATTGCTTGCCACGTCGGGTTCTTTTACTTCGGGGCCCTCGAGCTGGGCTCTCGTTTTCACACCTAAAGGGAATTTAGAGGCTTTAGAGGTCTTGGAAGTAGAAGGTTGTTCCGCCTCACTGTTTGAAGCCCCACTGCTAGAGTCCGCTTCCAGCGGAAACCGTCTGTTTCTATTAAAGGTCTTAGATCTGAAATTCTTCTGTTTGAAAGTAGAGTTGTTGGCCCAAAGATATACCCTATTCTCCACATAGTCCTTAGATACTGTCACATATTTTTTGGTTTTGAATCTGATGAGATCTGATTTATATTTTTCTACTTGTGTGGTTAATTTACTCAACCAATCACAACTGGTATCAGTGGATAAATCATTGAGACATACCATCTCAAGGTCTTTGATCTTTTTGCGGACCACTTCCAATTCTCGTGCCGCCTCCTCTACTACCAGCAAGATCAAGTCAAAAGATGCTTTGTTAAGCACTGCAGCCCATTTTCTGCAGAAATCAGGGTTATGTGGCCCTATAGTAGGAGTGTTCTTAATTCTAAAACCACGTGGAAGCATTTTTATCCCGATAGTAATCTGAAAGTGACACTCCATGAAGATAAAAGTCAGTTTCACGGTTCTTCAGTCTCAAAAGTGCAGTGAACTGTTGCTCTAATGTATCTTTTGTATGTGTTGAAGACATCTTGTCCTTGAACAGGATTCTCTCCACATCTACATCAGATAATGACAAAAAATCACCTTGCGGCAACGTCACCTGCCGAAAGCCTGCTACCTCCTCTCGTACTGTATCCATTTTCCAACGTGAAATAGACAAACAGGAGAAAGTGAATCACCAGTTCTCGTAGTTGTTGCAATTAACAATGGCAATATGTCCACAATAAGAAACAGGTGCCTTAGTGCAATATAGGCATAGAAGCCAATTGTAATATATACACAAATGATCCTCGGCACTCCGTTACGAAAAGTTGGTGCAGCCTGCCCGGTGCCCTCCACAGCCAAACAGCAAAATAGAAATGTAATTGGCGGCACTCCTGGGACTAATTCCAGTGAATAAACGAGACCACCCCGTCTATTCCAGCTTAACGTTTCGGTCTTTATTGACCGTCTTCAGAAGCAACAATAATCAAAATACAAAACATCTTACCTTAAATAACTGTACAAATCACCACATGTGCAAACGCTCACGGAGCCCCGTGTAGCTACATCCGGTTACGTCATCAACCGCGGACCACAAAGTCCCGTCTCTGGCGCATACCGGCATACGTGCTCCCATCACCATGGAAACTTCAACATAAACAGAATCGGCAGCCCATTAATAAATGACATACATAGTCATCGTAATAAACATTGTCCAGTGATAATCTGAACATAACAATATTAAACAAAGTCATATATACATAAAGAGCCTACTTATCAAAAGACTTAACACGTTTAGTGAAACTTGCTACTTATAGAAAACATGAAAGGGACAATGTTTCATTCAGCCCATATGGAGACACCGTCTTAAGGCGGTGTATCCATCGAGCTTCTAATTGCAAGAGCTGTTTAGCCCTGTCACCTCCACGTTTAGTAAATGGTACTTGTTCTAAGATCCTGTACCTTAATGTGGATAAATTATGACCACATTGCTTGAAATGTTTTGCAACGGGTTGATCTATTAGCTTCCCTTCCAATGATTGTTTTATTGCACTCCTATGTTGTGTCATCCGTTCCTTAAATTGGCAAGTTGTCTTGCCAATATACAATAAGTCACAAGGACAACGTATACAATATACTACAAAACGGCTGCTACAGGTTAAAACTTGTTTAATCATAATCCTCTGGCCTGTACGTGGATGCATAAAATGATCACCCACTTCCAGGTATACACATGTAGCGCAACCCGTGCATTTATAATTACCGGGTTTGCGTACAAGAAAAGAGCTAGAACTGCTATTCATTGGTTGTAAGTTAGCAATGTCTGTACGTACCACTTTATCTCTGATATTTCTCCCTCGTTTGTAACAAGGCAACAGAGAACTAGAGGAAAGTGATGGCAAGCTAGTATCCGTTGTAATGACAGGCCAAACCCTTTTGGCCGTAGCCATTATCCGTTTGCTTGCTGGTGAATATTTTGAAACATAAACCATTGCATCAACTTTTTTATTTACTGTATCAATTCGGTTACTTATCACCTTTGGTTGTTTCAAAGCACGTTGTTTAGCATCTTGTAATAATCTATTAGAATATCCCCTCTCTAAGAATTTCTTAATCATCTCATCCATTTGTCTCATCTCATCATCTACATCACTGCAGATGCGATGCACCCGCAATAGTTGTGAATATGGTAAACCACTTTTTAGGGGGTTGGGGTGATAACTAGATGCATGCAACAAACTATTTACATCTGTGGGTTTGTTATAAATTGAGGTGGTAAGTTTACCTTCAGATAAAGTGGTACGTACAGACATTGCTAACTTACAACCAATGAATAGCAGTTCTAGCTCTTTTCTTGTACGCAAACCCGGTAATTATAAATGCACGGGTTGCGCTACATGTGTATACCTGGAAGTGGGTGATCATTTTATGCATCCACGTACAGGCCAGAGGATTATGATTAAACAAGTTTTAACCTGTAGCAGCCGTTTTGTAGTATATTGTATACGTTGTCCTTGTGACTTATTGTATATTGGCAAGACAACTTGCCAATTTAAGGAACGGATGACACAACATAGGAGTGTAATAAAACAATCATTGGAAGGGAAGCTAATAGATCAACCCGTTGCAAAACATTTCAAGCAATGTGGTCATAATTTATCCACATTAAGGTACAGGATCTTAGAACAAGTACCATTTACTAAACGTGGAGGTGACAGGGCTAAACAGCTCTTGCAATTAGAAGCTCGATGGATACACCGCCTTAAGACGGTGTCTCCATATGGGCTGAATGAAACATTGTCCCTTTCATGTTTTCTATAAGTAGCAAGTTTCACTAAACGTGTTAAGTCTTTTGATAAGTAGGCTCTTTATGTATATATGACTTTGTTTAATATTGTTATGTTCAGATTATCACTGGACAATGTTTATTACGATGACTATGTATGTCATTTATTAATGGGCTGCCGATTCTGTTTATGTTGAAGTTTCCATGGTGATGGGAGCACGTATGCCGGTATGCGCCAGAGACGGGACTTTGTGGTCCGCGGTTGATGACGTAACCGGATGTAGCTACACGGGGCTCCGTGAGCGTTTGCACATGTGGTGATTTGTACAGTTATTTAAGGTAAGATGTTTTGTATTTTGATTATTGTTGCTTCTGAAGACGGTCAATAAAGACCGAAACGTTAAGCTGGAATAGACGGGGTGGTCTCGTTTATTCACTGGAATTAGTCCCAGGAGTGCCGCCAATTACATTTCTATTTTGCTGTTTGGCTGTGGAGGGCACCGGGCAGGCTGCACCAACTTTTCGTAACGGAGTGCCGAGGATCATTTGTGTATATATATATATATATATATATATATATATATATATATATACTGGAAAGACGAGGCGGCACTCAGAGGCTTGTAACTGCAATCATATATTTGTGCAAATGGTGCAAATCATTGATATGATTTGCACCATTTGCACAAATATATGATTGCAGTTACAAGCCTCTGAGTGCCGCCTCGTCTTTCCAGTATACATCACCGGTTCCCGGTTTGGGAGGGCACCAGAGCAGCATCAGTCCAGTATTGGACTAAGTGGAGTGCCGGAGCATCTGTTCCTCTTATATATATATATATATATATATATATATATATATATATATATATATATACAGAGACACCTTACTACTATTTTACTGAGTCGTGCAAGTGTCTGTTTTTTGTGTATTGTATTGTCTGTCGCCATAATGAGTAAGGCACCAGCAAAAACTAAAAAGCATAATTGCAAAGTCTGTAGCATGGTGTTACCGGATGGATCTACCACATGTACAGTATGTTTTGTGGATTCGGTTCAGAATACGATTTCTGCTCCAGTTTTACAGCCAATTTCCTCACCGAACCCTCCGTGGGAAATGTTAGTAAATGTACTGGATAGGTTACAATCAGAATTGACCGCCGCTCGACAGGAGCGGGAAATGGCAAGATCTGAGTCTAGGGTGAGACCGCCAGAACTACCGGAGGCGTCTCAGCCTTGCGTAAGGTCCAAATCCATTTTGGGTAAACGGGATAAATGTCATATGTCTTATGATTTTCCGGTTTCTGCTATGTTGCATTCTGACGATTCCATGCCAGATCTCACGGAACAAGATGAGGGTGAGGAGGGCGAAGTGGAGTCAGATGGTGAGGATTTTAACAGTTCCGGCATTGATGATCTCATCAGAGCGGTACGTCAGTCTCTGAAGTTTACTGAAACTGAGGAGCCTCTCACAAATGATCAGGTCGTATTTACTAAACGACAAAAAACTCCAATAAGTTTTCCTGTCTCGGAATCTCTGAATCAGATGTTAGTAGAAACACGACAGAATCCAGATAAACGGTTTTCTATACCTCGCAGATTTAAGTCTAGTTACCCGTTTCCAGACTCGGTAACATGTACATGGAAGAATCCACCAATAGTTGATTCGTCAGTGTCGAAGCTTACCAAGAAATTAACCATACCAGTGCCAGCAGCTACTACGCTTAAAGACCCTTCAGATCGCAAGATAGAAACTATGCTAAAGTCCATGTATGTAGCAGCAGGTGTGATGCTGAGACCTGGATTGGTTGGCATCTGGGTCACTAAGGCGCTCATAATATGGATTACAGAACTCAAATCTGCTTTACATGACGAAAACCTGATACTTCTTGCAAATCAAATGAGTGAGACTGTAGAGTATCTCTGTACAGCGTCTACTGACGTCTGTCAACTCACTTCTCGTATTTCATCGTCGCTAGTTACGGCACGAAGAGCACTCTGGCTGCGTGCTTATCATGCGGAGGCAGAGGTCAAACGAGGTATAGAGGCGTTGCCTTACGATGGCAAGAAGTTGTTTGGTCCTGAATTGGACGCATGGATTGCTGAGGCTACGGGAGGTAAGTCTGTTTTCTTACCATTGCCTCCACCGGTATCAAGAAGGAGGTACGCTGGACCTTCGTTCAAATCCTTTAGACCTCAGTCCTTTCGAGGACGTGGCAGAGGAACAGCCACGCCTGCTAGACGTGGTCGTGGTTTCCAACAAACCAACACAAGTCGCCAGGACGCTAAGGTTACCGACAAACCAGTGGCATGACGGGCTACCAGCCCATCTCGGTTCTCCGATTGTGGGAGCACGCCTTAAGACGTTCCATTTGGCGTGGTTCCACACATCCGCGGATGGGTGGATCCGCAATTTAGTGTTAAAAGGTTACAAAATAGAGTTCGACTGTCTTCCGCCTCTGCGGTTTTTCAAGACAGGATTGCCTCTGTCGGACGACAAGAGGGCGGTTCTGCAAATTGCCATTCAGTCCCTACTGGATTCAGCAGTTTTGATTCCGGTCCCTGTACATCAGCAGGATCAGGGTTATTATTCCAGTCTGTTTGTGGTACCGAAGCCGGATGGCTCAGTCAGACCAATATTGAACTTAAAGGGTCTCAATCAGTACGTAACTTACTACAGATTCAAGATGGAGTCTCTGCGTTCGGTAATTGCGGGTTTAGAGCCAAAGGAATTTATGATTGCGCTAGATCTCAAGGATGCGTACTTACACATTCCAATTTGGCAGCCTCATCAGAAATTCTTACGGTTTGCAATACGCCAGAACCATTATCAGTTTCAGGCTCTACCGTTTGGCCTGTCGTCAGCGCCTCGGGTATTCACCAAAGTGATGTCTGTGATGATAGCTCATCTCAGATCCCTGGGAGTGACAATAGTTCCGTATTTAGACGATCTGCTCATCAAAGCTCGGTCTCAACAGATGCTTCTCCAACATGCGCTGCTAACGTACGATGTACTGGTTCACCACGGTTGGATTGTCAATTTCAAGAAATCACATCTAATTCCGTCTCAACGCCTTCAATTCCTAGGTATGATTCTCGATACGGTCAATCAAAGAATTTACCTACCACAACAGAAAGTACAAGTTCTACGCCATCTAGTACAGTTAGTGCTCAAGCCACGCCCAGTGTCTGTACACTTGTGCATTCGCCTCTTAGGCACAATGGTGGCAGCTTTCGAAGCGCTTCAGTTCGGAAGATTTCACTTGCGTCCATTTCAACTGAATGTGCTCGCCCAGTGGTCGGGCTCGCATCTGCAGATTCACCACAGGGTGAGGTTGTCGCCAAGGGCAAGAGTGTCTCTGCTCTGGTGGCTCAAGGAACACAATTTAACCGCAGGAAGACGGTTCGGAGGCTGGAATTGGATAATTCTAACTACGGACGCCAGTCTCAGAGGTTGGGGAGCGGTAATTCAAAATTGTCAGCTCCAGGGTCTCTGGGCGGATCACGAAAGATTGCTGTCTATAAATGTCCTGGAACTCCGCGCAGTTTACAATGCGCTAGGACAAGCAGTGCACATGCTTCGCTCTCAGCCTGTCCAAGTGCAGTCAGACAATGCGACGGCGGTCGCATACATCAACAAACAAGGAGGAACGAGAAGCCGCATGGCAATGCGGGAAGTAGCTCGAATCCTCAATTGGGCGGAATACCACCAGGTGATATTGTCGGCCGTGTTCATTCCGGGAGTGGACAACTGGGAAGCGGATTATCTCAGTCGTCGGGATTTTCATCCAGGCGAATGGGCATTAAATCCAGAAGTGTTTCACATGTTGGTTCAGCGATGGGGTTATCCTCAGGTGGACCTGATGGCGTCTCGACACAATCACCAAACGTTCCAGTATGTGTCCAGAACAAGAGATCCAAAGGCAGTGGCGGTGGATGCTCTCACTGTCGCGTGGCCGTACAGTCTTGTGTATCTGTTTCCACCGTTTCCGTTGCTCCCTCTGGTGCTAAAACGGATCAAAAGAGAGTCTGTCACAGTCATACTAGTGGCACCTCATTGGCCTCGGAGAGCTTGGTTCTCGGATCTCCAAGGACTACTCGCAGACGATCCTTGGCCGCTCCCACTACGTCCAGACCTGTTACAACAGGGTCCGTTCCTTTACCCCGATTTAGCGCGGCTGCGTTTGACGGGGTGGCTGTTGAGACCGCCCTCTTAAGAAGAGAGGGCATTCCAGAATCAGTTATACCAACCATGTTACGAGCTAGGAAGCCGGTTACGGCAGCTCATTATTACAGAATATGGCGTGCCTATATAGGTTGGTGTGAAGCTCGGAAGTTTCCGACATCATCTTTCAAGTTATCCCGCCTTTTGTTATTTCTACAAACGGGGTTGGATGGAGGACTGCGTTTATCTACACTAAAGGTGCAGGTATCTGCTTTGTCAATTTACTTTCAAAGACGATTGGCTCTATTGCCGTCTATACGCACTTTTCTCCAAGGTGTCCTCAGAGTACAGCCTCCATTCATTCCACCTACAGCGCCATGGGACTTGAATCTAGTTTTAGATTTCTTACAGTCTTCATATTTTGAACCCTTACAGCAAGTGGATATAAAGTTTCTCACTTGGAAAACAATTTTTCTTCTAGCCTTAGCTTCGGCAAGGCGTGTTTCAGATTTGGGTGCCTTGTCATGCAAGTCACCGTATTTGGTGTTTCATGATGACAGAGCGGAACTTCGGACGAATCCCGCTTTCTTACCAAAGGTAGTGTCATCTTTTCACATCAATCAACCAATAGTAGTTCCTGTGTTGACAGCACATTCTGGAACTCTGGATGTGGTACGTGCGTTACGCCTTTATGTATCCCGAACGTCTTCAGTTCGTAAGACGGATACGTTGTTTGTTCTCTGATGCTGCCAAGATGGGTTGGCCAGCGTCTAAACAAACCTTATCCAGATGGATAAAACTGATATGTCAAGCTTACCTTCATGCTAGGTTACAGCCGCCTACATCAGTAACCGCTCATTCCACACGTTCTGTGGGAACTTCATGGGCAGCTGGTCGGGGAGCTTCTACAACGCAGCTTTGCCGTGCGGCTACATGGTCTTCAGTACACACGTTTGTGCGCTTTTACAAGTTTGATATGTTTGCGGCATCAGCATCTAGCTTTGGCCGCCTAGTGTTACAGGTGCCAAACAGCTCTCCCGCCCACGGGGGAAGCTTTGGTATGTCCCAAGAGTACTCCAGTGACCCCTAGTGGATAATAAAGAAAATAGGATTTTGGTACTTACCAGGTAAATCCTTTTCTTTGAATCCATAGGGAGCACTGGACGCCCACCCAGAACAGTTTTACCTGGTTTGTGGTAAGTTCAGGGGATCTTATGGTAACACACTCTCACCGACTGGTTCACATTATCAAGTGCTGGTTATGGTGTCAACTGTTTAGTTGTCAGTAACGTTAGGTGTCAACGTTGTTGTCCGTTATGTTATATGTAATACTCCATTGTCAACCTCTCTATAGTTCCTGTTCGGCTCAGTAAAAAACACTGAGGTACTCGGGGATATGGAGGGGTGGAGTGTTCTAAATTTAAATATTCAGTGCCCTGTTCCTACGGAAACCGTCAATATCCCAAGAATACTCCAGTGCCCCCTATGGATTCAAAGAAAAGGATTTACCTGGTAAGTACCAAAATCCTATTTTTGGCCTAGGGCTGTCATGAAAAAACCCTTCATACTTTAGGCACCGTGATTCAATAAAATGTCATTTTGTTGCAGTACATATCCCATGTTTACAGAGGGCATTCAGTAATCCCTTTTCTCTGACGTCCTAGTGGATGCTGGGGACTCTGTAAGGACCATGGGGAATAGACGGCTCCACAGGAGACTGGGCACAACTAAAGAAAGATTCAGGACTATCTGGTGTGCACTGGCTCCTCCCCATATGACCCTCCTCCAGACCTCAGTTAGATTTTTGTGCCCCGGCTGAGCTGGATGCACACTAGGAGGCTCTCCTGAGCTCCTAGAAAGAAAGTATATTTTAGATTTTTTATTTTACAGTGAGACCTGCTGGCAACAGGCTCACTGCAACGAGGGACTAAGGGGAGAAGAAGTGAACCTACCTAACTGGTGGTAGCGTGGGCTTCTTAGGCTACTGGACACCATTAGCTCCAGAGGGATCGCACACAGGACCCGACCTCGACGTCCGGTCCCGGAGCCGCGCCGCCGTCCCCCTTACAGAGCCAGAAGCAAGAAGTGTCCGGAAAATCGGCGGCTGAAGACTTCTGTCTTCTCCAAGGTAGCGCACAGCACTGCAGCTGTGCGCCATTGCTCCTCATGCACACCACACACTCCGGTCACTGATGGGTGCAGGGCACTGGGGGGGGGGTGCCCTGAGCAGCAATATTAACACCTTGGCTGGCAAAACTGACACCATATATAGCCCTAGAGGTTATATAGGTGTTAATTATCCCTGCCAGGTTTACTCAAACAGCGGGAGAAAGCCAGGTGAAAAAGGGGCGGAGCCATCTTCCTCAGCACACTGGTGCCATTTTCCCTCAGCTCCGCTGGAAGGATCGCTCCCTAGCTCTCCCCTGCAGTCCTGCACTACAGAAAGGGTAAAAAAGAGAGGGGGGGGGCAATAAATTTAGGTGCAGTATATATAATACAAGCAGCTATAGGGGAAAACACTCTGTATAGTGATATCCCTGTGTTATATAGCGCTCTGGTGTGTGCTGGCATACTCTCCCTCTGTCTCCCCAAAGGGCTTTGTGGGGTCCTGTCCTCTGTCAGAGCATTCCCTGTGTGTGTGCTGTGTGTCGGTACTGCTGTGTTGACATGTATGATGAGGATAATGATGTGGAGGCAGAGCAAATGCCTGTGAATGTGATGTCACCCCCTGCGGGGTCGACACCTGTGTGGATGGACTTATGGAAGGAATTACGTGATAGTGTCAGCTCCTTACATAAAAGGTTTGACGACATAGGACAGCCGGCTACTCAGCTTGTGCCTGTCCAAGCATCTCAAATGTCATCAGGGGCTTTAAAACGCCCGCTACCTCAGATGGCAGACACAGATGTTGACACGGATACCGACTCCAGTGTCGACGACGATGAGACTAGTGTACCTTCCAATAGGGCCACACGTTACATGATTGAGGCGATGAAAAATGTATTACACATTTCTCTAACGTCCTAAGTGGATGCTGGGACTCCGTAAGGACCATGGGGAATAGCGGCTCCGCAGGAGACAGGGCACAAAATAAAAGCTTGAGATATCAGGTGGTGTGCACTGGCTCCTCCCCCTATGACCCTCCTCCAAGCCAGTTAGATTTTTGTGCCCGGCCGAGAAGGGTGCAAACTAGGTAGCTCTCCAGAGCTGCTTAGAATAAAAGTTTAGTTAGGTTTTTTTATTTTCAGTGAGTCCTGCTGGCAACAGGCTCACTGCATCGTGGGACTAAGGGGAGAAGAAGCGAACTCACCTGAGTGCAGAGTGGATTGGGCTTCTTAGGCTACTGGACGTTAGCTCCAGAGGGACGATCACAGGTTCAGCCTGGATGGGTCACCGGAGCCGCGCCGCCGTCCCCCTTACAGAGCCAGAAGAGACGAAGGTCCGGTGAAAGCGGCGGCAGAAGACATCCTGTCTTCAAGACTAAGGTAGCGCACAGCACCGCAGCTGTACGCCATTGCTCTCAGCACACTTCACACTCCGGTCACTGAGGGTGCAGGGCGCTGGGGGGGAGCGCCCTGAGACGCAATATAACACACATATACCTTAGCTGGCAAAAGGAATACATCACATATAGCTCCAGGGCTATATGGATGTATTTTTTCCCCTGCCATTTTACACAAAAAAGCGGGAGTTAAGGACGTCGTGAAGGGGCGGGGCCTATCTCCTCAGCACACTGGCGCCATTATTCCCTCACAGCTCCGCTGGAAGGACGGCTCCCTGATTCTCCCCTGCAGTACTGCATCTGATTCAGGGTAAAAAAGAGAAGGGGGGGCATTTTGGCAGCAAATAACTAGATTAACAGCAGCTATAAGGGATTAACACTTATATAAGGTTATCCCTGTATATATATATATAGCGCTGGGTGTGTGCTGGCAGACTCTCCCTCTGTCTCTCCAAAGGGCTAAGTGGGGTCCTGTCCTCTATCAGAGCATTCCCGGTGTGTGTGCTGTGTGTCGGTACGCGTGTGTTGACATGTATGAGGAGGAAAATGAGGTGGAGGCGGAGCAGTTGCCTGTGTTAGTGATGTCACCCCCTAGGGAGTCGACACCTGACTGGATGATTGTGTTTAAGCAATTAAGTGATAATGTCAGCAATTTACAAAAAACTGTTGACGACATGAGAAAGCCGGCAAATCAATTAGTGCCTGTTCAGGCGTCTCAGACACCCTCAGGGGCCCTAAAACGGCCGCTACCTCAGTGGGTCGACACAGATCCAGATACAGATACTGAATCTAGTGTCGACGGTGACGAGACAAACGTAATGTCCAGTAGGGCCACACGTTACATGATCACGGCAATGAAAGAGGCATTGAACCTTTCTGACACTACAAATACCTCAAAGGCGGGTATTATGTGGGGTGTGAAAAAACTGCCAATAGTTTTTCCTGAGTCTGAGGAAATAAATGAGGTGTGTGATAAAGCGTGGGTTTCCCCCGATAAAAAACAGCTAATTTCTAATAGGTTATTAGCACTATACCCTTTCCCGCCAGAGGTTAGGGCACGGTGGGAAACACCCCCTAGGGTAGATAAGGCGCTCACACGTTTATCTAAACAAGTAGCGTTACCGTCCCCTGATACGGCCACCCTCAAAGAACCAGCTGATAGGAGGCTGGAAAATATCCTGAAAAGTATATACACACATACTGGTGTTATACTGCGACCAGCAATCGCATCAGCCTGGATGTGCAGTGCTGGAGTCGCATGGGCGGATTCCCTGACTGAGAATATTGATACCCTGGATAGGGACAATATTCTGTTAACTATAGAACATTTAAAGGATGCATTGCTATATATGCGTGATGCGCAGAGGGATATTTGTACCCTGGCATCAAGAGTAAGCGCAATGTCCATCTCTGCCAGAAGAGCATTATGGACCAGACAGTGGTCAGGGGACGCAGATTCCAAACGGCACATGGAAGTATTGCCGTATAAGGGGGAGGAGTTATTTGGGGCTGGTCTAACAGACCTGGTGGCCACGGCAACGGCTGGAAAATCCACCTTTTTACCCCAGGTTACTTCACATCAACAGAAAAAGACACAGTCTTTTCAAACTCAGTCCTTTCGTTCCCATAAGTACAAGCGAGCAAAAGGTCACTCTTTTCTGCCCAAGGGCAGAGGAAGAGGAAAAAGGCGGCACCATGCAGCCGCTTCCCAGGAGCAGAAGCCCTCCCCTGCTTCTGCCAAGTCTTCAGCATGACGCTGGGGCTTTACAAGCAGACTCAGACACGGTGGGGGCCCGTCTCAAGTATTTCAACGCGCAGTGGGCTCACTCGCAAGTGGATCCCTGGATTCTACAGGTAGTATCACAGGGGTACAAACTGGAATTCGAGGCGTTTCCTCCTCATCGGTTCCTGAAGTCTGCTTTACCAAAGTCTCCCTCCGACAGGGAGGCAGTTCTGGAAGCCATTCACAAGCTGTACTCCCAGCAGGTGATAATCAAGGTACCCCTCTTACAACAGGGGAAGGGGTATTATTCCACACTATTTGTGGTACCGAAGCCGGACGGCTCGGTGAGACCAATATTAAATCTAACATCTTTGAACACTTACATAAAAAGGTTCAAATTCAAGATGGAGTCACTCAGAGCGGTGATAGCGAACCTGGAAGAGGGGGACTATATGGTGTCGCTGGACATCAAGGATGCTTATCTCCACGTCCCAATATATCCTTCTCACCAAGGGTACCTCAGGTTTGTAGTACAAAACTGTCATTATCAGTTTCAGACGCTGCCGTTTGGATTGTCCACGGCGCCTCGGGTCTTTACCAAGGTAATGGCCGAAATGATGATTCTTCTACGAAGAAAAGGCATCTTAATTATCCCTTACTTGGACGATCTCCTGATAAGGGCAAGAACCAAGGAACAGTTAGAAGTCGGAGTGGCACTATCTCAGGTAGTGCTAAGTCAGCACGGATGGATTCTAAATATTCCAAAATCGCAGCTGATTCCAACGACACGTCTACTGTTCTTAGGAATGATTCTGGACACAGTCCAGAAGAAGGTGTTTCTCCCGGAGGAGAAGGGCAGGGAGTTATCCGAGCTAGTCAGGAACCTCCTAAAACCAGGACAGGTCTCAGTGCATCAGTGCACAAGGGTCCTGGGAAAAATGGTGGCTTCTTACGAAGCGATTCCATTCGGAAGATTCCATGCAAGAACTTTTCAGTGGGATCTACTGGGAAAATGGTCCGGATCGCATCTTCAGATGCATCAACGGATAACCCTGTCGCCAAGGACAAGGGTGTCTCTCCTGTGGTGGCTTCAGAGGGCTCATCTACTAGAGGGCCGCAGATTTGGCATTCAGGATTGGATCCTGGTAACCACGGATGCCAGCCTGAGAGGCTGGGAAGCAGTCACACAGGGAAGGAATTTCCAGGGCTTGTGGTCAAGCATGGAAACATCTCTTCATATAAACATTCTAGAACTAAGGGCCATTTACAATGCCTTAATTCAAGCAAAACCTCTGCTTCAGGGTCAGGCGGTGTTGATCCAGTCGGACAACATCACGTCAGTCGCCCACATAAACAGACAGGGCGGCACGAGAAGCAGGAGGGCAATGGCAGAAACTGCAAGGATTCTTCGCTGGGCGGAAAATCATGTGATAGCACTGTCAGCAGTGTTCATTCCGGGAGTGGACAACTGGGAAGCAGACTTCCTCAGCAGACACGACCTTCACCCGGGAGAGTGGGGACTTCACCCAGAAGTCTTCCACCAAATTGTAAACCGTTGGGAAAGACCAAAGGTGGACATGATGGCGTCACGTCTAAACAAAAAACTGGACAGATATTGCGCCAGGTCAAGGGACCCTCAGGCAATAGCAGTGGACGCTCTGGTAACGCCGTGGGTGTACCAGTCAGTGTATGTATTCCCTCCTCTGCCCCTCATACCGAAAGTATTGAGAATCATAAGAAGGAGAGGAGTAAGAACTATACTCGTGGTTCCGGATTGGCCAAGAAGGTCTTGGTACCCGGAACTTCAAGAGATGCTCACGGACGAACCGTGGCCTCTACCTCTAAGACAGGACCTGCTACTGCAGGGGCCTTGTCTGTTCCAAGACTTACCGCGGCTGCGTTTGACGGCATGGCGGTTGAACGCCGGATCCTGAAGGACAAGGGCATTCCAGAAGAAGTCATCCCTACTCTGGTAAAAGCCAGAAAGGAAGTAACCGCAAAACATTATCACCGCATTTGGCGTAAATATGTTGCGTGGTGTGAGGCCAAGAAGGCCCCTACACAGGAATTTCAACTGGGTCGTTTCTTGCATTTCCTGCAAACAGGACTGTCTATGGGCCTAAAATTAGGGTCCATTAAGGTTCAAATTTCGGCCCTGTCGATATTCTTCCAGAAAGAACTGGCTTCAGTACCTGAAGTTCAGACATTTGTGAAAGGGGTGCTGCACATACAGCCTCCTTTTGTGCCTCCAGTGGCACCTTGGGATCTCAATGTTGTGTTGAGATTTCTAAAATCACACTGGTTTGAACCATTGTCTACGGTAGATTTAAAATATCTCACGTGGAAGGTGTCGATGCTGTTGGCCTTGGCTTCAGCTAGGCGTGTGTCAGAATTGGCGGCTTTATCATGTAAAAGCCCTTACCTAAATTTTCATTCTGACAGGGCGGAATTGAGGACTCGTCCTCAATTTCTACCTAAGGTGGTTTCTGCATTTCACATGAACCAACCTATTGTGGTACATGCGGCTACTAGGGACTTAGAGGACTCTAAGTTGCTGGACGTTGTCAGGGCCTTGAAAATATATGTTTCCAGGATGGCTGGAGTCAGGAAAACTGACTCGCTGTTTATCCTGTATGCACCCAACAAGCTGGGTGCTCCTGCTTCAAAGCAGACGATTGCTCGTTGGATTTGTAGTACAATTCAGCTTGCACATTCCGTGGCAGGATTGCCACAGCCAAAATCAGTAAAAGCCCATTCCACAAGGAAAGTGGGCTCATCTTGGGCGGCTGCCCGAGGGGTCTCGGCTTTACAACTTTGCCGAGCAGCTACTTGGTCAGGGGCAAACACGTTTGCTAAATTCTACAAATTTGATACCCTGGCTGAGGAGGACCTGGAGTTCTCTCATTCGGTGCTGCAGAGTCATCCGCACTCTCCCGCCCGTTTGGGAGCTTTGGTATAATCCCCATGGTCCTTACGGAGTCCCAGCATCCACTTAGGACGTTAGAGAAAATAAGATTTTACTTACCGATAAATCTATTTCTCGTAGTCCGTAGTGGATGCTGGGCGCCCATCCCTAGTGCGGATTGTCTGCAATACTTGTATATAGTTATTGTTACAAAAAATTCGGGTTATTATTGTTGAGCCATCCTTTCAGAGGCTCCTTTAAATTTATCATACTGTTAACTGGGTTCAGATCACGAGTTGTACGGTGTGATTGGTGTGGCTGGTATGAGTCTTACCCGGGATTCAATATCCTTCCTTATTATGTACGCTCGTCCGGGCACAGTATCCTAACTGGCTTGGAGGAGGGTCATAGGGGGAGGAGCCAGTGCACACCACCTGATATCTCAAGCTTTTATTTTGTGCCCTGTCTCCTGCGGAGCCGCTATTCCCCATGGTCCTTACGGAGTCCCAGCATCCACTACGGACTACGAGAAATAGATTTATCGGTAAGTAAAATCTTATTTTCTGATAGTACCCCAGGTACCACAAAAAAGGGTATTATGTTTGGTGAGAAAAAACTACCAGTAGTTTTTCCTGCATCTGAGGAATTAAATGAGGTGTGTGAAGAAGCGTGGACTTCCTCCGATAAGAAATTGATAATTTCTAAACGGTTATTGGCAGCGTACCCTTTCCCGCCAGAGGATAGGTCACGTTGGGAAACACCCCCTAGGGTAGATAAAGCGCTTACACGTTTATCAAAAAAGGTGGCACTACCGTCTCCGGATACGGCCGCCCTAAAGAAACCTGCTGATAGAAAGCAGGAGACTACCCTTAAAGCTATATATACACACACGGACATATTGCGACCAGCGATTGCATCGGCATGGATGTGCAGTGCTGCTGCTGCGTGGTCAGATTCGCTGTCGGATAATATTGATGATGCCGATTCAAAAAGGCACATGGAAGTTTTGCCTTATAAGGGGGTGGAACTGTTTGGGGATGGTCTTTCAGATCTCGTTTCCACAGCTACGGCTGGGAAATCGACATTTTTGCCACAGGCTACCCCACAGCAAAAGAAAGCACCGTATTATCAAGTACAGTCCTTTCGGCCCCATAAAGACAAGAGGGCTAGAGGCGCATCCTTTCTGCCGAGAGGCAAAGGTAGAGGGAATAAACTGCAGCTTTTCGGCCTCCCAGCATGCAGTGGGCCCGTCCATATATCCCCGCCTCGGGCAAATTCAGTTTTCTGCAGCGGGGTACACTGTATTCCACAGGGAATAACATCGGGGGTGTAGAGTAGGATCTTGATCCGAGGCACCAACAGGCTAAAAGATTTGACACTTCCCAAGTTGCATAGCACCACCTCCTCTATAACCCCGCCTCCGTGCACAGGAGCTCAGTTTGTAAGTTGGTGCCTGCAAGCAGGTCACTAACGGAGGGCTGCTCCAGCAGCCCTGAAAAGAGCTTTTATAATTGAAAATAGAGGACTTCAAGGGCTGCAGCATAGGTATAAAGTACTAGATGTCACTCACTGACCTCTCGTGCTGCAGCTCTATCACCTCCCCCAGCGGTGCTGTATACTCCCGCGCCCTGGTTGCCAGGTACTTACAATGGAGGGCTTCGGTCTCCATCAAGGTGCACACAATGGACCGCGTGCGCTGGCGTGGACACTGGCAGTACAGGGACCCCACTAGACCACCAGGCCAAGGGCACAGGTCGGATTTTACTAAAAATCCATTTTAATAAGGCCTGCAGTACCCGGTGGTGAAGTCCAGCAAGGGGATAAGGCTTTGACCTGTAGCCCCCTCCCCAAGCGCCAGGCGCCATTTACTGCAAATGTTCCCACCCTGCAGCTGCTTCTCTCTGCCTCACTTCCTGTCAGCGTTTGGGCGCCATTTCTTACATGCTTAGCTGATCCTGGGAATACTGGGCTCTGTCTCCTCTAAAGCCGCCTGCATCCAGCGCTGTGCATTTACAGGACACTTAAGTATTCTACGTGTCTTTAGACAGCGTTAGTTAAGAGTGCATACATTCAGGGATATTTAGTATAAGTACCCTGTGATATACATCCAGTTTCAATGTGCATTGTTATATCTATTTTACTATATAGCATTACTCTGTAGTCTAGTTACTTAGTATTTCTCTGACGTCCTAGTGGATGCTGGGAACTCCGTAAGGACCATGGGGAATAGACGGGCTCCGCAGGAGACTGGGCACTCTAAAAGAAAGATTAGGTACTATCTGGTGTGGACTGGCTCCTCCCTCTATGCCCCTCCTCCAGACCCCAGTTAGAATCTGTGCCCGGCCAGAGCTGGGTGCTCCTAGTGGGCTCTCCTGAGCTTGCTAGAAAAGAAAGTATTTGTTAGGTTTTTTATTTTATTTTCAGTGAGCTTCTGCTGGCAACAGACTCACTGCTACGTGGGACTGAGGGGAGAGAAGCAAACCTACCTGCTTGCAGCTAGCTTGTGCTTCTAAGGCTACTGGACACCATTAGCTCCAGAGGGTTCGAACACAGGGCCTGACCTCGATCGTCCGGAGCCGCGCCGCCGTCCCCCTTGCAGAGCCAGAAGACAGAAGATGAACGACGAAATTGGTGGCAGAAGACTCCTGTCTTCATTAAGGTAGCGCACAGCACCGCAGCTGTGCGCCATTGCTCCCAGCACACTTACACGCTCCGGTCACTGTAGGGTGCAGGGCGCTGGGGAGGGGGGGCGCCGTCCCACTTGCAGAGCCAGAAGACGGAAGAACCAGGAGAAAATCGTCGGCTGAAGACTCCGGTCTTCAATAAGGTAGCGCACAGCACTGCAGCTGTGCGCCATTGCTCCCACAGCACACCACACGCTCCGGTCGCTGGTGGGTGCAGGGCGCTGGGGGGGGGGGGGGCACCCTGGGCAGCAATTATAATACCTTTCTCCTTCATCCACTAGGGGCCACTGGAGCGTAGTTACAATGGGGAAATAGTAGGCAGTAATTGGGAGCTGGCACTTCAAAATTCTCACACTGTGGCTAGCTCCTCCCCTACTATCTCCCCTCCAAGCCAGTCTTAGTTTAGTGCCCGAGGTAGCTGGTTCACTTGGGTTTAGCTGAAGAATTTTTTCTTTTTTCTTTATTATTTTATTTTTCTTTCACACACTCACAGACTGGCAGCTCTGCCACTGCCAGTCTGCACCGCGGGAGCTGCCGGCGGGGTCCCATCGCAGCTGCGTGCGGCTCGGGATGGGCCCCGGCTGAGGGAGACACTGAGCTCTCCTGAGTTGGCCGGACACCGCTGCGTGCGGCGCGTGTCGGGGCCACTCCATCCAGCAGAAGATTCCGGCAGCATGGCAGCGGTGAGTATCAAAAATGGCCGGACACCGCTGCGTGCGGCGCGTGTCGGGGCCGCTGGGTCGAAACGCCTGACGGAAGGAAGCGGTGAGTACAATCTCCCCCTCCAGACTGATGTATGTTTTTACATTTTTCAGTTTCAGTGTTTTAATACATGGATGGACAGGCTCCCCTATACTCTCCAGTCAGACAGGCCGGAGTGCATAAAAGGCTTACTAATTTGAAATTGGCGCCATTATGTGGGGGGCGGAGCTTCAGCCCGCTCTGTAAGCGGGCTCAGCGCTCTTCACTCCCCGGCTGCAGCATACAGGCAGCCGGGTGATACATTTACATATATCATATATCTGTGTAATAATTAGCATAGCTCTCATGGCAGAGTGGTAACACCTATGGTTACGATGCCCACGAGCTAGGGTTCGATTCCAGCAAAGGACACACTCTCCCCGGCCGCAGCATACACACTTACAGGCAGCCGGATGATAGTGCGGTTTTAATCGGGCTCAGGCTTTCCGCTCCCCGGCCGCACATCGCTCCCCGGCCGCAGCATACAGGCGGCCGGGGGATGCATGGGCGCTTTCCGCTTACTATACAGCGGATTTGAATTTGGCGCCGAAGCGGAGGGGGCGGAGCTAACTCCCGCTCTGTACGGCGGGCTTTCTCCGCTCCCCAGCCACTGCAGCATGACGAGACGCCGCTCCACAGTCCCCCGCTCCCCGGGCCACTGAAAGCTCCTTTCCTCTCCTGGCTGTGCAGGGAGGATTCTTTACATGTATAAGGTATGAGGGGGGGGTGAAGCTTATTCCCCCCGGTGGAGGCTCCCAGCTCTCATGGTCTCTAGGCAACACACCTGTCTCTGGAGTTTGTAGCTTTTCTGTGCAGTGTGCTGCAGAAATATTGGCCCTCATTCCGAGTTGATCGGTCGCAAGGCGAATTTAGCAGAGTTACACACGCTAAGCCGCCGCCTACTGGGAGTGTATCTTAGCATCTTAAAATTGCGACCGATGTATTCGCAATATTGCGATCACAAACTACTTAGCAGTTTTAGAGTAGCTCCACACTTACTCTGCCTGTGCGATCAGTTCAGTGCTTGTCGTTCCTGGTTTGACGTCACAAACACACCCAGCGTTCGCCCAACCACTCCCCCGTTTCTCCGGCCACTCCTGCGTTTTTTCCGGAAACGGTAGCGTTTTCAGCCACACGCCCATAAAACGCCGTGTTTCCGCCCAGTAACACCCATTTCCTGTCAATCACATTACGATCGCCGGAGCGATGAAAAAGCCGTGAGTAAAAATACTTTCTTCATAGCAAAGATACTTGGCGCAGTCGCAGTGCGAATATTGCGCATGCGCACTAAGCGGAATTTCACTGCGATGCGATGAAAAATACCGAGCGAACGACTCGGAATGAGGGCCCTTGTTACATCTTGCTTTGGCTACATTCCTTCTGCAGGGGAGTCCTCTGACCGGCATTTCAGACATTTAGATCAGGAAACCTGCTCTATTACAGGAGCTGGGACTCAGCTCATTGATAATTAAAAATCTACTGTGCAGTATTTCTTTACCCTACAAATACACAGTATTTATCTACCCTATTAGGTGCACAGTAATTATCTACCCTATTAGGTGCACAGTAATTATCTACCCTATTAGGTGCACAGTATTTATCTGCCCTATTAGGTGCACCGTATTTATCTGCCCTATTAGGTGCACAGTATTTATCTGCCCTATTAGGTGCATGGGTTCACTGTGGTGTGTGTATATAGATAAATATATATATACAAACATATCTATATATAAGTGTGTGTGGGTATGTATATAGATATATCCATACAATACCATATATAGGGGATAAAACAAACACTTCCGCAATGTTTTCTAGAAACAGAATACCCCACCTTGCCACATAACATTTTCCCCCATCTTTTCTCACAGGCTGGTCACCATTTTGAAAAGCCAGCGGAACCTCCGAGAAACATCGGGTGCACCTTAATTAGCGGTACACTACATACAGGGCGGGGTGTTGCCTTCCCTTTATTATTCCTTGGTGTCACTAGTTACTAATGCTATTTGTAATTGGGGAATGTGTGTAAGGCATCAGACAAATAGCGCTGCGGCTCAGTACGCTAGTAGCGGGTATCTGAACAGGGGTTTGAATCCAAACAAAACTTTAAGGAGAGCTCTAGAATTAATGCAATGTCCATTTCTGCCAGGAGAGTATTATGGACTCGGCAGTGGACGGGGGATGCTGATTCTAAAAAAAACATGGAGGTTTTACCTTATAAGGGTGAGGAATTGTTTGGGGACGGTCTCTCTGACCTCGTATCCACAGCAACAGCTGGGAAGTCGACTTTTTTACCTCACGTTCCCTCACAGCCTAAGAAAGCACCGTATTATCAAATGCAGTCCTTTCGGCCTCATAAAGGCAAGCGGGTCAGAGGCGCATCCTTTCTGGCCAGAGGCAGGGGTAGAGGAAAGAAGCTGCACCAGGCAGCCAGTTCCCAGGAACAAAAATCCTCCCCTGCTTCCACTAAGTCCACCGCATGACGTTGGGGCTCCACAGGCAGAGCCAGGTGCGGTGGGGGCGCGTCTCTGAAACTTCAGCAACCAGTGGGTTCGCTCACAGGTGGATCTCTGGGCTGTACAAATTGTACCTCAGGGATACAAGCTGGAGTTCGAGGCGACTCCCCCTCGCCGTTACCTCAAATCAGCCTTGCCAGCTTCTCCCAGGGAAAGGGAGGTAGTACTGGCGGCAATTCACAAGCTGTACCTCCAGCATGTGATAATCAAGGTCCCCCTCCTTCAACAGGGACGGGGTTACTATTCCACAATGTTTGTGGTACCGAAACCGGACGGTTCGGTGAGACCCATTCTGAATTTAAAATCCTTGAACACTTATATAAAGAAATTCAAGTTCAAAATGGAATCGCTCAGCGGTTATTGCAAGCCTGGAAGAGGGGGATTTTATCGTGTCGCTGGACATCAAGGATGCTTACTTGCATTTCCCCATTTACCCACCTCACCAGGAATACCTCAGGTTTGTGGTACAGGACTGTCATTACCAATTCCAGACGTTGCCGTTTGGTCTCTCCACGGCACCGAGAATATTTACCAAGGTAATGGCCGAAATGATACTCCTTCGGAAGAAGGGAGTTATAATTATCCCGTACTTGGAAGATCTCCTCATAAAGGCGAGGTCCAGAGAGCAGTTGTTGGTCAGCGTAGCACTCTCTCAGGAAGTGTTGCAACAGCACGGCTGGATTCTGAATCTACCAAAGTCGCAGCTGGTTTCTACGACGCGTCTGCTTTTCCTGGGCATGATTCTGGACACAGAACAGAAGAAGGTGTTTCTCCCGGTGGAGAAGGCCCAGGAATTGTCATCTCTGGTCAGGGACCTCCTGAAACCAAAACAGGTGTCGGTGCATCACTGCACGCGAGTCCTGGGAAAGATGGTGGCGTCATACGAAGCAATTCCCTTCGGCAGGTTCCATGCAAGGATCTTTCAGTGGGATCTGTTGGACAAGTGGTCCGGATCGCATCTTCAGGTGCATCGGCTGATCACCCTGTCCCCGAGGGCCAGGGTGTCTCTGCTGTGGTGGCTGCAGAGTGCTCATCTTCTCTAGGGCCGCAGGTTCGGCATACAGGACTGGGTCCTGGTGACCACGGATGCAAGCTTCCGAGGTTGGGGGGCAGTCACTCAGGGAAGAAACTTCCAAGGGCAGTGGTCAAGTCTGGAGACTTCACTGCACATAAATATACTGGAACTAAGGGCCATTTACAACGCCCTGAGTCAAGCAGAGCCCCTGCTTCAAAACCAATCAGTGCTGATTCAGTCAGACAACATCACGGAGGTCGCCCATGTGAACCGCCAGGGCAGCACAAGAAGCAGGATGGCAATGGCAGAAGCCACAAGGATTTTTCGATGGGCGGAGAATCACGTGCTAGCACTGTCAGCAGTGTTCATTCCGGGAGTGGACAACTGGGAAGCAGACTTCCTCAGCAGGCACGACCTCCACCCGGGAGAGTGGGGACTTCATCAAGAAGTCTTCACACAGATTACAAATCGGTGGGAATGGCCACAGGTGGACATGATGGCGTCCCGCCTCAACAAAAAGCTAAAAAGATATTGCGCCAGGTCAAGGGACCCTCAGGCGATAGCTGTGGACGCACTAGTGACACCGTGGGTGTACCAGTCGGTTTATGTGTTTCCTCCTCTTCCTCTCATACCCAAGGTACTGAGGATAGTAAGAAAGAGAGGAGTAAGAACTATACTCATCGTTCCGGATTGGCCAAGAAGAACTTGGTACCCAGAACTGCAAGAAATTATCTCAGAGGACCCATGGCCTCTACCTCTCAGACAGGACCTGTTGCAACAAGGGCCCTGTATGTTCCAAGACTTACCGCGGCTGCGTTTGACGGCATGGCGGTTGAACGCCGGATCCTAATGGAAAAGGGCATTCCAGATGAAGTGAATCCTACGCTGATAAAAGCTAGGAAGGATGTGACAGCTAAGCATTATCACCGTATATGGCGGAAATATGTTGCTTGGTGTGAGGCCAGGAAGTCCCCAACAGAGGAATTCCAGCTGGGTCGATTTCTGCACTTCCTACAGTCAGGTGTGACTATGGGCCTAAAATTGGGGTCCATAAAGGTTCAGATTTCGGCCCTATCCATTTTCTTTCAAAAAGAACTGGCTTCACTGCCTGAGGTTCAGACGTTTGTTAGGGAGTGCTGCATATTCAGCCCCCTTTTGTGCCTCCAGTGGCACCTTGGGATCTTAATGTTGTGTTGGATTTCCTGAAATCCCACTGGTTTGAGCCACTTAAGACCGTGGAGCTAAAGTATCTCACATGGAAGGTGGTCATGCTGTTGGCATTAGCTTCAGCAAGGCGTGTGTCAGAATTGGCGGCTTTGTCATGTAAAAGCCCATATCTGATCTTCCATATGGACAGGGCAGAATTGAGGATTCGTCCCCAATTTCTCCCAAAGGTGGTATCAGCGTTTCTTTTGAACCAACCTATTGTGGTGCCTGCGGCTACTCGGGACTTGGAGGACTCCAAGTTACTTGATGTAGTCAGGGCTTTGAAGATCTATGTAGCCAGGATGGCTGGAGTCAGGAAAACTGACTCGCTGCTTATCCTGCATGCGCCCAACAAGCTGGGTGCTCCTGCTTCAAAGCAAACTATTGCTCGCTGGATCTGTAGCACGATTCAGCAGGCGCATTCTGCGGCTGGTCTGCCGCATCCAAAATCAGTGAAAGCCCATTCCACAAGGAAGGTGGGCTCTTCCTGGGCGGCTGCCCGAGGGGTCTCGGCGTTACAGTTTTGCCGAGCTGCTACTTGGTCGGGTTCAAACACATTTGCTAATCTACAAGTTTGATACCCTGGCTGAGGAGGACCTTGAGTTTGCTCATTCGGTGCTGCAGAGTCATCCGCACTCTCCCGCCCGTTTGGGAGCTTTGGTATAATCCCCATGGTCCTTATGGAGTTCCCAGCATCCACTAGGACGTCAGAGAAAATAAGAATTTACTCACCGGTAATTCTATTTCTCGTAGTCCGTAGTGGATGCTGGGCGCCCGTCCCAAGTGCGGACTCTCTGCAATACATGTATATAGTTATTGCTTGACAAAAGGGTTATTGTTATGAGCCATCCGTTGAATGAGGCTCAGTTGTTGTTCATACTGTTAACTGGGTATGGTTATCACAAGTTGTACAGTGTGATTGGTGTGGCTGGTATGAGTCTTACCCTGGATTCCAAATCCTTTCCTTGTATTGTCAGCTCTTCCGGGCATAGTTTCCCTAACTGAGGTCTGGAGGAGGGGCATAGAGGGAGGAGCCAGTGCACACCAGATAGTACCTAATCTTTATTTTAGAGTGCCCAGTCTCCTGCGGAGCCCGTCTATTCCCCATGGTCCTTACGGAGTTCCCAGCATCCACTACGGACTACGAGAAACAGAATTACCGGTGAGTAAATTCTTCTTATTTTCGTGTCCAGTGCAGTTTTATTGTTGTTGGTAATAATTCCTTGATTGTACATCTGACTGGGTGTGTGACAGTAGCTGCCGTGTGATTTATATTCAGTGTATCCCACAGGTATTGCTATCCCTATATTCTATACCATGAGGGGGGCTATGTGTGTCAGGCTCCCTGCATCGTGGGACTGAGGGGAGAGAAACAGACCTACTTCTGTGAGTGTCAAGGCTCTGCTTCTTAGGCTACTGGACACCATTAGCGCCAGAGGGTCTGATCGCTAGCTACGCCTAGATGCTCGTTCCCGGAGCCGCGCCGTCACCCCCTTTGCAGAGCCAGAAGTCAGAAGACGGGTGAGTAGGAGATCAGAAGACTTCAGTGATGGCTTTGAGCGGCCGCGCTGCGCGCCATGCTCCCACACACACAGCGGCACTACAGGGTGCAGGGCGCAGGGGGGCACCCTGGGCAGCAAAAAACCTCACAAATGGACTAGCAAAAGCGGTATAAAGTGCTTGGGCACTAAAACCAGACCCCCCGCCAGTATAAATATGTGGAAAATAGCGGGGATGAAGCGTGCCATTGAGGGGGGGTGGCTTAGCCCTCACAGCTCTAATCAGCGCCATTTTCTCTTCACAAAGCTGCAGAGACGCTGGTCCTGGCTTCCTACACTACTGTACAAGTAACGGTGCAAAACGGGGGGGGGGGGGGGGGCACAGTAATTTGGTGCTGTTTTATTAATATTAAAAGCGCTGACAGGTCTGAGGCATTATATTAAACGTTTCAGAACCGGGATAGGCGCTAGGGTTGTGAGCTGGCAAAACTCCCTCTGTGTTTCTCTAACAGGCTTTGCTGTGGGTCTGTCCCCTATAGGCCCAGTGTGGTTGTGGGTGTCGGTACGCGTGTGTTGGCATGTCTGAGGCTGAGTGCTCTTCCCAGGAGGAGGCTGGAGTGGGGACAGAAAAGACGGTGGGAGTGACCTTTTCGGCATCACCGACTTCTGATTGGGTAAATGTTTTCAGTGTTTTGAATGCAAATGTGGCTCCATTGAATAAGAGATTAGATAAATCTGAGTCCCAGAACCAGACATGGAGAAAATCAATGGAGGATGCATTGTCACAAGTCCATACCCCCTCGGGGTCACAGAAGCGTTCATTTACCCAGATAACGGATACTGATACCGACACGGACTCTGACTCCAGTGTCGACTATAGTGATGCCAGGTTGAATCTTAAACTGGCTAAGAGCATTCAGTACATGATTGTGGCGATAAAAGACGTATTACATATCACGGAAGACCCTACTGTTCCTGAGACAATGGTCGGTATGTATAAAGGAAAGAAACCTGAGGTAACGTTTCCTCCCTCTCATGAGCTGAACACACTTTTTGAAAAGGCTTGGGCAAATCCTGACAAAAAGTTACAGATTCCCAAGAGCATTCCGGTGGCATATCCGTTCCCCTCTGGGTACAGGGAAAAGTGGGAGTCAACTCCCACTGTGGACAAGGCTCTATCGCGTCTGTCCAAAAAGGTGGCACTTCCGTCTCCTGACATGGCAGCCCTGAAGGATCCTGCGGATCGTAAGCAGGAAAGTACATTGAAATCCATTTATGTCACTACGGGTACACTGCTCGGACCTGCCGTTGCATCGGCTTGGGTGAGTAGTGCTATTGAGAAGTGGGCAGATAACTTGTCATCTGACATGGATTCCCTGAATAGGGATAGCATTCTTTTGACACTGGGTTATATCAAGGACGCTGCAGCCTACCTAAAGGAAGCTGTGAGGGATATTGGCCTTTTGGGATCAAGGGCCAATGCCATGGCAGTCTCTGCTAGGAGGGCATTGTGGATTCATCAATGGAATGCTGATGCTGACTCTAAGAAGGCTATGGAATCTCTGCCGTATAAAGGTGGTGTCTGGTTTGGTGACTGCCTCGCTGACCTGGCATGGGTAAGTCATTATTTCTTCCTTATGTCCTGGCACAACAAAAGAAAACGCCCCACTATCAGATGCAGTCCTTTCGGCCCAATAAATACAAAAAAAGACGAGGGTCTTCCTTCCTTGCTACTAGAGGAAAAGGAAAAAGGTCACCAGCTGTGGCAGGTTCCCAAGAGCAGAAGTCCTCCCTGGCTTCTGCCGAATCCACCGCATGACGCTGGGGCTCCTCTGCGGGAGTCCGCACCGGTGGGGGCACGTCTTCAACTCTTCAGTCAGGTCTGGGTTCGCTCGGCCCTGGATCCTTGGGTATTAGAAATAGTAGCGCAAGGGTACAAATTGGAGTTTCAAGACGTGCCCCCTCACCGATTTTTCAAATCGGCCTTGCCAGCTTCTCTTCCGGAAAGGGAGGTAGTATGCGCTGCAATACAAAAGCTGTGTCAAAATCAAGTCATTGTCACGGTACCCCCGTCACAGCAGGGAGAAGGCTTTTATTCAAGCCTGTTCGTGGTCCCAAAGCCAGATGGCTCGGTCAGACCGATTTTGAACCTAAAATCCCTCAATTTCTATTTGAAAAAATTCAAATTCAAGATGGAATCTCTCCAAGCAGTGATCTCCAGTTTAGAGGAGGGGGATTTTATGGTGTCGGTCGACAAAGGATGCCTACTTACACGTCCCCATATATCCTCCACATCAGGCTTACCTGAGGTTTGCTGTTCAGGATTGTCATTACCAATTTCAGACATTGTCGTTTGGTCTGGCTACAGCTCCAAGGATTTTCACCAAAGTAATGGCGGAAATGATGGTTCTCCTGCGCAAGCAAGGAATCACAATTATCCCGTACTTGGACGATCTCCTGATAAAGGCGAGATCCAAGGAGCAATTACTGAAAAATGTTACGCTCTCCCTGACAATTCTGCAACAACATGGTTGGCTCCTAAACTTGCCAAAATCACAGTTTGTTCCGACAACAGGGCTGTCATTCTTGGGCATGATTCTGGACACAGAATTACAGAGAGTCTTTCTTCCAGTGGAAAAGGCTCTGGAAATCCAGAACATGGTCAAACAGATTCTGAAACCGGGAAGAGTGTCGATTCATCAATGCACTCGGTTGCTGGGGAAGATGGTGGCGGCCTACGAAACTATTCAGTTTGGCAGGCTCCATGCCAGGGTGTTTCAGTGGGACCTGTTGGACAAGTGGTCCGGGTCTCACCTGCACATGCACCGGAAAATAATCCTATCTTCCAGGACCAGAATCACTCTCCTGTGGTGGCTGCACAGTTCTCACCTCCTAGAGCAGGCATTCCGAACCACGGTCCTCAAGGCACACCAACAGTGCAGGTTTTACTGATATCCAGAATGCAGCATATGTGATTTAATTAGTAGCTCAGTTATTTTGATTTAACCATCTGTGCTGCAGCCTGGACATCACTAAAACCTGCACTGTTGGTGTGCCATGAGGACCGTGGTTGGGAATGCTTGTCCTAGAGGGATGCAGGTTCGGGATCCAGGATTGGATCCTGGTGACCACGGATGCAAGTCTCCGAGGCTGGGGAGCAGTCACACACGGGGAAAATTTCCAGGGAAAATGGTCAAGCCAGGAAGCTTGTCTGCACATAAACATTCTCAAATTAAGGGCCATTTACAATGGCCTTCTGCAAGCGGAACATCTTCGCGGTCTGCCCGTCTTGATTCAGTCGGACGACATAACAGCAGTGGCGTACATAAACCACCAGGGCGGAACAAAGAGCAGTGCGGCAATGGCGGAGGCCACAAAAGTTCTTTGCTGGGCGGAAAGACATGCAAGCGCTCTGTCTGCAGTCTTCATTCCAGGCGTGGACAACTGGGAAGCAGACTTCCTCAGCAGACACGATCTCCATCCAGGAGAGTGGGGTCTTCATCAAGAGGTCTTTGCAGAAGTGACAAGTCGTTGGGGAATTCCTCAAATAGACATGATGGCGTCTCGCCTCAACAAGAAACTTCAGAGATATAGTTCCAGGTCGAGGGACCCTCAAGCAATAGCGGTGGATGCACTAGTGACACCATGGGTGTTTCTGTCGGTCTGTGTTCCCTCCACTTACACTCTTTCCAAAGGTGATAAAGATCATAAGAACAACAAGGGTCCAGGCGATACTCATTGTTCCAGACTGGCCAAGGAGGGCCTGGTATCCGGATCTTCAGGAATTACTCATAGGAGATCCCTGGCCTCTTCCTCTATGAGAGGACCTGTTACAGCAAGGACCGTGCGCGTATCAAGACTTACTGCGGCTGCGTTTTACAGCATGGCGGTTGAACGCCAAATCCTAGCCCGAAAGGGTATTCCCAGTGAAGTCATTCCCACACTACTACAGGCTAGAAAAGAAGTAACGGCGAGGCATTATCACCGTATTTGGAGAAAATGTGTCTTGGTGTGAATCCAAGAAGGCTCCTATGGAAGAATTTCAGCTGGGGCGTTTTCTCCATTTTTTGCAAGCAGGTGTGGATGTGGGCCTAAAGTTAGGCTCCATTAAAGTACAAGTTTCAGCCTTGTCAATTTTCTTTCAGATAGAATTGACCTCCCTTCCAGAAGTTCAGACCTTCATGAAAGGAGTGCTGCACATCCAACCTCCCTTTGTGCCCTCAGTGGCACCATGGGATCTTAACGTGGTGTTGCAGTTCCTGCAATCTCATTCGTTTGAACCTTTACATAAGGTTGAGCGCAAATTCCTCACTTGGAAAGTGGTCATGCTGTTGACCTTGGTATCCGCAAGGCAGGTGTCTGAATTAGCGGCTTTGTCTCACAAGAGCCCCATTTGATATTCCATGTAGATAGAGCGGAGTTGAGAACTCGTCGGCAATTTCTACCAAAAGTGGTTTCATCGTTTCATATGAACCAACCTATTGTGGTGCCTGTGGCTACGGGTGACTTGGAGGCTTCCAAGTCTCTTGATGTAGTCAGGGCCTTAAAAGTTTATGTAGCCAGGACGGCTCAGGTTAGGAAAACAGAGGCGCTGTTTGTCCTGTATGCAGCCAACAAGGTTGGCGCTCCTGCTTCTAAGCAGACTATTGCCCGCTGGATCTGTAACACGATTCAGCAGGCTCATTCTACGGCTGGATTGCCGTTACCAAATTCGGTAAAGGCCCATTCCACTAGGAAGGTGGGCTCTACTTGGGCGGCTGCCCGAGGTGTCTCGGCATTACAACTTTGCCGAGTAGCTACTTGGTCGGGTTCAAACACTTTTGCTAAATTCTACAAGTTTGATACCTTGGCTGATGAGGACCTCATGTTTGCTCAATCGGTGCTGCAGAGTCATCCGCACTCCCCCGCCCGGTCTGGAGCTTTGGTATAATCCCCATGGTCCTTACGGAGTCCCCAGCATCCTCTAGGACGTAAGAGAAAATAAGATTTTAAACCTACCGGTAAATCTTTTTCTCCTAGTCCGTAGAGGATGCTGGGCGTCCGTCCCAGTGCGGACAAAATTCTGCAAGGCTTGTATATAGTTATTGCTTACATAAGGGTTATGTTACAGTTTTGATCAGTCTCTGGCTGATGCTGTTTTGTTTCATACTGTTAACTGGTTCGTTTATTGCATGTTGGATGGTGTGGGCTGGTATATATCTTACCCTTAGATTAACAAAAATCCTTTCCTCGTACTGTCCGTCTCCTCTGGGCACAGTTCTTTAACTGAGGTCTGGAGGAGGGGTATAGAGGGAGGAGCCAGTTCACACCCATCTAAAGTCTTTAGAGTGCCCATGTCTCCTACGGAGCCTGTCTATGCCCCATGGTCCTTACGGAGTCCCCAGCATCCTCTACGGACTAAGAGGAAAAGATTTACCGGTAGGTTTAATATCTTATTTTTGTGTTCTGCTTGCAGCCACAATGTAAGGGTTTTTTTTTGCCAGGTATTCTGTCTGCTTATATTGTACTTTTGGTCACTCTAAGGGTACGCTTACAAGTAATGTCTGCTAAACATGGTGAGGACTGCCGGGCTGATCCTGCACCAGGCAGTGCTGATGCCATGCATTGTCATGAGGAAAATAAAGCAGCTGAGGGTTCAGGTACTGGGGTCTCTGCACCCCAGGGTCAGTCGGCAGCACCAGGGGCAGATCAAGTCCCGCCCTGGGCTACCTTCTCCAATTTACTGACTATGCTTGTAAATAGGCTTACGCTCCCTATGGGACGACCTGTGCCATTACAGCCACATATTGTCCCTGCAGTTAATCTGCCATGGGCAGATACTCTGGTTTAATTGCTGTAACTGAGAATGCAGTCTCTGGTTAAACAAAAAGCTAACCCTCGCCCGCCTCTCCTTGGCAAGCTAGGATCTGGAGTTTCCCGAACGTTTGGGACAGGCATTGATAGTGTGCGACGGAGCTGCACAGTAGAGACATAGGTGGTCATTCCAAGTTGTTCGCTCTGTATTTTTCATTGCATCGCAGCGATTTTCCGCTCATTGCACATGCGCAATGTTCGCACTGCGACTGCGCCAAGTAAATTTGCTATGCAGTTAGGTATTTTACTCACGGCTTTTTCATCGTTCTGGTGATTGTAATGTGATTGACAGGAAGTGGGTGTTTCTGGGCGGAAACTGGCCGTTTTATGGGTGTGTGTGAAAAAACGCTACCGGTTCTGGGAAAAACGCGGGAGTGGCCGAAGAAACGGAGGAGTGTCTGGGCGAACGCTGGGTGTGTTTGTGACGTCAAGCCAGGAACGACAAGCACTGAACTGATCGCAGATGCCGAGTAAGTGTGGAGCTACTCAGAAACTGCTAAGAGAGGTCTAATCGCAATATTGCGAATCCGTCGTTCGCAATTTTGAGAAGCTAAGATTCACTCCCAGTAGGCGGCGACTTAGCGTGTGCAAAGCTGCTAAAAGCAGCTTGCGAGCGAACAACTCGGAATGAGGGCCATAGAGATACGGAGAGGCGTCTTCGGCGCTCAGTGGGAGATAGACGGGAACGACCAATTTGCATAGGCTCATCCTTGGATGGAGATGGTTGACGAGGAGGAGGAGGAGCAGAAGATTTAGGAACGGATGATCTTCCTCGCTCGGTTGCTCTCTCTCTGAACCGTAGATCAACCTTCGTGCATAGTGAAATTAGCTCATCCAACTTAGAAGGCAAATCTCTGGTAGCTAACTCATCTGTAATGCGTTCTGACAAGCCATGCCAGAATGCAGCATACAGGGCCTCGTCGTTCCAGGCCAGTTCAGATGCCAGGATTTTGAACTGTATAAAATACTGTCCCACAGTACGTGTTCCCTGGCGTAGACGGAGAATCTCAGATGAAGCAGAGGATACCCGGCCTGGCTCGTCGAAGATGCGCCTGAATGATGCTACAAAGTCAGTATAGGAGGACAGCAGGGGATCAGATTTCTCCCATAACGGTGATGCCCAATCAAGGGCAGAGCCACTGAGAAGAGAAATAATATAAGCAATTTTGGTACGGTCACTGGGGAAGTTGCCAGGTTGAAGCTCAAAATGGATTTAGCATTGGTTGAGAAATCCCCTGCAGAACTTTGGAGATCCGTCAAATTTTGCTGGCGTTGGAAGATGAAGACGTGATATGGAAATGAGTAAGGTGGGTGGGGTTACAGCTGGGGTCACTGTGGTGGACGCACCAGACGTGCCAGGTCCACGGAGGGTCGTCTGAATCCCATCCAGCCGAGTAGAGAGATCCTGGAGACAGCGGATGATGTGACCTTGTGCAGCCTCCTGATGTTAGAGTCTGGCTGCCAGTTCTTGCATAGGTCTAGCCGCTTGATCCTGGTCTCCGGCTGGATTCATATGGTCAGTGCTTACTGTCACAACTGAGGGTTTTAGGCTGACGGGAGGAAGCCTCAGTTGTAGGGGCTGAGATGAAATTAAACCTGGGAGGATTAATCAGACTCCTGGACATGTAAGTGCAGAATGATTACCCGAAGGTGTGACCATGACAACCAGTTTGAAATTCAAAATAAAAGTTTTTCTCTGACGTCCTAGTGGATGCTGGGGACTCCGTAAGGACCATGGGGAATAGCGGCTCCGCAGGAGACTGGGCACAAAAGTAAAGCTTTAGAACTACCTGGTGTGCACTGGCTCCTCCACCCATGACCCTCCTCCAAGCCTCAGTTAGATTTTTGTGCCCGAACGAGAAGGGTGCACACTAGGTGGCTCTCCTGAGCTGCTTAGTGAAAAGTTTAGTTTTAGGTTTTTTATGTTCAGCGAGACCTGCTGGCAACAGGCTCACTGCATCGAGGGACTAAGGGGAGAAGAAGCGAACTCACCTGCGTGCAGAGTGGATTGGGCTTCTTAGGCTACTGGACATTAGCTCCAGAGGGACCGATCACAGGCCCAGCCATGGATAGGTCCCAGAGCCGCGCCGCCGGCCCCCTTACAGAGCCAGAAGACAGAAGAGGTCCGGAAAATCGGCGGCAGAAGACGTCCTGTCTTCAACAAGGTAGCGCACAGCACTGCAGCTGTGTGCCATTGCTCTCAGCACACTTCACACTCCGGTCACTGAGGGTGCAGGGCGCTGGGGGGGGGGCGCCCTGAGATGCAATAAAAACACCTTGGATGGCAAAAAATGCATCACATATAGCTCCTGGGCTATATGGATGAATTTAACACCTGCCAGAATACACAGAAAAACGGGAGATAAGGCCGCCGAGAAGGGGGCGGAGCCTATCTCCTCAGCACACTGGCGCCATTTTCCCTCACAGCTCCGTTGGAGGGAAGCTCCCTGGCTCTCCCCTGCAGTCACTACACTACAGAAAGGGTTAAAAAAGAGAGGGGGGCACTAATTAGGCGCAGTATAAACAATACAGCAGCTATAAGGGGATAAACACTTATATAAGGTTATCCCTGTATATATATAGCGCTCTGGTGTGTGCTGGCAAACTCTCCCTCTGTCTCCCCAAAGGGCTAGTGGGGTCCTGTCCTCTATCAGAGCATTCCCTGTGTGTGTGCTGTGTGTCGGTACGTTTGTGTCGACATGTATGAGGAGAAAAATGATGTGGAGAAGGAGCAGATTGCCTGTAATAGTGATGTCACCCCCTAGGGGGTCGACACCTGAGTGGATGAACTGTTGGAAGGAATTACGTGACAGTGTCAGCTCTGTATAAAAGACAGTGGTTGACATGAGACAGCCGGCTACTCAGCTTGTGCCTGTCCAGACGTCTCATAGGCCGTCAGGGGCTCTAAAGCGCCCGTTACCTCAGATGGCAGATATAGACGCCGACACGGATACTGACTCCAGTGTCGACGGTGAAGAGACAAATGTGACTTCCAGTAGGGCCACACGTTACATGATTGAGGCAATGAAAAATGTTTTACACATTTCTGATAATACGAGTACCACCAAAAAGGGGTATTATGTTCGGTGAGGAAAAACTACCTGTAGTTTTCCTGAATCTGAGAAATTAAATGAGGTGTGTGATGATGCGTGGGTTTCCCCCGATAACAACTGATAATTTCTAAAATGTTATTGGCATTATATCCTTTCCCGCCAGAGGTTAGGGTGCGTTGGGAAACACCCCCTAGGGTGGATAAAGCGCTCACACGCTTGTAAGAACAAGGGCTCTACCCTCTCCTGAGATGGCCGCCCTTAAGGATCCTGCTGATAGAAAGCAGGAGGGTATCCTAAAATGTATTTACACACATACTGGTGTTATACTGCGACCAGCAATCGCCTCAGCCTGGATGTGCAGTGCTGGGTTGGCGTGGTCGGATTCCCTGACTGAAAATATTGATACCCTAGATAGGGACACTATATTATTGACTATAGAGCATTTAAAAGATGCATTTCTATATATGCGTGATGCACAGCGGAATATTTGCCGACTGGCATCAAGTCTAAGTGCGTTGTCCATTTCTGCCAGTAGAGGGTTATGGACATGACAGTGGTCAGGTGATGCGGATTCCAAACGGCATTTGGAAGTATTGCCGTATTAAGGGGAGGAGTTATTTGGGGTCGGTCTTTCAGACCTGGTGGCCACGGCAACAGCTGGGAAATCCACGTTTGTACCCCAGGTCGCCTCTCAACATAAGAAGACGCCGTATTATCAGGCGCAGTCCTTTCGTGGGCAAGCGGGCAAAAGGTTCCTCATTTCTGCCCCGTGACAGAGGGAGAGGAAAAAGGCTGCAGAAATCAGCCAGTTCCCAGGAACAGAAGCCCTCTCCCGCCTCTGCCAAGCCCACAGTATGACGCTGAGGCTTTACAAGCAGAATCGGGTACGGTGGGGGCCCGTCTCAATGAATTTCAGCGCGCAGTGGGCTCACTCGCAATTAGACCCCTGGATCCTTCAGGTGATATCTCAGAGGTACAAATTGGAATTCGAGACGTCTCCCCCTCGCCGTTTCCTAAAGTCGGCTTTACCGATGTCTCCCTCTGACAGGGAGGCAGTTTTGGAAGCCATTCACAAGCTGTATTCCCAGCAGGTGATAATCAAGGTACCCCTCCTGCAACAGGGAACGGGGTATTATTCCACACTGTTGTGGTACCGAAGCCGGACGGCTCGGTGAGACCGATTCTAAATCTAAAATCTTGAACACTTACATACGGAGGTTCAAATTCAAGATTGAGTCACTCAGAGCAGTGATTGCGAACCTGGAAGAAGGGGACTACATGATGTCTCGGGACATCAAGGATGCTTACCTTCATGTCCCAATTTACCCTTCTCACCAAGGGTACCTCAGGTTTGTGGTACAGAACTGTCACTATCAGTTTCAGACGCTGCCGTATGGATGGTCCACGGCACTCCGGGTCTTTACCAAGGTAATGGCCGAAATGATGATACTCTTTCGAAGGAAGGGAATTTTAGTTATCCCTTACTTGGACGATTCCCTGATAAGGGTAAGATCCAGGGAACAGTTGGAGGTCGGTGTAGCACTATCTCAGGTAGTGTTGCGGCAGCACGATTGGATTCTCAATATTCCAAAATCGCAGCTGATTCCGACGACTCATCTTCTGTTCCTAGGGATGATCCTGGACACAGTCCAGAAAAAGGTGTTTCTCCCGGAGGAGAAAGTCAGGGAGTTATCCGAGCTAGTCGGGAACCTCCTATAACCGAGCCAAGTCTCAGTACATCAATGAAAGGGTTCTGGGAAAAATGGTGGCTTCCTACGAAGCAATCCCATTCGGCAGATTCCACGCAAGAACTTTCCAGTGGGACCTGCTGGACAAATGGTCCGGGTCGCATCTTCAGATGCATCAGCGGATAACCCTGTCACCAAGCACAAGGGTGTCTCTCCTGTGGTGGTTGCAGAGTGCTCATCTTCTAGAGGGCTGCAGATTCGACATTCAGGACTGGGTCCTGGTGACCACGGATGCCAGCCTGCGAGGCTGGGGAGCAGTCACACAGGGAAGGAATTTCCAGAGCTTATGGTCAAGCCTGGAGACATCACTTCACATAAATATCCTGAAGCTAAGGGCCATTTACAATGCTCTAAGCTCAGCAAGACCTCTGCTTCAAGGTCACCCGGAGTTAATCCATTCGGACAACATCACGGCAGTCACCCACGTAAACAGACAGGGTGACACAAGAAGCAGGAGGGCAAGGCAGAAGCTGCAAGGATTCTTCGCTGGGCGGAAAATCATGGGATAGCACTGTCAGCAGTATTCATTCCGGGAGTGGACAACTGGGAAGCAGACTTCCTCAGCAGACACGACCCCCACCCGGGAGAGTGGGGACTTCACCCAGAAGTATTCCACATGTTTATAAAACTCGACAAGTATTGCGCCAGGTCAAGGGACCCTCAGGCAATAGCTGTAGACGCTCTGGTAACACAGTGGGTGTACCAGTCAGTGTATGTGTTCCCTCCTCTGCCTCTCATACCCAAGGTACTGAGAATTATAAGATGGAGAGGAGTAAGCACTATATTCGTGGCTCCGGATTGGCCAAGAAGGACTTGGTAACCGGAACTTCAAGAGATGCTCACGGAGGATCCGTGGCCTCTACCTCTAAGAAGGGACCTGCTCCAGCAAGGACCCTGTCTGTTCCAAGACTTACCGCGGCTGCGTTTGACGGCATGGCGGTTGAACGCCGGATCCTGAAGGAGAAAGGCATTCCGGATGAAGTCATTCCTATCCTGATCAAAGCCAGGAAAGATATAACCGCAAAACATTATCACCGCATTTGGCGAAAATATGTTGCGTGGTGCGAGGCCAGTAAGGCCCCGACGGAGGAATTTTCAACTAGGTCGATTCCTACATTTCCTGCAAACAGGAGTGTCTATGGGCCTGAAATGGGGGTCCATTAAGGTTCAAATTTCGGCCCTGTCAATTTTCTTCCAAAAAGAACTAGCTTCAGTCCCTGAAGTTCAGACGTTTGTGAAAGGGGTACTGTATATACAGCCTCCTTTTTTGCCTCCAGTGGCACCTTGGGATCTAAATGTAGTTTTTGGGTTCCAAAAGTCACATTGGTTTGAACCACTTAAATATGTGGAGTTAAAATATCTCACATGGAAAGTGGTCATGCTGTTGGCCCTGGCCTGGGCCAGGTGCGTGTCAGAATTGGCAGCTTTATCCTGTAAAAGCCCTCATCTGATTTTCCATTCGGACAGGGCGGAATTGAGGACTTGTCCTCAGTTTTCTCCCTAAGGTGGTTTTCAGCGTTTCACCTGAATCAACCTATTGTGGTGCCTGCGGCTACTAGGGACTTGGAGGACTCCAAGTTGCTAGACGTTGTCAGGGCCCTGGAAATATAGGTTTCCAGGACGGCTGGAGTCAGAAAATCTGACTCGTTGTTTATTCTGTATGCACCCAACAAGCTGGGTGCTCCTGCTTCTAAGCAGACTATTGCTCGTTGGATTTGTAGTACAATTCAGCTTGCACATTCTGTGGCAGGCCTGCCACAGCCAAAATCTGTAAAAGCCCATTCCACAAGGAAGGTGGGCTCATCTTGGGCGGCTGCCCGAGGGGTCTCGGCTTTACAACTTTGGCGAGCAGCTACTTGGTCAGGAGCAAATACGTTTGTAAAATTCTACAAATTTGATACCCTGGCTGAGGAGGACCTGGAGTTCTCTCAATTGGTGCTGCAGAGTCATCCGCACTCTCCCGCCCGTTTGGGAGCTTTGGTATAATCCCCATGGTCCTTACAGAGTCCCCAGCATCCACTAGGACGTCAGAGAAAATAAGAATTTACTTACCGATAATTCTATTTCTCGTAGTCCGTAGTGGATGCTGGGCGCCCATCCCAAGTGCGGATTGTCTGCAATACTGGTACATAGTTATTGTTACCAAAAAATCGGGTTATTGCTGTAGTGAGCCATCTTTTCTAGAGGCTCCTCTGTTATCATGCTGTTAACTGGGTTTAGATCACAAGTTATATGGTGTGATTGGTGTGGCTGGTATGAGTCTTACCCGGGATTCAAAATCCTTCCTTATTGTGTACGCTCGTCCGGGCACAGTATCCTAACTGAGGCTTGGAGGAGGGTCATGGGGGGAGGAGCCAGTGCACACCAGGTAGTTCTAAAGCTTTACTTTTGTGCCCAGTCTCCTGCGGAGCCGCTATTCCTCATGGTCCTTACGGAGTCCCCAGCATCCACTACGGACTACGAGAAATAGAATTATCGGTAAGTAAATTCTTATTATTAACAGACTCCGTGTAATGACAAGCAGCATTCAAGGTTAGCAATGACAGTGGCAAATAATACAGTTCCTGGAACACGTAACCATGGAAGGTATCACAGAGCACTGGTAGGTTCAGAACAGATGTTATAGTCCTTTGATGAAATAACCTTACCAGGCCTGGTTGTAGTAGTGGAGATAGCCGAGGAACATGCCAGTAGTTGTAACAGGTGAAACTGGTAACTTGAGTAAGCTGCTGTATCAGCTGGATGGAACCAGCCAGGTGGTAAGACAAGGAGTGGATGCTGAATGGAATCAGCCAAGTACTGAAGTCACGGAGTGGATGCTGGATGGGACCAGCCAGGTGATGAAACACAGAGTGGTTGATGTGAGATGCTTGGGAGCGTAGAAACAGATTAGCTGATAGATGATTACCGGTGGTAGTGGATACCGCTGGTAAGATAGGATCCGCTGGATCTGCACCGGTGTTTAGTAGAAGCTGGAATCTGTTGAAAGCTGGCTGCTGGAAGCAGATAGTAGATAGCTGGAAACTGGACAGCCACGGAGGACTGTAGAGTCAGGCTGCACCGCAGGATGGAAAGCAGGTGCGGGTCTCTTTGTGGATGCTGGAGACAGGAACTGGAACCTGGAGAAACGAGCCACAGGAGAGAGAGACTGGAACAAGGTATGACATTCAAAGCAGTGACCTCTATCTGGCCCAGACACAGGATACTTAAACCTGCAGCTATGCAGGCATTGGCTGGGCAATTATGCAGATTTCCAGGGATGGTGGATTGGAGGAATTGGAGCATGTGATCAAATCCAACATGGCTGCGCCCTTGCTGGAACCTGGAGGGAAAACCTGGTTTGGAATGAAATGTGCAAACATGGTGATAATGGCGGCGCCGGCCGCGGAGGACAGAAGACGCCAGATGACAGCTATATACTGAGACACTTGGAGGGCAGCAAAGGCCGCGGCAGGCATGATACACTATTCTGAGAACCTGCAGCAATAACACAGGAACGGCCGCGGAGGCCGGGAGACGCCATGTTGGATTCAAACATGGCGCCGCTGTGGTAGTGTCTCAGAATGACAGGAGGGATGTGCAGAGTGTTGACACAGATGAGATCCGGACTTGGAATGTTGGGCCAGTCTCAGAAGACACCTAAACAGCAGGTAATGGCGTCCAGATACCCGGATCGTGACAGCCTGCCTTGGATACAGAACAGGCCTGTTCAAGTACAGTCAGACAACACCACCACGGTGGCGTACATAAATCATCAAGGCGGCACTGGAAGCTGCATGGCAATGAGGGAAGTGTCAAGGATACTTCAGTGGGCAGAACACCATCTGCCGGCCATATCGGCAGTGTTCATTCCGGGAGTTCTCAACTGGGAAGCGGACTTCCTCAGTCGTCAGGACGTACACGCTGGAGAGGGGAGCCTTCATCCAGAAGTATTTCAACTCCTAGTGGACAAGTGGGGCCTACCAGATGTAGACCTGATGGAGTCTCAACACAATCACAAGGTTCCGGTCTTTGGAGAAAGAATAAGGGATCCTCAAGCAGCGTTCATGGTCGCACTGGCAATTTCATGGAACTTTTGGCTGCCATATGTGTTCCTTCCGGTTTCACTCCTGCCCAGGGTAATAAGGAAGTTCAAGCAAGGAGGAATCCTACTTCTACTCGCTCCAGCGTGGCCCAGACGGCATTGGTTCTCAGACCTACAGGGCCTCTCGATAGAGCGTCCCCTTCTACTTCCACAACGCCCAGACCTCCTAGTTCAGGGCCCCTGTGTCTACCAGGATTTGGTCCGACTGGCTTTGACGGTGTGGCTCTTGAAGCTTCCGTCCTAAGGGACAAAGGTTTTTCTGTGACTGTCATTCAAACTATGTTGAAGGCCCATAAACCGGCTTCTGCTCGGATTTATTATAGGGTCTGGAATTCTTATTTCACATGGTGTGCTGCTAAGAATGACTTATTCAAATACAGTACTGCCAATCTGTTGGCCTTTCTACAACAGGGCCTGGACTCAGGCTTGCGTCTGGCCTCTCTCAAGGTTCATATTTCGGGCTTGTCAATTTGGTTTCAAAGAAAGATTGCGACTTTGCCTGATGTTCATGCTTTCACTCAGGGTGTTTTCCGGATGCAACCTCCCTACGTGCCTCCTGTGGCTCCTTGGGATTTGTTGGTTGTTCTGGATGCCTTACAAGAGGCTCCTTTTGAACCCCTAGTGTCGGTGGACCTTAAATGGCTTACTCTTAAGGTCTTGTTTTTTGCTGGCTATTGCCTCTGCTGGACAAGTTTCAGATTTAGGTGCCTTATTCTGTCGGTTACCTTACCTGATTTTTCACAGTCACCGGGCGGTTCTTATGACCCGCCCTGGTTATCTGCCTTAGGTGGTGTCTCCTTTCCACCTTAACCAAGAAATTGTGGTTTCCGGCATTTACCTCTCCAGGTTTGTCATCCAAAGAGAAGTCTCTTGGTAGGGGCTCTCCGTATATATGTGAAAAGAACGGAGTCAGTTCAGAAATCTGACTTTGTTCTTTTTGGTTTTCACAAATGTGGCTGGCCTGCTAATAAGCAGACCTTGGCCACATGGATTAGAATGGTGATTGCACATGCTTATGTACAGGCTGGCCTTCCAGCTCCTGATACCATTAAAGCCCATTCTACTCGGTCTGTTGGACCTTCTTGGGCGGCCCGCCCCCTTGAACAATTGTGCAAGGTGGCTACGTGGTCCTCAGTGAACACGTTCATAAGGTCCTATGCCTTCGATACTTCCGCCTTGCAGGATGCTTCCTTTGGATGCCAGGTTCATGTGCCCGCTACAGTGCGTCCCCGCCCATGAGGAACTGCTTTAAAACATCCCTGATGTTATTCCCTGTGGAATACAGTGTACCCCGCTGCAGAAAAGGAGATTTATGGTAAGAACTTACCTTTGTTAAATCTTTCTGCGTGGTACACTAGATTCCACAGGGCACCCACCCTGACACACTTAGTTTCTTTGGGTTGGTATGGCATTAGCCGCTGGTACCTTCTCCTGTTGTGAGAATGTGGTTCTCTGTGGCTACTAACTGTTGTCTTCTCTTTTCTACCTGCTACTGCATTGGACTGATTAACGATACTGAGCTCCTGTGCACGGAGGCGGGGTTATAGAGGAGTCGGCGCTATGCATCTTGAGAACAGTCAAAGCTTTTAGCTTGTTGGTGCCTCGGATCAAGATCCTACTCTACACCCCCGATGTTATTCCCTGTGGAATCCAGTGTACCTCGCAGAAAGATTTAACAAAGGTAAGTTCTTACCGTAAATCTCCTTTTTTTGTTTTTGTTTTGTGTGGCAGGAGCCGGACCATGGTCAATGGGCTGCTGGTTTTTAGCAGCCCTAAGCTTTCTTATTTTATTTTTATAGTCTCACTATTTTTTTTTCTTGAGTGATCTTTCTAAAAAGTGTCTTATATGTACCTTAGAGTCGCTCCAACAACTCTCCGCCAGGTTGCAACAACGCTTACCAACGAGTACAGTGCTGTTTCGGCGGGCGTCTGTGTCGGATATACTAGCAGGTCCTGCAGACGTTACCAGGCTGTGGCCGGAGCATGGGGAGAAGGTAAGGCATTGGTTCCGCTTAGAAGGGGAATATGGACACAGCCGCACTGTTTTGGGAGGAGACTACCAAACAGTCGCTGTGCACCAGCGCTAGGCCTCAGGGATCATAGGGCCTAATTCAGAGTTGATCGCAGCAGCAAATTTGTTAGCAGTTAGGCAAAACCATGTGCAGGGGGGGGGGGGGGGGCAGATATAACTTGCAGAGAGCTTTAGATTTGGGTGGGGTGTGTTCAAACTGAAATCTAAAATAAAGCAGCCAGTATTTATCCTGCACAGAAACAAAATAACCCACCCAAATCTAACTCTCTCTGCACATGTTATATCTGCCTCCCCTGCAGTGCACATGGTTTTGCCCAACTGCTAACAAATTCCTGCTGCAATCAACTCTGAATTACCCTCATAGGCTCCAGGAGTAGGATGAGGCCGCGATCCCTAGGGTTGATGTCAGCAGTGGGGAGTCGGATGCTCTCCTGGTCGCCCCTCCCCCCGGTTCATGACCAGTTTCATCAGTCTCCTGCCATGAACTGTTTCCCGCTTCCGTCTGAGATGCTGTGACGAAGGGGACGCAGTTGCAGCATAGGCGGCTGTGTGACTGGTGCATCAGTGTTCACTGGGCATCTGTTCACTATAGGTTCATAGGGGGTAATTCAGACTTTATTGCACGCAGGCTTTCTTTCGCTGCGATCAAGTCAGAACTGCGTATGCACACGCGTCGCACAGGTACACAGCGGATCGTTGCTGTGCGATGGGTTTTATGAAGAATCCATTCGCACAGCCGCTCGCAAGGAGATTGACAGGAAGAAGGCATTTGTGGGTGGCAACTGACCGTTTTCCTGGAGTGGTTGGAAAAACGCAGGCGTGTCCAAGCGCTTGCAGGGCAGGTGTCTGACGTCAATTCCGGCCCCGAACAGGCTGAGTAAGTCCTGGGCAAGTCAAACTGCACAAAACTTTTTTGTACCGCTTGGCTGCACATGCGTTCGCACACTTGCAAAGCAAAAATACACTCCCCTATGGGCGGCGACTATCTGCTCTCAGCAGTGCAAAAAAACTAGTGAGCCGATCAGGTCTGAATTAGGCACATAGAGCGGTGGTGTACACTAGTAGCGTCTGGATCCACTCAGCGTTCGCAAACATATTGATTGGTCCTGGAAGCGGGGTGAGTCTCCCTCTATCCCACTCTACTGAGTATGGGTAATACAGCACTAAGGGGGTCATTCCGAGTTGATCGCTAGCTGCCTTTCGCAGTGCAGCAATCAGGCTAAAAATCGTAATTTCTGCATATGCACCGTAAAGCGCACGCGCGACGTACGGGTACAAAGGCTTTTGTGGTTTTGCACAGGTTCTAGCGATGTTTTCATTCGCACTGGTGGCCGCAAGAAGATTGACAGGAAAGGGGCATTTCTGGGTGTCAACTGACCGTTTTCAGGGAGTGCTTAGAAAAACGCAGGCATGTCTGGGCGGGTGACATCAAAAGCCAACCCTCCAACGTTAGAATCAACGCACACGAAGAGTAAGTTCAGGGCTGGTCTTGTTTTGCACAAAATGTTTTTGCAGGCGCTCTGCTGCACAGGCGTTCGCACTTCTGCAAAGCGAAAATACACTCCCCAGAGGGCGGCAACAATGCGTTTGCACGGCTGCTAAAAACTGCTAGCGAGCGATCAACTCGGAATGACCCCCTAAGTATCTACCTTTTGAGTATGAATAAATAAGTGCCTATTGCATATGAGTCTGTATACTATTACTGTTGTCGTCTTTTGCTATGCGGCTGACTACGGTTAGATCTTTTTTATTTATTCAGATATAGTACATGTATCTATCATAACAAATGCAGGAGTGGTACTGCCTCCAAGCGATTTCCTTATAACTGACTGGGGAATAAATTGTGGAATTCAGAATTACAGCAGGCAACTTATCCAACAATTTCAGGGTGTAATAGCATCTCTTTACTGAACATCTATTTTGCTAATTATAGCTAATGACCTAATGAAAAAACCATCATAATTTTTTCAGTACCCGGTCCCATATTTCTTTTTCATCCACTAGGGGTCACTGGAGTACTCTTGGGATATGACGGCTTTAGCAGAGGACAGGCACTGAATATTTAAATTTAGTAACTCCTCCCCTCCATACTCCCAGAATACCTCAGTGTTTTTTCTGTGCTCACAGCAGTGACACGCACGTGTGGAACCTCCACACTTACTTTGATATTTTATACTTTGATTTTTTTATTTTAAATTTTTAATTTTTATCTTTTTTCACTTGAGCACATCCCTTCCCAGTTTAGCAAGAAACTTGGGTCCGGGATAGTTCACGCTGCATGGAAGCAGCTCATGGCGTGTCGGTCCTCACAAAGAGCACCCTCACAGCCAACAGCAGCTCACTCTCTGACCTGCAGGAAAAGCTGGACGGAGCTTGCAGAAGAAGCCCCGTCATAGCCCCTCACTACATGATCAGGTATGCTGGGGTACAGGGCTGTCAGCTCACGCTGCCGCCCCGCTGTGTGGAGAACGATGCGCCGCCCGCCGCCGCAGCTCACAATTAGCGCTCACAGCGACCGCCAGAGCCACCCACCGCTCAGATCCGTCTATCCAGAGATGCCGCTCAGAGCCGCCGGCCGCATTCACACTCTATGCCGCTCCCCGCACCGTCGCTCACCGGCTCTATACAGCCGAACTCTCCAGTTTCCTGCACACCGCTTCCCCGCACCATGCACTCGCTTCCCGGCTCCCTAAACCCGCTCCCATCTGCAAGGTATATATGGAGCTTACGGGGGGGGGGGGGAGCAGAGGGGACAGGGCAGCGCAGCTGCCGGGGAGAGGGGGAATAAAAACCCATAGCAGCAGCAGCAGCAATACAGGCAAGGCTGCAGGGGTTTACTAGGAATGGCATAGGCTATTAAGCCTATATTAACAGGGGGTTAGAAAGCATATTATAACCTGCAATGTGTTCTGACTGTAAGCATGGCATGGGGGCCATTTTAACCATGCTTCCTGTTTATTCCTGTTTATAATTCCAGAACGTTCCTGTCCTACAACACTACTCCACCGGATAGCGCAGGGGTGTTTGTGGGAATTTTGGATCAGGTTTCATACAGTCTGGCCACGTGCACTGCACTTTGGCCATATATATATATATATATATATATATATATATATATATATATATACACACCTTAGTAACAATTTTACTGAGTCGTGCAAGTTGTCTGTCTTTGTCTATTGTATTGTCTGTGTACATAATGAGTAAGGCACCAGCAAAAGCAAAAAAACAGTTTCACTGCAATGTCTGTAAGAGTGTGTTACCGGATGGTTCTACCACATGCACAGTATGTTTTGTAAATTCAGCTACAAATACGATTTCTACTCCGATTTCTAATCCGATTTCAACACCGGATCCTCAATGGGCAATATTGGCAGATGTATTGGCTGGGTTGCAATCAGAATTGGCCGCAGCTCGCCACGAGCGGGACGCGGCGAGATCTGAGTCTCGGGTGAGTCCACCACAACTACCAGAAGGTTCTCAGCCTTTGCCAAGGTCCAAGTCCACTTCAGGTAGAAAGGATAATTTTAATTTATCTTATGATTTACCAGTTTCTGCTACGTTGCATTCTGACGATTCTATGCCAGACCTCACTGCGCAAGATGAGCATTAGGAAGGCGAATTGGACCAGCAGTCAGATAGTGAGGATATTGACAGCCCGGGCATTGATAATCTCATCAGGGCGGTGCGTCAGTCTCTGAAGTTTACAGAGACTGAAGAGCCTCTGACAAATGATGAGGTGGTATTTACTAAACGACACAGATCTCTAGTGTGTTTTCCTTTTTCTGAATCTCTTAAGATGTTAATAGAGACACGGAAGAATCCGGATAAATGGTTTTCTATACCTCGCCGATTTAAGTCTAGTTACCCGTTTCCAGAGTCTGTGACATCTACATGGGAGAATCCGCCACTGGTGGATTCGTCTGTGTCAAAACTTACTAAGAAATTAACCATTCCAGTACAACTGCTACTACGCTTAAAGACCCTTCAGAGCGTAAACTAGAAGCTATGCTAAAGTCCATGTATACAGCAGCAGGAGTGTTGCTTAGACCTGGTTTGGTTGGCATTTGGGTAACTAAGGCGCTAATGGTATGGATAACGGAACTCAAGTCCGCCCTCCAAGACGATCACCTTATACTTCTTGCTGGTCAAATCTGTGAAGCTGCTGATTATCTTTGTACAGCTTCTACTGACGTCTGTCAGCTCAGTTCTCGCCTTTCCTTGTCACTAGTTACGGCACGACGAGCACTCTGGCTGCGTTCTTGGCAGGCGGAGGCAGAGGTCAAGAGAGGAATAGAAGCGTTACCTTACGGTGGCGAGAAGTTGTTTGGTCCTGAATTGGACAAACGGATTTCTGAGGCCACGGGGGGGGTGGGGGGGGGGGAGTCTGTTTTCCTACCATTGCCTCCAACGGTACCTAGACGGAAATACTCTGGACCAGCGTTCAAATCCTTTAGACCTCAGCCCTTTCGACGCCGTGGTAGAGGAACAACCACACCTGGTAGACGAGGTAGAGGACGTGGTTTTCAACAAACCACCACCAGTCGTCAGGACGCTAAGGTCACCGACAAGCCAGTGGCATGACGGGCTCCCAGCCCATCTCGGATCTCCAATTGTGGGGGCACACCTTCAGACGTGCCATTTGGCATGGTTCCAGACATCCACAGATGGGTGGATACGCAATTTAGTGTTAAAAGGTTACAAAATAGAGTTCGACTGTCTCCCACCTGTGCGGTTTTTCAAGACAGGACTGCCTGTGTCGGAAGACAAGAAGGCGGTTCTGCAAATTGCCATTCAGTCTCTGCTGGATTCAGTAGTTTTGATTCCGGTCCCTGTTCACCAACAAGGTCAGGGTTATTATTCCAGTCTTTTTGTAGTACCAAAGCCGGATGGCTCGGTCAGACCAATATTGAACCTGAAGGGTCTCAATCAGTACGTCACTTACTACAGATTCAAGATGGAATCCCTGCGGTCAGTAATTGCAGGTTTAGAGCCACAGGAATTCATGTTTGCGCTGGATCTCAAGGATGCGTACTTACACATTCCAATTTGGCCACCTCATCAGAGGTTCTTACGGTTTGCGGTACGGCAAAACCATTACCAGTTTCAGGCTCTGCCGTTTGGCCTCTCGTCAGCGCCTCGGGTATTCACCAAAGTGATGTCTGTGATGATAGCTCATCTCAGATCCCTGGGAGTGATAATAGTCCCGTACTTGGACGATCTACTCATCAAAGCTCCGTCTCAACAGATGCTCCTCCAGCATGCTTTGCTAACATACAATGTGCTAGTTCAGCACGGTTGGATTGTCAACTTCAAGAAATCAAATCTGATTCCGTCTCAACGACTTCAATTCCTAGGAATGATTCTCGATACGGTGAATCAAAGAATTTACCTACCCGTACAGAAAGTACAGAGTATTCGTCATCTGGTACAGTTAGTGCTCAAGCCACGCACAGTCTCGGTACATTTGTGCATTCGACTGTTAGGGAAAATGGTGGCGGCTTTCGAAGCGCTTCAGTTCGGAAGATTTCACTCACGCCCTTTTCAACTGGATGTGCTCGCACAGTGGTCGGGCTCGCATCTGCAGATTCACCAGATAGTGCGGTTGTCTCCACGGGCCAGAGTATCCCTACTCTGGTGGCTCAAAGTACACAATCTAACCGCAGGAAAACGGTTCGGCGTCTGCAATTGGATAATTCTGACGACGGACGCGAGTCTCAGAGGTTAAGGAGCTGTGGTTCAAAATTGTCAGCTCCAGGGTCTCTGGGCGGATCACGAAAGATTGCTGTCTATAAATGTCCTGGAACTCCGGGCAATTTACAATGCGCTACGACAAGCAGTGCACATGCTTCGGTCGCAGACTGTCCAGGTGCAGTCAGACAACGCGACTTCGGTCGCGTACATCAAAAAACAAGGAGGAACCAGAAGTCGCATGGCCATGCGGGAGGTAGCTCGAATCCTCAATTGGGCCGAGCATCACCAAGTGATATTGTCGGCAGTGTTCATACCGGGAGTGGACAACTGGGAGGCAGATTATCTCAGCCGTCGGGATTTTCGTCCAGGAGAATGGGCATTAAATCCAGAAGTGTTTCACATGTTGATCCAGAGGTGGGGTTACCCAGAAGTGGACCTGATGGCATCTCGCCACAATTATCAAACGCCCCAGTATGTGTCCATAACGCAAGATCCGAAGGCAGTGGCCGTGGATGCTCTCACAATCACGTGGCCGTACAGCCTCGTGTATCTGTTTCCACCGTTTCCGCTGATCCCTCTGTTGCTAAAATGGATCAAACAAGAGTCCGCCACAGTCATACTAGTGGCGCCTCATTGGCCTCGGAGAGCATGGTTCTCGGATCTCCGCGGACTACTCGCAGACGATCCTTGGCCGCTCCCGCTACGTCCGGACCTGTTACAACAGGGTCCGTTCCTTTACCCCGATTTAGCGCGGCTGCGTTTGACGGGGTGGCTGTTGAGACCGCCCTCTTAAGAAGAGAGAGCATTCCGGAATCGGTTATACCAACCATGTTATGTGCTAGGAAGCCAGTTACGGCAGCTCATTATCACAGAATTTGGCGTGCCTATATAAGTTGGTGTGAAGCTCGGAAGTTTCCGACATCATCTTTCAAGTTATCCCGTCTTTTGTTATTTCTACAGACGGGGTTGGATGGAGGACTACGTTTATCTACACTCAAGGTGCAGGTCTCGGCCTTGTCAATTTACTTTCAAAGGCGTTTGGCTCTTTTGCCAACTGTACACACCTTCCTGCAAGGTGTCCTCAGAGTACAACCTCCATTTATACCACCTACAGTGCCATGGGACTTGAATCTGGTTTTAGATTTTTTACAGTCTTCATATTTTGAACCCTTACAACAAGTGGATGTTAAGTTTCTCACTTGGAAAACAGTTTTTCTCCTAGCCTTAGCTTCAGCAAGGCGTGTTTCAGATTTGGGTGCCTTGTCATGCAAGCCACCGTATTTGGTGTTTCATGATGACAGAGCGGAACTTTGGACGAATCCCGCTTTCCTGCCAAAGGTTGTGTCATCTTTTCACATCAATCAACCAATAGTAGTTCCTGTGTTATCAGAAGATTCAAGAACTTTGGATGTGGTACGCGCACTACGCATTTATGTAGCCCGAACGTCTACAGTTCGTAAGACAGATACATTGTTTGTTCTCTATGATGCTGCCAAGCTGAGTTGGCCAGCTTCCAAGCAGACCTTATCCAGATGGATTAAACTGACCATACATCAGGCTTACCTTCATGCTATGCTACAGCCGCCTACATCAGTAACAGCTCATTCCACACGTTCTGTGGGAACTTCATGGGCAGCTGGTCGTGGGGCTTCTATGACGCAGCTTTGCCTTGCAGCTACATGGTCATCAGTGCACACGTTTGTGCGCTTTTACAAGTTTGATACATTTGCGGCATCAGCATCTAGCTTTGGCCTCCTAGTGTTACAGGTGCCAAACAACTCTCCAGCCCAAGGGGGAAACTTTGGTACTTCCCAAGAGTACTCCAGTGACCCCTAGTGGATGAAAAAGAAAATAGGATTTTGGTACTTACGAGGTAATCCTTTTCTTTGAATCCATAGGGGGCACTGGACGCCCACCCAGAGCAGTTTTACCTGGTTTGTGGTAAGTTCAGGGGATCTTATGGTAACACATTCTCACCGACTTGTTCAAACGTTCAAGTTATATTGGTTATGGTGTCAACTGTAAAGTTGTCAGTTACGTTATGTGTCAACTTTATTGTTGTCCGTTATGTGTCAACTTTATTGTTGTCCGTTATGTTATAATGTTATATGTAATTCTCCATTGTTCATCCTCTCTATCGCTCCTGTTCGGCTCAGTAAAAAACACTGAGGTATTCTGGGAGTATGGAGGGGAGGAGAGTTACTAAATTTAAATATTCAGTGCCTGTCCTCTGCTAAAGCCGTCCATATCCCAAGAGTACTCCAGTGCCCCCTATGGATTCAAAGAAAAGGATTTACCTGGTAAGTACCAAAATCCTATTATCAATTAGATGGGTACATACATATATAAAAGCTAGAACAATTGAGAATAATAATAAGACACAGTGAGTTCAATTTTAGTAGTGTTACTATACACTTTATTTGATCGATTTTGTTTTATGAAATTTTCACATTGCGATACATTTTAATATATGGAAATAAAAGTTATATTTCTGCTGCGGGGTACACTGGGCTCCACAGGGAATAACATTGGGGTGTAGAGTAGGATCTTCATCCGAGGCACCAACAGGCTCAAAGCTTTGACTGTTCCCAGAATGCATAGCGCCGCCTCCTCTATAACCCCGCCTCCGTGCACAGGAGCTCAGTTTTGTAGTTGGTGCCATGCAGTAAGCAGGCATACAGCAGGTGGGCTGCTCCAGCAGCCCTGAGAAGAAGCTTTTAAAAGAAAAATGAAGACTTCAAGGGCTGCAGCAGAGACACTGTCTGTGTTAGATGTCAGTCAGACATCTCCTGCTGCAGCTCCATCACCTCCCCCAGCGGCGCTGTACACTCCCGCGCCCTGGTTGCCGAGTACCTACAGCGGAGGCTCCAGTTTTCCAGTTAGTCACACACACGACCTGTTCTCCTGGATGGCGTGGCTGCACTCAGGGAGGAGGTAAGTGGATCCCCACCTGCGAGACCCGCTGTAAATCGCGATCCCGCGCGTCCGGTGGGAGGCGGGCAGCGCGTGCTGGTGTGGACACTGGTAGTACAGGGACCCCACTAGACCACCAGGGCAAGGGCACAGGTCGGTTTTCTCTCGTAAACCGTTTATATAAGCCCACAGTACCCGGTGGTGAAGTCCAGCAGGGGGATAAGGCTTTGACCTGTAGCCCCTCCCCCAGCCCCAGGGCACCATTTAGAATAAATGTTCCCGCCCTGGAGCTGCATCTCTCCCTCACTCCCTGTCAGCGTTTGGGCGCCATTAGGACAAGCTGAGCTGATCCTGGGACTGTTTGGGCAAATCCTCCTCTGTAAAGCCGCCTGCATGTCAGCGCTGTGCATTTTACAGGACACTTAAGTATTCTACATGTCTGCTGACAGTGTTCGTTAAGAAAGAGTGCATTTAGTCAGGGTTATATAGTACAAGTACCCTGTGATATACATCCAGCCTTTACTGTGCATTGTTATATCTATTGAGTGTATAGCTATACATAGTACTACTCTGTATTGCTAGTCCAGTGCAGTTTTATTGCATGTCATAATTTCTGCATTGTACAATGCGACTATGTGTGTGTGCATATAGCTGCTGTGTGACCTCCATTTCGTGTATCTCACTCAGTTGCTATCCCTATATTCTATAACCTGAGGGGGGTAAGTGTGTCAGGTTTATCTTTTAATACAGGTAGTTCACAGGATATACTCGGTGTGTATTTTTCTCTGTGATTTTTAGTCACCATATACCTCTTGAATTCCCTGTTTGTGCTGATACACTGCACAGGGAGTTCTTGTCAGGTATTGTGCTGCTGATATTGTACTGGGTTGCCCTGCATTGAGCTTTTGAATATGTCAGCTACAAAGGGCAATGGTGCTGGAGCTGATCCCACATTGCGTGGTGGTGACGCTGCAGACACATGAGGAAAACATAGCAGCTGAGGGTTCAGGTTCTGGGGGATCCTTACCCGCAAGTGGGACTGTAGCAACGGGAGTTCATAATGACCCACCTTGGGCTACCTTCTCCACGCTATTGAATACGCTGGTAACTAGACTAATGCTCCCTATGGGACCTCCTGTGCCGGTGCAACCGCTTATGGTCCCTGCGGTTAACCCACCATGGGCAAATGAACTGTCCGCTCAGTTACAGCAATTGAACCAATCACTGACTACTCAGAAGTCTAATCCTCGCCCGCCTAAGACTAAGGGGTCCTCTAAGCGGGCCATTACTTCCTCACAATCCACCAACGTCCCAGACTCCTCGTCTGATGAGGATGGCAATTATACTGACCCCATAGATTCTGATCCCGACGCTTCTGATGGGGATTCTGTTTCACAGATGGATGTTCCTGACTTGTTGGAGGCTATCAGGACCATTCTTCAAATTACTGATGATCCGGAGTCTGATGCTGCCCCTAAGAAACCGGACAGGTTTAAACGTCAGAAAGTGGTTAAACAAGTTTAACCTCATTCTGACCATTTGGTCGACATACGTCGGGAGTCCTGGGAAAATCCAGGAAAGAAATTTTGCCTGACAGACGTCCCTTCGGATCAGATGAAGGCAAAAACTCTTCATTCGGTGGTACAGTCCCTCCTGGACACAGGAGTGGTAGTACAGTCATGCGTGTTAGCGCGTGGTATGAGTAATTAATTACGGATGCATTTGTACTCACATGGAAAAGCCACAAAGACATATCATATATTTAATCCATATTGCATAAATCACCCACTGTCTGCTAACTCTTCTAATAGCATGAAGATGGGTCGCACATAAATTATCCTCCCAGAGACTCAAATACAATGTACCAGATGGCCTTATTTACACAAAGCTTTGAAATCCTATGAAGAAGGCAAATACCTTTGGTTACCCCTATTGTCTAGAGATTGTCCAGTATCTGTTGAAGACAATAAATACTGGATTGTCATTGTCTTATCTGAAGACAGGACAAACAAGAAAGACAATATCCAGGAACCTAGGTTGACTGTAGAGAAACTCAATTAGCAATAGCTAACAAATTACAAAGCAGACATTTAGAAATCTGAGGTAATAACATTCATAGTCTAAACTCTTGGATATGATATATATATATATATATATATATATTCCTAACAAATTGTAATAGCAGGAGTGTGTGTGTATGTGTGTGTATATATATATATATATATATATATATATATATATACGTGTATATATACGTGTGTATATATATATATATATATAGCTATATATGTACAAACAAAGAACCCAGCACTCACCAAAGTAAACTCACTTATCCTCAACAATTCAATAAATAAATAAATGATGGGGGTTTAGTTGGTGGATTGGCCAATGCACGGAAGCCTGCATACCGATTTTCAAGGTACCCCACCTTCATGCAGGTCCTACACTATCACAGAGTCTTAAAACCTGACTACTTCACTGCTGTTAGCTCTTATTAACCGTGGCCACTAGCTTTCTCATGCACCCCTGTGTGGACTTAATTATCCTGAACCTGTCTCAGCTGTTTCTTAGCAATCATCTTTGAGCCAGTGCAATAGGTGACTAGTGTGCCTTTAAAAGCCATAAAGTCTGTGGCAGGTACACATTAAATCTAGCAGGCAGATGAGTTGTGTAACAGCAGTGAAGTAGTCAGGTTTTAAGACTCTGTGATAGTGTAGGACCTGCATGAAGGTGGGGTACCTTGAAAATCGGTATGCAGGCTTCCGTGCATTGGCCAATCCACCAACTAAACCCCCATCATTTATTTATTGAATTGTTGAGGATAAGTGAGTTTACTTTGGTGAGTGCTGGGTTCTTTGTTTGTATTTATTAGAGCGATGTGGTCATGGGCTACATGCACCCCGCCCTGTGAGTGGTAAGTACAGCTGTGTACCCCGCTTTTGTGGTGGAGAGTGCTGTGTTACAGGCACCCCACCCTGTGAGTGGTAAGTGCATAGCTGTGCCCCGCTTCTGGTGTGGTGAGTGCTGTGGTTTTTTTCTCTGTGTGTATACGATGGGGTTAATCTATGGTTAGCTCTTATTAACCGTGGCCACTAGCTTTCTCATGCACCCCTGTGTGGACTTTATTATCCTGAACCTGTCTCAGCTGTTTCTTAGCAATCATCTTTGAGCCAGTGCAATAGGTGACTAGTGTGCCTTTAAAAGCCATAAAGTCTGTGGCAGGTACACATTAAATCTAGCAGGCAGATGAGTTGTGTAACAGCAGTGAAGTAGTCAGGTTTTAAGACTCTGTGATAGTGTAGGACCTGCATGAAGGTGGGGTACCTTGAAAATCGGTATGCAGGCTTCCGTGCATTGGCCAATCCACCAACTAAACCCCCATCATTTATTTATTGAATTGTTGAGGATAAGTGAGTTTACTTTGGTGAGTGCTGGGTTCTTTGTTTGTATTTATTAGAGCGATGTGGTCATGGGCTACATGCACCCCGCCCTGTGAGTGGTAAGTACAGCTGTGTACCCCGCTTTTGTGGTGGAGAGTGCTGTGTTACAGGCACCCCACCCTGTGAGTGGTAAGTGCATAGCTGTGCCCCGCTTCTGGTGTGGTGAGTGCTGTGGTTTTTTTCTCTGTGTGTATAGCTATATATGGATATATGTATATCTTGAGGATGGAAATAGATAATCATATCATGTGTGGGATCATATTGTTCAGTCACATAAACATTAATCTGATGGGTATAAGAATATTATCATATATTGCAACATTAAGTTATTAATAATACCAGATTTATGTATGATTAATGTGATGGGTTTAACTGGTCATGGGGTGGGAACTCAGATGCAAACAACAGAAATCACATCTCAAGTCTTAGCCATCGGCCACCTCTTGAGCTGACCAATGATCCCCGGTGCACAGGATATGTCCCACCCCCGAAACAATGGAAGAAGAGCACACAGTGTCTATTGTATTATGTTTTGATCCACTGTATAAAAAGCCAGGTCACTATCACAGACTCTGAAGGTCATCTCCCTTGATGACTGAGGACCGGCCGGGAAGCGCAGGCGAAACCAAAAACGTATGTACCATTGACTGTAGCCATTTTTCTATTGTATTGTATTGTTATTGTAACCCCCTTTCAGTAATTATATGTTGGTGTGTCGGAACCCGGCATTTTAATTACAAACTGGTGTCATGTCTCTTTTCCGTGCTAAGGTTATAAGTGTATTTTAGTCACACGTGTAGCTGCAGAGTACTCACGGCGTGTCTTTGGGTGTGTACGCACTGCGTGTACTTTGTACGGCCAGCACGGCGTTAGTACGCAAAGTACGTACACGGTACGGGGTTTTGTACGCTATTGGTGTAAAAAGTACGTAGGCTAAGGATTGATTACAGCGGCCGCAGCGGCTCCATTTAAAGTGTATAAATTGTCTTTTTAAAGTGTTGCTTTTAGTCCTGTATGTAAATTAGCATTTACAATTGGGGGCTCCTCCGGTTTTCACATGCTGACAGACTAGCAGGTCATAACAGACTTAATCTATCAGCAAAGGGTGGAAAGATATCTACGTTAAACCTTTGTCTGGTTGCTGGATGTTTTAAAACCCTATTTGTGTGCTGTTAGATTGCGTCTGCTCTGTCTGGTCTGCAGAGGTGCTGATAGAACCTGGAAAACAGGAAAAAAAGCTATTTAAAAAATCGGTGACATGTTTTGGCGCCAAAAGCGTACACAAAAGGCACTGATACTTTGCATACCCTCTCACATTGTTGCCGCAAGGTTTAGATTGCTAGATGCGTTTAGATCTGTGTGAAATCGGATACATTTGTTGCTATATAGTTAAATTTAAATAAAAGTATTTAAAGAAGTAAGTATAAAGCACAACACGCAAGTCTGGCCCAGTCATAAAGGGTTACACAGAACAAGCGTGAGTTGTGCTTGTGAGTGATTATAGTTAGCATTGCTCACGTTTTTAGAGGTTGTGGGATTTGTTTTATTGCATACGCACGTTTTGTACACATGGCCCGGACAAAGTACAGGATCGCGCACGCAGCGAAAAAGGCACACTGGTCGCGTGGTTACGAAAAGTGCGTAAGAGTGCGGATGCTAAGTACAAATTAAACGATAGTTGTTCAATTAACGTGGGATAGTATACTTTAAATACAATAGCACATAACTTTCCGGTTTCAAAAGTATTAGTGTAAAACTTTTGTTTAAACTGTATTGCCTTTGGGGGAAAAGCTGACAATCAGAATAAGTGGAAATTTTCTGTACAGAAAAACACTGTGTATTTGAGTGAGTGAAAGTGGAGTGAGAGGATTTGAACCCCGGAAATTCGGGTCCCGTGGGTACACCAAGTAAGCTGAGACTTGGTGGCATGAGGCGGCTGACTCACGTTAATAAAGGTAGATAATACGCAAATCGAGAGGTGATTTGTAGAGGAGCGTAATATAGAATTGTGCATTGTGCAGAAGTATAGAAATTGTGAATTGAATTTTAAAGGTTTTGTATTACGCTCCGGCTGAGGTTTCGCAGCTTGTGATTCGATTCCAGTGGTCGTAGGGCGGATAGGTAACAAGTACCTATACGCTGTGCGATTGGACCGCATGTTTGTGGGTGCGATACATAGCGCAGTCTGATACCCCTTTACAAGCTTTTGCGTAAACTCGCGGTATCATTAGCGCCGTGCAGAGCATACGCAAGCGTGATTTGTGTATAAGTGCATAGGGAGTTTTCGCTGGTCTCTCTCAGGAAAATCTCCAGCGGTGGATATTTACTGAAAAAGATAAGTCACTCCTATTACTTCCAGTAAATAAAAAGCCAATTAGGGCCTCACTGTGTATGCGGTGGTCACTATTGGAGTGAGTCGTGGTACATCAGCGGAGAAGGAGCGAGTGAAAGCGCTAGGTGTCTTTTACCGTCTATTTGCGGTGTGCATTGGGGATTGCGTTTATTGGCAAAAAGTCTGCGATGGGATCCAATTGCACAAGCAGTGGGCGTTTGGTAGCTAGGGTTCAGGCAGAAGATTTGGGATCGAGAAGGTCAGAATTGCGGCCCAAAGGGTCAGCAAGGTTTATTATGTGTGAAAAATATGGTTCACACACGGAGGCTTTTTGCAATGAGTGGGTACGTATGACTGACAAAGATAGGGTATCATTCCCTAGGGTGGGCAGCTTTGAACCAGAGGTACTGCAGAATGTAGGTAGTAAAATATGTCTGATAAAATCCAGAAAACAAAGGATTAGACATAACGATTGTTTAAATCTGTGGCAACAGGAGGGGGAGGTGCAAAGGGAACAAACTCGCAAAGCAAGTTCCAAACTTAGCAGGAATGAGGGCACGGAAACACCATTATCGACACAGGTCGAAGGGGAAGAGATGGCTACAGTCAATGGTATATCTGTAAATGACAGTAGAATGCAAGAGAAATGTAGTAACCCTAATTTTTGCAAGTTGTATCCTGTTTTGAAGTCTCTTCAAGGTTATAGGTCACAGGAAGATGAAGGACCCAGCCAAATCGCAGCTCTCATTCAGGCAGTCAACTTGCAGGAAACTCATGTGGGGCCTGTCCAACCAGTAAGAGCAGTAACAGTATCCCCCATTCAAAAGACTGGTGAGGTCTAAGACATCGGTAAGTGTGAGACTGTTCATTATACAGAGACATTAACACCTCGCAGTGAGCAGGTTAGGAATAGAATGGTAGGATTACATCCTGTCTTAGAAATAGTAACTCCCAATGGGGGAACCAATAGTCAGGGAGTACTCCTCACCAGGAATAATGCAATGTATTGCCCGTGGTCCAGATCAGAACTTCGGTCAATCATTTCAGAATTCCCCGATCCCCAGAAGCATTTAGCCAGATGTCAGAAGTATGTAAAGGGTCTGTGTAATGCATATGAACCGGCAAACAAAGATTGGCGGATATTTTTGAAAGCGTGCCTACCCCCTAATATTGACACCCAAAAATGTATCACTGATTGTAGATTAGAGTCGGATAGTCCTATGACTGATGAACACAATCAGGAGAACGTGGAGCGAATTAACATGCAACTAGAGTTGTATTTCCCCACTACTGTTAAGTGGAGAAGAAATTTTCTCCATAAATTAGAGGGAAAATGAAATGACATCTGAACATTTCCATCGGGCTCTGCAAATAATGGATAGATACATTGGGGTATCGGATATAGGGAACAATGCGAATTACAGGGAGGTGGCTGTCTCTGTGCTAATGGACGGGCTCAATAAGACAGTAAGGGACAGAGTACAAACATCTTTGCCTAATTGGAGAGGGGCCACAGTAGCTTGTCTTAGAGAGTGCGCAATGAAACACAAGAATATTGCTAGGCGCAGGGAACAACAGGAGGAGAAACTGATGTGTCACAAACTTACTGTCACAACTGAGGGCTGGTGCTGACCAGGGGGAAGCCTCAGTTGTAGGGGCTGAGGTATATGTGTACCTGGGAGGCAGTACAGGGTTCTTAGACATGCAGGGAACCTTTAGAACAAATGCCCGAAGGCGTGACCAAGACAACGAAGGAAAGTTCAAAGGTTTATTAAACACAGTTCAGAGGAATACTGATGTCTTGGTACAGGTAACAGGAATCACAGTTCAGAGAAATACTTGGGATCGATGACGGAACACCGATGGTGACTTGGAATCTATGACGGAACACCGATGGTTACTTTGGGATCGATGGCGGAACACCGATGGTTACTGGAGATCGATGGCGGAACACCGATGGAGACTTGGGATCGATGGCGGAACACCGATGGAGACTTGGGATCGATGGCGGAACACCGATGGAGACTTGGGATCGATGGCGGAACACCGATGGAGACTTGGGATCGATGGCGGAACACCGATGGAGACTTGGGATCGATGGCGGAACACCGATGGAGACTTGGGATCGATGGCGGAACACCGATGGAGACTTGGGATCGATGGCGGAGCACCGATGGAGACTTGGGATCGATGGCGGAGCACCGATGGTTACTGGGGATCGATGGCGGAACACCGATGGTTACTGGCAGGGCAGAGCACCGCTGGAAGCTAGAAGCTGGAAGCCGGTCTCAGGTAACTGCCAGTCACAGGGAGCAATGTAGACACTGCAGAGTCAGGCTGTACAGCAGAGAAAGTCCATGGAAGAACTGCACACTGGAATCACTGAAGACAATTGAAGCACTGACAACCTTTTCAGCCCAGGAACAAGATATTTATACCAGCTGGGAAACAGGGATTGGCTGGCTGATTAAGCAGAGTCTAGAGTGCAGCTGCTGGGTAATTAGGTAGAAACCAGAGTGCAGCTGATAGGCTGAAAAGTAACATGTGATGAAAACAAACATGGCTGCGCCCATGTTTGAACTTGGAGGGAAAGACTGTTTGTAACTTGCATGTGAAACTTAACCCTGAAGCTGCCAGAATCACAGTAAAGAGATTAGAGACAGAGATGCAGCGTGCTGCACACAGACAGTGCAGATGGAATCCAGGCTTGGAACGCTGGGACAGTCTCAGGAGGCATTTGGAAGGTAAATACTGATAAGGAATTACCTGGATCGTGACAGCACCCCCTCCTTTAGGAGTGGCCCCAGGACACTTCTTATAAATTCTTTACCTGAACAAACGGAAGGATCTAGATTGAATCCTGATGAACTTGAACTGGCTGGAACCAGATGAGACTGTACTGGACCTATGGACGAGACCAGATTGAGTCCAGACAAACTTGAACCGGCTGAGACCGGCGGAGACTTTGGGCAGACGGATAGGACAGGACTAGATCCGAAGGTGCTGGAATCGGCTGGAACCGAAGGAGGCTGATCCGGACAGACGGATGGGACCGGATTGGGTCTGGAAAAGCTTGAACCGGCTGGGACCGGAGGAGTCTTCGGATTGACAGTTGAATCAGCTGGAACTGAAGGAGTCTTCGGACCTACGGATGGAACCGGATTGGGTCCAGAGATATTGGAATCGTCTGGAACCGAAGGAGTCAGAATCCGGTTAGAACCGGAATGAGTTGTATCCAAGTGTTCAGTTAGACCATCCTGGACATGGTCCATGCTGGATGCCAACAGGGTGGTGCTCTCTGAAGACGGCAAACTGGAGTTCATAACTGCATCTGTAGCACAAAAATTTCCATCTGGGAACTTGGCTCTGGATACTTCCCTTGGGGCTGAAACTTTGGTGACCCCTCCTGGGGTTGACGAATCAGACACCTCTCTCAGGGTTGTTTTCTCCAGCACCCCTCCTGGGGTTGACAGATCATAAACTCCTTTTTGAGAAGACTCATATGCCCCTACTAGAGCTTGAACATTGGATACCCCTCCTGGGGTTGTAGACACAGACGCCCCTTCTTGGGCTGTAGACACAGACGCCCCTTCTTGGGCTGTAGACACAGACGCCCCTTCTAGGGCTGAGGAAAGTTCGGACACTAGGATCTGGTACAGTACCAGATATTTACCGACTGTTTGTGTCCCCTGTTGGGAAACTGCCAGGCTGTAACTCGAAATATATCTCACACTGATTTAGGAAACCCCGACAGGCTTTTGGGGAACCATCAAACTTGGCAGGTGTCGGTAAATGGAGACAAAGAGCAGAAACAGGAATGGTGGGTGGGGATACCACCAAAGGTACTGCAGTCGGCACACTGGACGCCCCTGAACCACGGAGGGTTACTTGTATTCCATCCAGCCGAGAGGAGAGGTCCTGGAGACAGCGAATCACATGGCCCCGTGTAGCCCCCTGACGTTCAAGGCAGGCTGCAAGTTCTTGCATCGGCCTGGTCGCTTGGACCTGGTCTCCGGCCGGATCCATGAGGTCAGTGCTTACTGTCACAAACTTACTGTCACAACTGAGGGCTGGTGCTGACCAGGGGGAAGCCTCAGTTGTAGGGGCTGAGGTATATGTGTACCTGGGAGGCAGTACAGGGTTCTTAGACATGCAGGGAACCTTTAGAACAAATGCCCGAAGGCGTGACCAAGACAACGAAGGAAAGTTCAAAGGTTTATTAAACACAGTTCAGAGGAATACTGATGTCTTGGTACAGGTAACAGGAATCACAGTTCAGAGAAATACTTGAGATCGATGACGGAACACCGATGGTGACTTGGAATCTATGACGGAACACCGATGGTTACTTTGGGATCGATGGCGGAACACCGATGGTTACTGGAGATCGATGATGGAACACCGATGGAGACTTGGGATCGATGGCGGAACACCGATGGAGACTTGGGATCGATGGCGGAACACCGATGGAAACTTGGGATCGATGGCGGAACACCGATGGAGACTTGGGATCGATGGCGGAACACCGATGGAGACTTGGGATCGATGGCGGAACACCGATGGAGACTTGGGATCGATGGCGGAACACCGATGGAGACTTGGGATCGATGGCGGAGCACCGATGGAGACTTGGGATCGATGGCGGAGCACCGATGGTTACTGGGGATCGATGGCGGAACACCGATGGTTACTGGCAGGGCAGAGCACCGCTGGAAGCTAGAAGCTGGAAGCCGGTCTCAGGTAACTGCCAGTCACAGGGAGCAATGTAGACACTGCAGAGTCAGGCTGTACAGCAGAGAAAGTCCATGGAAGAACTGCACACTGGAATCACTGAAGACAATTGAAGCACTGACAACCTTTTCAGCCCAGGAACAAGATATTTATACCAGCTGGGAAACAGGGATTGGCTGGCTGATTAAGCAGAGTCTAGAGTGCAGCTGCTGGGTAATTAGGTAGAAACCAGAGTGCAGCTGATAGGCTGAAAAGTAACATGTGATGAAAACAAACATGGCTGCGCCCATGTTTGAACTTGGAGGGAAAGACTGTTTGTAACTTGCATGTGAAACTTAACCCTGAAGCTGCCAGAATCACAGTAAAGAGATTAGAGACAGAGATGCAGCGTGCTGCACACAGACAGTGCAGATGGAATCCAGGCTTGGAACGTTGGGACAGTCTCAGGAGGCATTTGGAAGGTAAATACTGATAAGGAATTACCTGGATCGTGACATGATGACAATAAGTCTGCAGGCTCTGACAGGAAAGCCCCATCAGCCTAAACCCCGGACCCCTGCTGTTTGGAAAAGAACAGGAACATGTTACATTTGCAGAAATAAAGGACATTTTGCTAGAAATTGTAGGAGTAGTAGGACACATTGTCAATATAGACCCCTAGACAGAGAAAACAAGCCACATTATTAAACACATAGACGGGATCAAGGGACATATAGTAAGGAATCACGAGCCATATAGAAAACACAGATTCGGTTAATGGGAAGAACGGAATAAATGCAACTTTACCCTTTTGACGAAACTTGTTGGGGTTAAGATGAAGCCTCTAAACTTTTGCTTCTTTCTCTAGCAGAAATGGCCCTGATTAACTTAACAGGAGTTTTGTTAGAGATGGTATACATATAGCGTTCTCCCGTCCAGGAAGTACAAAGTATGTTGGATACCCACGAAGACCAATGTTGCATTTCACTGTTCTAGATGCATGTCCATCACAGGTAGAGGAAATTATCTCACAGATACCGGGTTCCCTATGAACTTAGGATGGACAGGACACTGGATTGATGGCTGGGATAGTCCCAGTAGAGATACGACACACATAGAAATTTTTTTAAGGGGAGCAGACCTAGTAGAAAAGTCATTCCCCGTAGTGCCCAATCCAGTTGCCAAATTTTATAAAATCCTCTTTGCCTCTACAAACTTATCTGTTACTAACCTCTATGTGATTTTTTATTCAAAGTTTCCTCCTCATCTCTTACGTTCACCGACAAGAGGGTACAATACATGGACCCGATTACAGTTCAAACACCACATGCCTACTCGGTCCTTCAGAGTTCTGCCCAAATCCAGTATATCTGACCAGCATAAGGACACCAGTATTAATGCAGTGTGCCTTGTCATGCACAAAGGGTGGAGAATGAGAATACTGGTGAAGGGAGACTGTGTACATACACCGATATGCATGATGGGGTGACAGCCTGTTGGTGAATGCCAAACCTGACATTTTCTTTTTTATTTACTATTTTTCCCCTCTCTTCTCTCATCCAGAGACGGTTTACTTCACATAACTGATAACACACGATAGTAAATTAAAATGCAAAATTTGTGTTCCCTACAGGAAAGGGCGGTCTGGAGGTCAAGGGGTATGGCCAGTAGTCCTCAGGACTTTGGACAGGTGGACACGGTAAGCCAGTGGCCCTCAGAGCATATCTTCCAAGTCTAGCTGAGGCGGCACACGGTCTGACTCATCTGGGCAAAGAGGGTATGTGCAAGTTGGTAAGAGCCTACTGGTGTGCGCCAGGATTCTCTTCTCATGCAGGTAAGAGAGCAATGACATGTTTTACTTGCTTGAGGAAGAATATTGGTAAGACAATACCAACAGAGCCATCCAATATCCCTCCTACAGACGGACCTTTTCAGGTAATACAAATCGATTTCATACAGTTACCACCCTGTAGGAATTTGAAATATGTGTTAGTATGTATTGATGTATTTTCCAACTGGGTAGAAGTGTTCCCTGCTGCCACAAATACTGCTACGTTCACTGCAAAGAAAATTGTGCAGGAATTTGTGTGTAGATATGGTATCCCTAGAATGATTGAAAGTGATAGGGGTACCCATTTTACAGGTGAAGTCTTTCAGGTCATGTGCAAACCGATGGGAATTAATAGCAAGCTGCATACTCCGTACCGACCACAGGCGAGTGCGAAGGTGGAGAGAATGAACAGCACTATTAAGAACAAGCTGAGCAAAGTGATGGCTGAAACTGGATTGTTGTGGCCAGAAGCTTTGCCACTAGTGTTGTACAGCATCAGAACCACTCCCAGGTCTCAACTTATCACCCTTTGAAATTCTTTTTGGTCGACAACCTCATGTAATGATAGACCCCCAGGATGATTTTAAATGCAATAATGAAGTGACTGTGAAATATTTGGTTGGAATGAGCCAGCAGCTGAGAAATCAACAAAGAAATCTAAAGCTGGTGATTCCTGACCTATCGAACAGTAATTATCATGACATTGAGCCTGGGGATTATGTGATGATTCAAAATTTCTTACGCTCAGGTTGCCTCATAGACAGGTGGGAAGGACCATACCAAGTCTTGTTAACCAGCACGACAGCACTGATGGTCGCCAAAAGAGAGACTTGGGTCCACTCGTCCCACTGCAAGAAGGTCGCTGACCCGGAGAGGACTCGTGACAAAGAGCAAGGTGGAGAGAACCTCGTATCACTAGAGTGTTGTTCCGGGAAAGTTGAGAGGCAGGACTGTTGAAAGGCACCTGAGCACGGAGAGCAACAAGATCTAGGACGGTTGTCGCACCATTTTCTTTTTTAACCCCCCTGCATTTTCCTTCCTTTTCTCCTCATTTTCCTTCTTTCCCATAACGAAATGGATCTATCATAAGAGACTGCGTTTCGGGTTCTGCTAGTAATTCTGTTTTTGATCAGGACAGTTTGTTTTGGTGAGGGTCCCAGAGAGGTCGAGCAGGGATCTGGAATGGGTTCTGATGGCGAGTACGCATTTGTAGGATCTCAGGAGCAGAGCATCACTCAAGTAAAGGCTGGTATCAGTAAGCGCTCTGGTAGTCATGGAGCTCGGAGGCACTGTGAAGGGTTATTGTCTGATGAATATTGTATTTGTAGGAATTGTGAGAATATAGTTGAGGATGGGTGCATCCAGAGATGTCAGTCCAACCTTAATATCGACATGGACCGCCATCCGTTGAGTGATTACCACTCATTAGTGGGTAAGGTCTTAAACCAGACAGAATGTTGGGTGTGCTCACAGGTACCTCAAGGTCAGAGTAAGTCAGGATTAGTACCATACCCTTTAGTAATAGATGAGGTACTCAAATTACGGGGTGGGAGACCAGTGGACAAGAAATTAAATATCTCTAGGCCCCCTAGTTTGAAGCTCCACCAGTATCATGTAGACAGGTCCTTATTGTGTTTTAATATTTACAATTACCGAAAACCAGGAAATTGGGAAGTGACGTGGAATAACCAGACAATGACCTTTTCACACAGAGCTGATAAGATACCTATTGACTCTGAACTTGTACGCCAGATAGCCAAAAGTGGGAGGTATTTTCGGTATAGGTATACACGTGGAAGCAAGACCATGTGGGTTGGAAAAGTATCGTCAGGGTATTGTGCCCATATCATCCAGCCCGATACTTGTACTGAGCAAATGAGAGAACTAGGGATTAGTTTCTTTACATGGAAAGTTTGTAATATGGTGATGTTACACTTTGTCCCCTATGTTCTCCCAGATGATGCCTATTTCATATGTGGGAGGAAAGCATACAAGTGGCTTTTACTCCGAGCTCTGAGGGATTGTGTTATATTGGGAGAGTACTACCGGAGGTCATGACCATAACCCACGATAAAATGAAAGACGTTCACCGCAGTGCTCAGACTCCTTATACTCATACTCACTATGAGCACATCATCAAGAGACACCTCATAGATAGGGCAGAGCACGCAGCCTCTGATTTGATCCACGAATCCACCGGGATTCAGTTCCTTCTCGCATTAGACATCACCCGTACTGCCAGAGGAACTATAAATTATAGGTATATCCATGCGCTAGTGAACTTGATAGATGATATCACTGAGATGTATGATGACACCTTCAGGTATACGGGAAGGGAGTTACAAGCCTACAAGAAGGAACTGATCCAGCACAGAATGGTCCTTAATTATGTTACAGCCATGATAGGTGGGTACTGTGTTACTCTGGCAACTCAATATGGTGTGAAGTGCTGTACATATATTACGAACAGCACTGATGACCCCATGGAGATCATCGATCAGTAGATGGACGAGATCTTGCAGTTGAAGTGGGAGTTTAGGAGGAAGCACAACCTTACCTTAGCGACTGTGGGTAATGAACTGACCGGCTGGGTCTCATGGTTGAACCCACGCAAATGGTTCTCAGGTTTAGTAGAGTGGGCACAGAATGTCATTATGAGTGTGGGGAAGTTTCTTCTTTGTATCCTGGGAGTCATCCTAATTATTGGTTTGATATTTAGGTGTGTTCAAATTCTAACACGGCGCAAGCGCAGTACAAATTTGATCAGTCTAAGGAGTGAGGGCACTGTTATAGCAGCAGATTTAATTTATGATCTATCTATAGAGACAGCGTTATGATAAGGATTGCAAATTAATTTCATGGCCTGTTTCTTTCACCCATTTTTCTCTGTTTCCCCCTCTGCCCAGATACATCCAACCGGAAAAGACGTCAGCCCTACCCAAAATATTTATGTAAATGTATTTTTATATATGTGTCTTATCTTCATCTCTGCAACCTCCAGGTAATGGCACACATAGTCGACAGGTGATATCCACATATACTAGCACTCACATATGTTCCCCCTCCATGTATCATCAACTAAATGTGCACCCCATTTGTTGGAACAAGAAGCCGAAAAGAGCTTGGTAGTGTTTGTTGGCCCATTTACAGACCCTTAATATGGGAAGAGAAGGATTTAATGTATACTTCGCAATACCTCGAAGCTTATTTAGAACATATACGGCACGATGATACATGCCCCTCAGACATTGATTCATACATACATGCTTTTTACTATCCCACTAGGCTATACATTTCCCACCTACAACTCTCCCCGATCATCCAAGCTTTTGTATATATTGTATAGGTAATATTTATTTTCTTATTGATTAGTTAGTGGCAGTTATTGATGACTGCCAAAGGGTGGACTGTCGAAGTCGGGAAATATTAAAGTACACACATCACGTACAAACACCACATAGATGGCCTCCGTGCGCGTACTTATTCGGCCGTGCATGCACATATTCGCAAATTGCGTATGATCGCTCACGCGGTCATGCGTGTTAGCGCGTGGTATGAGTAATTATGGAGGCATTTGTACTCGCATGGAAAAGCCACAAAGACATATCATATATTTAATCCATATTGCATAAATCACCCACTGTCTGCTAACTCTTCTAATACCATGAAGATGGGTCGCACATAAATTATCCTCCCAGAGACTCAAATACAATGTACCAGATGGCCTTATTTACACAAAGCTTTGAAATCTTATGAAGAAGGCAAATACCTTTGGTTACCCCTATTGTTCTAGAGATTGTCCAGTATTTCTCGAAGACAATAAATACTGGATTGTCATTGTCTTATCTGAAGACAGGACAAACAAGAAAGACAATATCCAGGAACCTAGGTTGACTGAAGAGAAACTCAATTAGCAATAGCTAACAAATTACAAACCAGACATTTAGAAATCTGAGGTAATAACATTCATAGTCTAAACTCTTGGATATGATAGATATATATATATATATATATATATATAATTCCTAACAAATTGTAATAGCAGGAGTGTGTGTGTATGTGTATATATATATGTATATAGATATATATGGATATATGTATATCTTGAGGATGGAAATAGATAATCATATCATGTGTGGGATCATATTGTTCAGAGTCACGTAAACATTAATCTGATGCGTATAAGAATACTATCATATATTGCAATATTAAGTTATTAATAATATCAGATTTATGTATGATTAATGTGATGGGTTTAACTGGTCATGGGGCGGGAACTCAGATGCAAACAACAGAAATCACATCTCAAGTCTTATATGCCCTACACACTGGCCGACATCAGTCAAAGATATGAACAATCTCGTTCATAAATGAACGAGATACCGTTCATATCTTTGAGTGTGGAGGCTCCAGCGATGAACGATGCGCGGCCCCGCGCTCGTTCATCGCTGGTCCCTCGTCGGCTGTACATGCAGGCCAATATGGACGATCTCGTCCATATTTGCCTGCACTTCAATGCAGCCGGGTGACGGGGGGAGTGAAGAAACTTCACTCCCCCCGTCACTGCCCCTCCTCCGCCGGGTCGCCCGATCTGCCAGTGTATAGGGCCCATTAGCCATAACCCACCTCTTGAGCTGACCAATGATCCCCGGTGCACAGGATATGTCCCACCCCCGAACCAATGGAAGAAGAGCACACAGTGTCTATTGATTTATGTTTTGATCCACTGTATAAAAAATCAGCTGCATGCCAGGTCACTATCACAGACTCTGAAGGTCATCTCCCTTGATGACTGAGGACCGGCCGGGAAGCGCAGGTGAAACCAAAAACGTATGTACCATTGACTGTAGCCATTTTTCTATTGTATTGTATTGTAATTGTAACCCCCTTTCAGTAATTATATGTTGGTGTGTCGGAACCCGGCATTTTAAATACAAACTGGTGTCGTGTCTCTTTTCCCTGCTAAGGTTATAAGTGTATTTTAGTCACACGTGTAGCTGCAGAGTGCTCACGACGTGTCTTTGGGTGTGTACGCACTGCGTGTACTTTGTACGGCCAGAACGGCATTAGTATGCAAAGTACGTACACGGTACGGGGTTTTGTACGCTATTGTTGTAAAAAGTACGTAGGCTAGATTACAGCGGCCGCAGCGGCTCCATTTAAAGTGTATAAATTGTCTTTTTAAAGTGTTGCTTTTAGTCCTGTATGTAAATTAGCATTTACAGGTCTTTGGATGTGGTACGGGCTCTCCGTATCTACGTGAAGAGGACTGCCTCCATTAGGAAGTCTGATTCTCTCTGTGTTCTGTTTGTTTTTCACAAACGTGGCTGGCCTGCTCACAAGCAGACCCTAGCAAGATGGATTAGAATTGTGTTTGCACATGCTTATGTACAGGATTGCCTTCCAGCTCCTGCTACCATAAAGGCCCATTCTACTCGGTCTGTTGGACCTTCTTGGGCAGCCCGCCGTGGTGCGACCCTTGAACAATTGTGCAAGGCGGCTACATGGTCCTCAGTGAACACGTTCATAAGGTTCTATGCCTTCGATACTTCCGCCTCCCAGGATGCTACCTTTGGAAGCCGGGTTCTTGTGCCTGCTACAGTGCGTCCCCTCCCATAAGGAACTGGTTTAGGACATCCCCAATGTCATTCCCTATGGAGCCCAGTGTTACCCCGCAGCAGAAAACGAGATTTATGGTAAGAACTTATCGTTGTTAAATCTCTTTCTGCGAGGTATACTGGGCTCCACAGGGCGCCCACCCTGACGCACTTAGCCTCTTTGGGTTGGTATGGCATTAGCCGCTGACACTTTCTCCTGTCGTGAGAATGTGGTGTATGTGGCTACTAACAGTTGTCGTCTCTTTCTTTTTCATCCACTAGGGGTCACTGGAGTACTCTTGGGATATGGACGGCTTCCGCAGGAACAGGGCACTGAATATTTAAATTTAGAACTCTCCACCCCTCCATATCCCAGAGTACCTCAGTGTTTTTTCTGTGCTCGAAGTAGCAACAAGGCTTGTGTGGAGCTCAACCACACTTCTTTTGAATATTTTTTTATTTTTACTTTTTACAATCTTCAGCACATCCCTTCCCAGTTATAAAAAAAACCCCCATGGGTCCGGGATAGTGCACGCTGCACGGAGGCAGCGCATGGCGTGTCGGTCCTCACAAAGAGCACCCTCACAGCCACACGCAGCCCACTGACTGCTGCAGGAGCTGGACGGAGCTTACAGACAGAAGCCCCGTCACAGCCATCGCTACTGGAGTCAAGGTATGCTGGGGGGATGGGGCGGTCAGCGCACGCTGCCGCCCTGCTGTGTGGGGAAAATACTTTAACAAGACCGCCCGCACCTGCCGCTCCTAACAGGCGCCCGCCCCAGCTGCTACTACCATCCGCTGTACGGGTCTCAGTGCCCGCCACAGCCGCTCCGACTAGCGCTACACTGCCGCTCCGGCCGCCGCATGCGCTCACACCCGCCAGCATGACCGCGCTCCCCACTAGAAGACTCCCCGGCTCACTGCAATAGCTCCGGAACCGATCACCGGCATCCACTCACAGCGGTACACTGTGCACCGGGGGGGGGGGGGGGAGAAGGCTGCTCACAGAGCATAGGCTGCATGCCGTGCTGCAGGGGTTATAATAGGCTGCATGGGTTTAAATATAACATATGCTGCATCCATTATGTTAATAGGCTGTTAAGCCTATATTGATTCCACAGTTAGGTACAGGTTATAAAGACATGTGTTGTAACCTGACCTGTGATTTCACTGTAAGCATGGCATGGGGGCCATTTTAACCATGCTTCCTGTGTCTTCCTATGATTCCAGAACGTTCCTGTCCTACATCTCTACTCCACCGGATGGCGCAGGGGTGTTAGTGGGAATTTTGTATCAGGTTTCATATAGTACTGGCCACGTGCACTGCACTTCGGCCATATATATATATATATATATATATATATTACACACACCTTAGTACAATTTTACTGAGTCGTGCAAGTGTCTGTCTTTTGTATATTGTATTGTCTGTCTGCATAATGAGTAAGGCACCAGCAAAAACTAAAAAGCAGTTTCACTGCAATGTCTGTAAGAGTGTGTTACCGGATGGATCTACCACATGTACAGTATGTTTTGTGAATTCAGCTACTAATACAATTTCGCCAACGGTTTCAAAGCCGGTGTCATCCCCGGACCCTCCATGGGAAATGCTAGCCAATGTAATGGCTGGGTTGCAATCAGAATATGCCGCCGCTAGACAAGAGTGGGAAGCGGCAAGATCTGAGTCTCAGGTGAGACCGCTGGAACTACCGGAGGGGTCTCAGCCTTGCCATAAGTCCAAGTCCATTTTGGGTAGAAGGGATACATTTCATTTGTCTTATGATTTACCTGTTTCTGCTATGTTGCATTCTGACGATTCTATGCCAGACCTCACTGCGCAAGATGAGGGTGGGGAGGGCGAAGTAGACCAGCAGTCAGATAGTGAAGATTTTGACAGCCCAAGCATTGATAATCTCATCAGAGCGGTGCATCAGTCTCTGAAGTTTACAGAAACTGAGGAGCCTCTGACAAATGATGAAGTCGTCTTTACTAAACGAAAGAGATCTCCAATGTGTTTTCCTGTTTCGGAATCTCTTAATAAGATGATAGTGGAAACACGAAAGAATCCAGATAAACTGTTTTCTATACCTCGCAGATTTAAGTCTAGTTACCCGTTTCCAGAATCTGTGACATGTACATGGGAGAATCCGCCAATGGTGGATTCATCTGTGTCAAAACTTACAAAGAAATTAACCATACCAGTGCCAACGGCTACTACGCTTAAAGACCCTTCAGACCGTAAAATAGAAGCTATGCTAAAGTCCATGTATATAGCAGCAGGAGTGTTGCTTAGACCTCAGTTGGTTGGCACCTGGGTCTCTAAGGCGCTAATTGTATGGATAACAGAACTCATGGATGGAATCTCTGCGGTCAGTAATTGCAGGGTTAGAGCCACAGGAATTCATGATTGCGCTACATCTCAAGGATGCGTACTTACACATTCCGATTTGGCCACCTCATCAGAGGTTCTTGCGTTTTACGATACGGCAGAACCATTACCAGTTTCAGGCTCTACCGTTTGGCCTCTCGTCAGCGCCTCGGGTATTCACCAAAGTGATGTCTGTGATGATAGCTGATCTCAAATCCCTGGGAGTGATAATAGTTCCGTACTTGGACGATCTGCTCATTAAAGCTCTGTCTCAACAGATGCTCCTCCAACATGCGTTGCTAACGTACAGTGTACTAGTTCAGCACGGTTGGATTGTCAACTTCAAGAAATCACATCTAAGTCCATCTCAACGACTTCAATTCCTAGGTATGATTCTCGATACGGTAAATCAAAGAATTTACCTACGAGAACAGAAAGTACAGATTATTCGTCATCTGTTACAATTAGTGCTCAAGCCATGCACAGTCTCGGTACATTTGTGCATTCGCCTCTTAGGCACAATGGTGGCGGCTTTCGAAGCGCTTCAGTTCGGAAGATTTCACTCACGTCCTTTTCAACTGGATGTGCTCGCACAGTGGTCGGGCTCGCATCTGCAGATTCACCACAGGGTGAGGTTGTCGCCACGGGCCAGGGTATCTCTACTCTGGTGGCTCAAAGTACACAATCTAACCGCAGGGAAAGGTTCGGCGCCTGGAATTGGATAATAATTCTAACGACGGACGCGAGTCTCAGAGGTTGGGCAGCTGTAGTTCAAAATTGTCAGCTCCAGGGTCTCTGGGCGGATCACGAAAGATTGCTGTCTACAAATGTCCTGGAACTCCGGGCAATTTATTTACAATGCGCTATGACAAGCAGTGCACATGCTTCAGTCGCAATCAGTCCAGATGCAGTCAGACGACACGACGGCGGTCGCATACATCAACAAACAAGGAGGAACGAAAAGCCGCATGGCAATGCAGGAAGTAGCTTGAATCCTCAATTGGGCCGAGCATCACCAAGTGATTTTGTCGGCAGTGTTCATTCCGGGAGTGGACAACTGTGAGGCTGATTATCTCAGGCGTCTGGATTTTCATCCAGGAGAATGGGCATTAAATCCAGAAGTGTTTCACATGTTGGTCCACCAAACGCCCCAGTATGTGTCCAGAACGCAAGATCCAAAGGCAGTGGCAGTGGATGCTCTCACAATCGTGTGGCCATACAGCCTCGTGTATCTGTTTCCACCGTTTCCGCTGCTCCCTCTGTTGCCAAAACGGATCAAAAGAGAGTCCACCACAGTCATACTAGTGGCGCCTCATTGGCCTCGGAGAGCTTGGTTCTCGGATCTCCGCGGACTACTCGCAAACGATCCTTGGCCGCTCCCACTTCGTCCGGACCTGTTACAACAGGGTCCGTTCCTTTACCCAAATTTACCGCGGCTGCGTTTGAGACCGCCCTCTTAAGAAGTGAGGGCATTCCAGAATTGGTTATACCAACCATGTTACGTGCTAGGAAGCCAGTTACGGCAGCTCATTATTACAGAATTTGGTGTGCCTATATAGGTTGGTGTGAAGCTCGGAAGTTGCCGACATCATCTTTCAAGTTATCCCGTCTTCTGTTATTTCTACAGACTGGGTTAGATGGAGGACTGCGTTTATCTACACTAAAGGTGCAGGTATCTGCTTTGTCAATTTACTTTCAAAGGCGATTGGCTCTATTGCCGTCTGTAGACACCTTTCTGCAAGGTGTCCTCAGAGTACAGCCTCCATTCATTCCACCTACAGCGCCATGGGACTTGAATCTGGTTTTAGATTTTTTTACAGTCTTCATATTTTGAACACTTACAACAAGTGGATATTAAGTTTATCACTTGGAAAAAAAATTTCTCCTAGCCTTAGCTTCGGCAAGGCGTGTTTCAGATTTGGGTGCCTTGTCATGCAAGCCACCGTATTTGGTGTTTCATGATGACAGAGCGGAGCTTCGGACGAATCCCGCTTTCTTGCCAAAGGTAGTGTCATCTTTTCACATCAATCAACCAATAGTAGTCCTGTGTTAACAGAAGATTCTGGAACTTTGGATGCGGCACGCGCACTACGCGATTATGTATTCCGAACGTCTACAGTTCGTAAGACGGATACGTTGTTTGTTCTCTATGATGCTGCCAAGATGGGTTGGCCAGCTTCTAAGCAGACCTTATCCAGATGGATTAAACTGACCATACGTCAGGCTTACCTTCATGCTAGGTTACAGCCGCCTACATCAGTAACAGCTCATTCCACACGTTCTGTGGGAACTTCATGGGCAGCTGGTCATGGGGCTTCTACGACGCAGCTTTGCCGTGCGGCTACATGGTCATCAGTGCACACTTTTGTGCGCTTTTACAAGTTTGATACGTTTGGGGCATCAGCATCTAGCTTTGGCCGCCTAGTGTTACAGGTGCCAAACAACTCTCCCGCCCACGGGGGAAGCTTTGGTACATCCCAAGAGAACTCCAGTGACCCCTAGTGGATGAAAAAGAAAATAGGATTTTGGTACTTACCAGGTAAATCCTTTTCTTTGAATCCATAGGGGGCACTGGACGCCCACCCAGAGCAGTTTTACTTGGTTTGTGGTAAGTTCAGTGGATCTTATGGTAACACATTCTCACCGACTGGTTCAAAGTTTCAAGTTCTATCGGTTATGGTGTCAACTGTTTAGTTGTCAGTAACGTTATGTGTCAACTTTATTGTTGTCCGTTATGTTATATGTAATTCTCCATTGTCAACCTCTCTCTAGCTCCTGCTCGGCTCAGTAAAAAACACTGAGGTACTCTGGGATATGGAGGGGTGGAGAGTTCTAAATTTAGATATTAAGTGCCCTGTTCCTGCGGAAGCCGTCCATATCCCAAGAGTACTCCAGTGCCCCCTATGGATCAAAGAAAAAGATTTACCTGGTAAGTACCAAAATCCTATTTTTGCCTGCTGCTGCATTGGACTGGTTAACAAAAACTGAGCTCCTGTGCACGGAGGCGGGGTTATAGAGGAGGCGGCGCTATGCATTCTGGGAACAGTCAAAGCTTTGAGCCTGTTGGTGCCTCGGATCAAGATCCTACTCTACACCCCAATGTCATTCCCTGTGGAGCCCAGTGTACCTCGCAGAGATTTAACAACGGTAAGTTCTTACCATAAATCTCGTTTTTTTTATAATTACTTTTTCTACAGTGCGCCAACAAAGAAACAACCCTTTCCTTTATTCTAGGAGATTGCAAGAGGCAGTTAAGAAATTGCTTCAGTAAGAAGTAATCATTCCAGTTCCTCCTGCACAACGAGGACAGGGTTTTCTCTTATGTCCTAGAAGATGCTGGGGTTCCATTTAGTACCATGGGTTATAGACGGGTCCTTTGGGCGCCACTGGCACTCTAAGAGTTTAATAGTGTGGACTGGCTCTTCCCTCTATGCTCTCCTAGCACACTCCGTTTAGAAAATGTGCCCAGAGGAGATTGCCAGCTAGGGGAGCTTCTAGGAGTTTTCTTAGTTTTATTATTTTCTAGAGTTTGTTATTTTACAGGAAGGCTGCAGGCAACAGTCTTCCTGCTTCGTGGGACTTAGGGGGGTGGGGGGAGTAGGAACCAACTTAATAGAGAGTTAATGGTTCTCTTCTCCGCTGACAGGACACAAAGCCATTAAAAAATTGGTACAAACCAATGTCATTGTTCCAGTTCCACCTCACCTACAGAACAAAGGATATTACTCAAACCTATTTGTAGTACCGAAACCGGACTGTTCGGTAAGGCCAATATTGAACCTAAAGTCATTAAACCCCTACTTGACGGTGTTAAAATTCAAGATGGAGTCTCTGAGAGTGGTGAACTCAGGTCTGGAGGAAGGGGATTCCTAGTGTCCCTGGATATCAAGGATGCGTACCTTCACATTCCGATCTGGCCGCCTCACCAGGCCTATCTAAGGTTTGCTCTACAGGACTGTCACTATCTGTTCCAGACATTGCCATATGGCACCTCCACAGCACCGAGGGTGTCCACCAAGGTCATGGCAGAGATGATGCTATACCTGGACGATCTACTGATAAAGGCGTCTTCCAGGGAGAGGCTGTTGCAGAGTATTGCTCTCTCAACTCAACTACTCTAGGACTATGGGTGGATCCTGAACCTTCCAAAATCACATTTGGAGCCTACAAGGAGACTGCCCTTACTGGGGATGGTACTTGACACGGAAGTGCAGAGGGTGTTTCTACCGGTGGATCACCAACGCTTTCTCCAATCAATGGTCCAGTATGTCCTGAAGCCACCCCAGGTATTGGTTCATCAGTGTATTCGACTTCTGGGGAAGATGGTAGCCACCTAAGAGGCTCTGTAGTACGGAAGATTCCATGCAAGGTTCTTCCATCTGGATCTCCTGGACAAGTGGTCGGAATCACGTCTTCACATGCACCAGCGGATACGCCTGTCGCCAAAAGCCAGCATTTCACTCCTCTGGTGGCTGCAGACTTCTCACCTACTCGAGGCCCGCAGGTTCGGGATTCAGAATTGGATCCTCCATGGATGCAAGTCTCAGAGGTTGGGAAACAGTCACCAAGGGAAAAATTTCCAAGGAAAGTGGTCAAGTCTGGAATCCATCCTTCCGATAAACATTCTGGAACTAAGGGCCATATACAACGGCCTTCTACAAGCAGCACATCTTCTACAAGATCAAGCCATTCAGGTTCAGTCGGACACTGTAACGGCAGTGTCCTACATAAACCGACAGGGTGGAATGAAGAGCAGAGCGACAATGTCAGAGGTAACAAGAATCCTCTTCTGGGCAGAAAAGCACGCAGTGGCGCTGTTAGCGATCTTCATTCCGGGAGTGGACAACTGGGAAGCAGACTTCCTCAGCAGACACTATCTCCATCCAGGTGAATGTGGCCTCCACCCGGAGGTGTTTGCAGAGGTAACAAACTGATAGGGTGTACCTCAGATAGACATAATGGAGGTACTGTTCCAGGTCGGGAGACCCACAAGAAGTAGCGGTGGCTGCTCTGGTAACGCCATGGGTGTGACATCCTTTGAAAAAGCTGTAGTGCTTACAGCGAAACGCGTCAGGAATCTTTTGGGTCATCATCTGCCACTTTATATTTGCTCAAATCCGGACCAGAACTGGACGTTCACTGTTGCAGACAGATTGTGGAAATAACCTCCAACACCAAACAACTTACCACCTTAAGGAGATGGACACCGCAAAATACTGAGGAACCCGCTTGGACGTTTATATACACCAAAGATTTCCAAGGGACTGCACCTCTAGCGGCATTGGTAAAGTTGGAAGGCTAAGACTGCGCAGTCAGTCTGTTTTTTTCACCTAAATCATATCATCTGCTTATCCAGTTCACTAAATAGGAACGGACTGTTTATCAGAGGCAATTATAAGTTAAGACCCATTTTAATTATTCATTTCATGAGCTGTGTACATGTGTGGTTTAATTGTGGCTATAGATTGCCATTTTATTAAATAGAAAGTTTTATTACTCAATCCTTCACGTATTATTAATTTAATTAGCGCTGCTACTGTTTGTTTGTGTTTTGTTATCTAATTGGGTGTGACTACCCCACTATAATTAGCAGCAGCATTAGAGGTGCGGCAACCTACAGCGCCCGATCTTCTACCTATTGGTATATATCTTTTTGGTGTTCCAGTCAGTGTAAGTGTTCCCTCTACTTCCACTCATCCCAAGGATTCTCAAACTAATAAAAAGAACAAGAGTTCAGGCGATCCACATTGCTCCGGTCTGGCCAAGAAGGGCTTGGTACGCGGATCTTCTGGAATTACTGCTGAAAGATCCAAAGCCTCTTCCTGTGCGTGAGGACCTCCTACAACAGGGGCTGTTCGCTTATCAAGACATACCATGGCTACGTTTGACGGCATGGAGGTTGAACTTGATGGCAAGTATGTGTCTTGGCTGCTCTCCCTGAGGTTCAGACATTCTTGAAAGGGGTTCTGCACATCCAACCACCCTTTGTGCCTCCTACGGCACCCTGGGATCTTAATGTGGTGCTGCAGTTCCTGCAGTCGGATTGGGTCGAACCTTTACAGGAGGTGGACGTAAAGTTTCTTACTTGGAAGGCTGTCACACTGTTGGCATTGGCATCTGCAAGACGTGTGTCAGAATTGAGGACATTGTCGCACAACAGCCCCAACTTGATTTTCCATGAGGATAGTGCTGAGCTCAGAACATGTCAGCAATTTCTTCCAAAGGTTGTGTCGGCTTTTCATATCAACCAACCTATCAGTGGCTACTGACACCTCGATTACCACAAAGTCTTTGGATGTTGTGAGGGCTTTGAAGATCTATGTGAAGAGAACTTCTTGTCACAGAAAGTCAGACGCTCTATTTGTCCTTTAAGATCCCAACAAGATTGGGTGTCCTGCTTCTAAGCAGAAAATTTCTCGCTGGATCAGGTTGACTATCCAGCATGCTTATTCTACGGCAGGATTGCCGCTTACAAAATCGTTTCAGCCCCACTCAACCTGTAAAGTGGGTTCTTCCGGGGAGGCTGCCGGGGTGTCTCGGCTATTCAGCTTTGCCTAACTGCTACTTGGTCATGGTCAAACATGTTTGCTAAGTTCTATAAGTTCGATACTTTTGCCTCTGAAGACCTAAAGTTTGGTCAATCTGTTCTGCAGGGACATCAGCACTCTCCCTCCCATACTGGGAGCTTTGGTACATCAACATGGTACAAAATGGAAACCCAGCATCCTCTAGGACGTAAGAGAAAATAGGATTTTAATTACCAGTAAATCCTTTTCTCGTAGTCCGTAGAGCAGGCTTTTTCAACCAGTGTGCCGTGGCACACTAGTGTGCCGCGACCAGTTGCAAGGTGTGCCACGGAGCCAGAGCAGCTTCCTGCACCTTCAGAGTGAACTGTTGGCCCAGGCTCTTCTTAGAGGATCAGTTGTGCTCCGGCCATGACCTATGCCTTGAAAACGGTGTGATATCATAGGTCACGGCCGCCGCGTCTCGACACCCAGCCAGCCCGCCTGCCTGCATACACATCTTCCAGTTCCCACGCCTGCATACACAGCTTTCCTTGCCCACCCACATCCACACCTGCCCGACCATCCGCTGCTCAGCATTCGCAGCACTCCACTATGAACAACCCCCGCCACTGAGGGACATGGAGGAGGACAGCTGATAATAATATTTGTTATTTTATTTCTCCTGTGGGGAACAATAGGATTTAAATAGGATTTATGTGGGGAGAATAAGAATTTATGGATTTATGGGGGGAACAATGTGAATAATTCATGTGGGGAGAAATGTGATTGATTTATGTGTGGAGCAATAGGATTTATGTGGGGAGCAATGTGCTTGATTTATGTGGGGAGCAATATGATTGTTTTTTCTGTGTAGGCCAATGTATGTGTGGATTTTTTTTTACTGTAAGTGCCAATGTGTGTGTTTTGTTTTTTTCTGTGGGGAACTGGTGTGCCTTGGTAATTTTAAAATATTGTTCGGTGTGCCGCGAGTAAAAAAAAAGGTTGAAAATCACTGCCGTAGAGGATCCTGGGCGCCCGCCCAGTGCTTCATTTTCCTGCATTGTTACTTGGTTAAGTGTTGTTGGTTCAGTCGTTGCTGAATTGTTTCAAGTTGGTTAGCTTGGCTTTCCTTTTTGTTATGTGTGAGCTGGTGTGTATCTCACCACTATTTGTGTATTTCCTTCTCTCGAAGTATGTCAGTCTCCTCCGGCACAGTTTGTAGACTGAGTCTGCTAGGAGGGGCATAGGGGGAGAAGCCAGCCCACACTCTTAAAGTGCCAGTGGCTCCCAAAGGACCCGTCTATACCCCATGGTACTAAATGGAACCACAGCATCCTCTACAGACTACGAGAAAAGGATTTAGCGGTAGGTAATTAAAATCCTATTTTCTCATACGTCCTAGAGGATGCTGGGGTCACCATAGAACCATGGGATAGACGGGATCCACAGGAGACATGGGCATTTTAAGACTTTGAAATGGTGTGAACTGGCTCCTCTCTCTATGCCCCTCCTCCAGACTCCAGTTTTAGAATTGTGCCCAGTTAGACTGGACGCACTAAGAGGAGCTCTACTGAGTTTCTCTGTAAATACTTTTTGTTAGGTTTTATATTTTCAGGGAGGCTGCTGGCAACAGTCTCCCTGCTTCGTGGGACTTAGGGTAGAGAAGTATGACCCACTTCCAGTGAGTTCAAGGGTTCTGCTTCTTGCTACAGGACCATTAGCTCCTGAGGGTTTGATTGCTGGGTACGCTCAGATGCTCGATCCCACAGCCTGCCGTCACCCCCTTTCAGAGCCAGAAGTCAGAAGACAGGTGAGTAACCGAAGTAAAGAAGACTTCAGCATCACGGACGGCATTTTCTGAGGCACTGCGCAGTGGGCAGACGCTGCGCGCCATGCTCCCACTCACACAGCACTGCGGGGGGGGCGCCCGGGGCAGCTACAAATAATCCTCATTACAGACACTGGCTAAAAAGGGACATTAGTGGTGCAGCACTGTCCCGACCCCCGCCAGTATAATTATTTAGAAAGGACAGAAGCGTGCCATTAAGGGGGTGGAGCTTCTTCCTCCCAGCTCACAGCGCCATTTCCTCTCCAAGCTGCAGAGACGCTGGTCCTCCTAGACACACTGACAAGCACCAGGGGGCAAAACGGAGGGGGGAGACATATAATTGGTGAAAAAAAAATTATATATATATATATATATATATATATGTGTGATAAAAGCGCTATAAGTCTGAGGCATTGTCTTGGCAAGTTCAGACCCGTTTTTTTTCAGGGCAGGGTTGTGAGCTGGCAAATTCCCTCTGTGTCTCTCTGACAGACTTCACTGTGGGTCTGTCCCCTATATGCCCGGTGTGTCTGTGGGTGTTTGGTGCACGAGTGTTGACATGTCTGAGGCTGAAGGCTCTTCCCAGGAGGAGGCTGTATTAGGGACGCAGGCGGCTGCGGGGGTGACCCTATCGTCACCGCCGACACCTGATTGGGTAAATGTGTTGAACGCCTTGAATGCTAATGTGGCTCTTATTAGTAAGAGGTTGGATAAGTCTGAGTCGCAGACCCAGGCATGGAAGAAGTCTGTGGAAGATATGTTATTCCAAAGTAAGGTCCCCTCAGGGTCACAAAAACGATTCACACAGATTCCAGTGTCGACTATAGCGACTCCAGGTTAGACCCAAAATTGGCAAAAAGCATTCAGTACATGATTGTGGCGTTAAAAGATGTATTACATATTACTGAGGACCCGGCTGTCCCTGATAAAAGGGTCTGTATGTATAAAGAAAGGAAACCTGAGATAACGTTTCCTCCCTCTCATGAACTGAACACACTATTTGAAAAAGTCTGGGAAGGTCCAGACAAAAAGTTTCAGATTCCCAAGAGAATTACGGTAGCTTATCCGTTTCCCGCGGCAGATAGGGAAAAGTGGAAATCACCCCCCACTGTGGACAAGGCCTTTTCTCGTTTGTCTAAAAAGGTGGCCCTTAAGGATCCTGCGGATCATGAACAAGAAACTACATTAAAGTCCATTTATGCTACCACAGGTACGCTACTCAGACCTGTCATTGCGTCTGCGTGGGTAAGTAGTGCTATCGAAAAGTGGGCAGACAACCTGTCTTTTGAAATAGATACCCTAGATAGGGATAGCATCCTCTTAACGCTGGGATATATCAAGGACGCTGCAGCATACCTTAAGGAAGCTGTGAGAGATATTGGTCTTTTGGGATCAAAGGCCAATGCCATGGCAGTCTCGGCTAGACGAGCGTTGTGGATTCACCAATGGAATGCTGACGCGGATTCCAAGAAAAGTATGGAATCTCTACCATATAAAGGTAAGGCCTTGTTTGGTGACGGCCTTGATGATTTGCTGTTTACAGCTACCGCGGGTAAGTCATCCTTCTTGCCACAGCAAAAGAAAACGCACTACTATCAGATGCACTCCTTTCGGCCCAATACATACAAAAAAGGTCAAGGTTCTTCCTTCCTTGCTACTAGAGGAAGGGGAAGAGGTAAACGTTCACCAGCCGTGTCAAGCTCCCAGGAGCAGAAGTCCTCCCAGGCTTCTGCCAATTCCACCGCATGACGTTGGGGCTCCTATGCGGGAGTCCGCACCGGTGGGGCCCCGTCTCAAACTCTTCAGTCAGTTTTGGGTTCATTCGAACCTGGACCCTTGGATTTTACAAATAGTATCCCAAGGGTACAAGCTGGAGTTTCAAGACGTCCCCCCTTGCCATTTTTTCAAATCGGCCTTACCAGCTTTCCTTCTGGACAGGGAGGTAATTTGCGACGCAATTCAAAAATTGTGTCAAAATCAAGTTATCGTCAAGGTTACCCAGGCACAACAGGGAGAAGGTTTTTATTCGAGCCTGTTTGTGGTCCCAAAACCGGACGGCTCGGTCAGACCAATCCTAAACCTGAAATCCCTGAATCTCTACCTGAAGAGATTCAAATTCAAGATGGAGTCTCTCCAAGCAGTGATCTCCAGTCTGGAGGAAGGGGATTTTATGGTGTCGGTGGACATAAAAGATGCCTACTTACATGTTCCCATTTATCCTCCGCATCAGGCTTACCTGAGATTTGCAATTAAGCATTGTCATTACCAATTTCAAACCTTGCCGTTTGGTCTATCCACGGCTCCGAGGATTTTCACCAAAGTGATGGCGGAGATGATGGTCCTCCTTCACAAGCAAGGAGTCACAATTATCCCATACTTGGACGATCTCCTGATAAAGGCAAGATCCAGGGACCAGTTGGCCCGGAACGTTGCACTCTCCATGACAGTTCTGCAACAACATGGTTGGCTCCTAAACTTGCCAAAATCACAGTTGATTCCGATGACGCGGTTGTAGTTTTTGGGAATGATATTGGACACAGAACTACAGAGAGTCTTTCTTCCTGTAGAAAAGGCTCTAGAACTTCAGAGTCTGATCAAACAAATTCTGAAACCAGCAAGAGTGTCAATCCAACAATGCATTCGGTTGCTGGGGAAGATGGTTGCGGCCTACGAGGCCATTCAGTTTGGCAGGTTCCATGCCAGAGTGTTCCAGTGGGAACTGTTGGACAAATGGTCCAGGTCCCATCTGCACATGCACCAGAGGATAATCCTGTCTTCCAGGACCAGGGTATCACTCCTGTGGTGGCTACACAGCTCTCACCTCCTAGAGGGGTGCAGGTTCGGGATACAGGACTGGATCCTAGTGACCACGGATGCAAGCCTCCGAGGCTGTGGGACAGTCACGATGGGAGAAAACTTCCAAGGAAGGTGGTCAAGTCGGGAATCTTGTCTCCACATAAATGTGCTGGAGCTAAGGGCCATTTAGAACGGCCTCCTACAAGCGGAACATCTTCTTCGGAATCGACCTGTACTGATCCAGTCGGACAATGTAACAGCAGTAGCGTACATAAACCGTCAGGGTGGAACAAAAAGCAGTGTGGCGATGGCAGTAGCCACAAGGATTTTCCGCTTGGCGGAAAAGTATACAAGCGCTCTATCTGCGATCTTCATTCCAGGAGTGGACAACTGGGAAGCAGACTTCCTCAGCAGACACGATCTCCATCCAGGAGAGTGGGGCCTCCACCAAGAAGTCTTTGCAGAGATAATAAGTCATTGGGGAGTTCCTCAAATAGACATGATAGCATCTCGTCTCAACAAGAAGCTTCAGAGATATTGTTCCAGGTCGAGGGACCCTCAAGCAATTGCAGTGGATGCACTGATGACACCGTGGGTGTTTCAGTCGGTGTATGTATTCACTCCACTTCCTCTCATTCCAAAAGTTCTAAAGATCATAAGAAGAACAAAGATCTGGGCGATCATCATTGTCCCAGACTGGCCAAGGAGGGCCTGGTATCCAGACCTTCAGGAATTACTCATAGGAGATCCCTGGCCTCTTCCTCTGCGGGAGGACCTGTTGCAACAGGGGCCGTGCGTGTATCAGGACTTACCGTGGCTGCGTTTGACGGCATGGCGGTTGAGTGCAATATCCTAGCCCGTAAAGGTATTCCCAGTGGAGTCATTCCCACACTTATTCAAGCCAGAAAAGGGGTAACGGCTAAGCATTACCACCGTATTTGGAGAAAATATGTCTCTTGGTGTGAAGCCAAGGGGGCTCCTACGGAAGAGTTTCGCCTAGGACGTTTTCTCCATTTTCTACAAGCAGGTGTGGATGCGGCCTTAAAATTAGGCTCAGTTAAGGTACAGATTTCAGCCTTATCGGTTTTCTTTCAGAAACATTTGGCATCCCTTCCAGAAGTTCAGATTTTCGTGAAAGGCGTGTTGCACATCCAACATCCATTTGTGTCTCCAGTGGCACCATGGGATCTTAATGTGGTGTTGCAGTTCCTTCAATCACAGTGGTTTGAACCTTTACAGAAGGTGGAGTTGAAATTCCTCACTTGAAAAGTGGTCATCCTGTTGGCCTTGGCATCTGCAAGGTGGGTGTCTGAGTTAGCGGCCTTGTCTCACAAGAGCCCTTATTTGATCTTCCATGAAGATAGAGCTGAATTGAGGACACGTCAGCAATTTTTACCGAAGGTGGTTTCCTCTTTCCACATGAACCAACCTATTGTGGTACCTGTGGCTACTGACGCCTTCGCTGAGTCAAAATTTCTGGATGTGGTCAGAGCTTTGAAGATTTATGTCGCCAGAACGGCTCAAATGAGGAAAACAGAGGCTCTGTTTGTCCTGTATGCTCCCAATAAGGTTGGGTGTCCTGCTTCCAAGCAGACCATTGCACGCTGGATCTGTAACATGATTCAGCATGCTTATTCCACGGCTGGATTGCCGTTACCGGAATCGGTGAATGCCCACTCTACTAGAAAGGTGGACTCATACTGGACGGCTGCCCGGGGGGTCTCGGCATTGCAACTATGCCGAGCGGCTACTTGGTCGGGGTCAAACACCTTTGCAAAGTTCTACAAGTTTGACACCTTAGCCGATGAAGACCACAAGTTCGGTCAATCGGTACTGCAGAGTCATCCGCACTGTACCGCCCATGTTTAGAGCTTTCGTATAACCCCATGGTTCTATGGTGACCCCAGCATCCTCTAGGACGTATGAGAAAATAGGATTTTAATACCTACCGGTAAATCCTTTTCTCTTAGTCCGTAGAGGATGCTGGGTGCCCGTCCCAGTGCGTACTGTATCTGCAGTTATTAGTTGTGGTTACACACATGTTGTGTTATGGTTATAGTCAGCCTGTTGCTGAAAATGGTCATGCCGTTGACTTGTGTTCTGTTGAATGCCACGTTGTGCGGCATGTTTGAGGTGTGAGCTGGTATGAATCCCACCCTTTTTTAACAATAAATCCTTTCCTCGAAATGTTTGTCTCCCTGGGCACAGTTCCTATAACTGGAGTCTGAAGGAGGGGCATAGAGGGAGGAGCCAGTTCACACCCTTTCAAAGTCTAAAAGTGCCCATGTCTCCTGCGGATCCTGTCTATACCCCATGGTTCTATGGTGACCCCAGCATCCTCTACGGACTAAGAGAAAAGGATTTACCGGTAGGTATTAAAATCCTATTTTTACTCCAACTCGTTTCTAGTTCAGAAGCCAAATGGGTCATTCCGGCCTATACTCAATCTCAAAGTACTGAACATGTACATTTGGGTACCTATGTTTCATATGGAGACTACGTTCCATCTTTTTGGCCATGGAGCCAGGGAATTTTATGGTATCTATCCCTGGATATCCAGGATGCTTACCTTTACATTTTCCTATAGCTCGGTCCCATCAGTGCTATTTCAGGTTCGTTATCCTCCAACTGAATTTTAAGTTTCAAGCCCTACCTTTTGGGTTGGCCACAGCCCCCAGAGTATTTACCAAAATTATGGTAGTGATGGCAGCTTATCTCCGCCAGCAGGGGATAAGAATTTTTCCATACCTCGACTATCTTTTAATCCTGGAACAGTCTCAGGAATTGCTCCTGTGTAATCTGCAACGGACAATAATGTGTCTGCAGAAGCACGGGTAGCTCATAAATTGGATAAAATCGTCTCTGGTTCCGCAACAGCGGGTGACTCACTGAGGGTCTGTACTGGATTTGAGCCTTCAGAGTAAATTTACCTCTGAACAAGATGTCCAAAGTTCAGTCAAGGATTCAGGATCTACTACACAGTCAAAAGGTATCCATTCACGCAGCAAGGCGTGTGATGGGATTGATGTTATCAACTTTCGACATGGTAGAATATGCTAATTTCCATTCAAGGCCTATGCAAAATTTGATCTTTACCAAATGGAATGGTTTCAATAGATGATAAAAATGCAGACTATAGTCCTTACTGTGGTAGTAAGGAGGTGTCGTTGGTCTGGTGACTACAGACATCGCATCTGGATAAAGGGAGACCCTTTTGGATATCAGATTGCGAAATTCTGACAACGTATGTCAGCCCCCAGGGCTGGGGAGCAATGTCGGGAAAGTTTTGGTTTCAGGGGCAGTGGACCAGGAAAGATAGATGCCTGCCAATAAACATATTGTCACTTCGGGCCATATATATGGTGTTGTTTCAGTTAAAGGACATCCTTTGGGGGAACCAGTTCAGATCCGCTTGGACAATGCGGCTGCAGTAGCGTACCTCAACCATCAGGTGGAATTTGCAGCCAGAAAGCTATGAAAGACGTAAGTCACATACTAAAGTGGGCAGAACTTTATCATCCAGCCTTGTCCACAGTATTCGTTCCGGGAGTCCTAAACTGGGAAGTGAATTTTCTCAGTCGACACGCCATTCAGGCAAGCGAATGGGCTCCTACACCCGGAGGTTTTCCAAACCTTAGTCAACAACTGGGGGTTGCCAGACACATATATCTCATGGCGTTCTGTCAGAACAACAAAGTTCTCTCATACAGGTCAAGAATGAAAAGATCCCAGAGCAATCTTTGTTGATGCCCTGTCGGTGAGATGGGACTTTTATCTGGCCTATGTGTTTCCACCTATCGCATTATTTCCAAAGGTGACGAGACAGCTAAACCAAGGAAGGGGTGCTGTGATACTAATGGCTCCGGCTTGGCCCAGAAGACATTGGTACACAGATCTGCAGATGATGTCGATGGATGCTCCATTCCTACTCCCTCAACGTCCAGATCTATGGACGCAGGGTCCTTGTTATCACAGACATTTGGATCGACTGTCTTTGACGGCATGGCTTTTGAGACCTCTATCCTGAAGTCAAGAGGATTCTCCCAACGGGTAATTCAAACAATACTCAGAGCAAGGAAACCTTCCTCTGCTCGATTTATCACTGAATATGGCAAGCCTATACTCATTGGTGCAGTGAACGGAAGTTGAGCCTAAGTCTTTCAGAGTTTCCAGGGTCTTAGCATTCCTTCAGGCAGGAATTAATAAAGGTTTAAAGATGGCTTCCTTGAGAGTGCAAATGTCAGCATTGACTGTATGGTTCCAAAAGAGCCAACCTACAGCATGTGCACACTTTTTTTCCAGGGAATACTGTGCATTCAACCTCCTTTTGTTCCTCCGACAGTGCCTTGAGACTTAAGTTTAGTCCTAAAGGCCCTTCAAGTTGTCCCATCTTAAATAGTTGACAGCTAAAGTTCTCTTTCTACTGGCCATGCCGTCAGCTAGAAGAGTGTCAGATTTACGGGTATTGTGTGTTGTCTTCCATTTCTGTTTTTCTTTTGTTTTGTTTTTTAATCCAGATAGAGCGGTTCTTAGAACTAAATCTGGGTATCTTCCTAAGGTGTGGTCTAAATTCCACCTTAAACGAAGAAATTGTAGTCCCGGCTTTCCAGGAACCGGGCCTTTCTGTGGGAGATGCATCGCTGGATGTGGTCTGTGCCTTGTGGATTTACGTGGATCATACCAGTGCCATCAGACATATTCTCTCTTCATTCTCTACGGATTTCACAAGAGAGGATGGCCTGCTGATAAGCAGACACTGGCGAGGTGGCTTCAGATGACTATTTCAGAAGCATATTCTCAAGCTGATCTCCCTGTTCCGGCTAATGTCTCTGCTCACTCTACTCGTAAGGTAGGTCCTTCACCGGCAGCACAACATGCTGCTTCTGTAAGGCAGCCACATGGTCTTCCTTTAACACATTCATTAGACATTACGCCTTGGATACCTTTGCCTCTCAGGACGCTGAATACGGGCAAAGGATTCTATCCAATCAGGAGCGTTCCTACCGCTAAATTGCTTTGGGAAATCCCAATGTTGTCCTGTGGATAACCTGTGGACCCTGCTGGAGAAATATACGTTAGGAGAAATACCGTTATCAACGGTAAGTTCTTACCATAAGAGCACAGGTTTCACAGCGATCCCACCCTGACGCACCTGATTTGAGGATCCTTTTACTCACTAACCTCTTCCTTCTTGTACGGAAGGGTGTGCATGTGTGTTCTTCTCACCTGATTATGGCTCGCTATGATGCTCCTGCCTTGAGCTTTGGAAAACAACTGATTTGCCTGAGCCAGGAGGCGGGGGATATATGGACGGGCCTGTTGCATGCTGGGAGGCCGAAAAGCTTTGACCGATAGGTCAAATCCGCTATCGCTTCATCATATCCCAATGTTATCCTGTGGACTTAGGAGAAATACCGTTATCAACGCTAATATTTAATTTCTTCGGCAGGGTCCACAGGTTATCCACAGGATAACAATGGGATATGATGGAGTGATAGCGGATTGGCACCAAACGATCACAAGCTTTCAGTCCTCCCAGGATGTAACGGGACCGTCCATATATCCCCGCCCACTGGCTCAGGCAAATCAGTTTTTTGTTTGATGCGGCAGGAGCTGGACCATGGTCACAGGGCTGCTGTTTTTGGCAGCCCTAAGCTTTCTTACTTTATTTTTATAGTCTTACTACGTTTTCTGAGTGATCTTTCGTAACAGCGTCTTACACGCATATTGGAAAGAGTCGCTCCAACAACTCTCTGCCGGGTCGCAACAACGCTTACCCACGGTACAAGTGCTGTCTCGACGGGTGTCTGTGTCGGATATACTAGCAGGTCCATCAAACGTTACCAGGCTGTGGCCGGAGCATGGGGAGAAGGCAAGGCATCGGTTCCACTTAGAAGGGGAATAAAGGACACAGCCACAGTGTATTGGGAGGAGCATACCAAACAGCTGGTGCGCCGCCACCACGGGTGCTCCAGCGCTAGGCCTTAGGGATCATAAAGCACCAGGGAGTAGTATGAGGCTGCTATCCCTAGGGTTGATGACAGCGGTGGGGAGTCAGACGCTCTCCCCTGGTCGCCCCCCCCAGTTCATGACAAGTTTTTGTCGGTCTCCCGCCATGAACTGATTGCCTCACTTCCGTCTCAGACGCTACCTTGAGGGGTCTCGGTCACAGCGTAGCCGCTGTGTTTGTGTACACTAAGCGCTACCGCGAGGAGACCCGGTCGCAGTACAGGCGTCTGTATGACAGTGTGTCTGTGTTCACTAAAAGTTCCCGGAGCCGCAGTGTACACTAGTAGCATCTGGATCCACTCAGTGTTCGCTAACGTATTGATCGATCTTGGAAGTAAGGTGAGTCTCCCCGAATCCCACTCTACTGAGTATGGGTTATACAGCACTAAATTTCTATCTACTTTTTGTCAGTATGAATAGTTAAGTTTAGTGCCTATTGCATATGAGTCTGTGTACATTACTGTGGTTTTCTTCGCAATGCGTCTGAATGCGTTAAGATCTGTATAAAACAGATTTCAGTAATATGTACTCCTACATACTTTGAAATGTGATTGTAGTTGATAATATGCTCATATGACTAATATATAACATGTGACTGACTGCTAGTGTGCTTGCTGACTTTATATATGTTTGTCAGTGGTTTCTTCTGAGCCTCAATGCTGTTGCATGGGATGGGGTCAGATTGATATCACTTTAATATAGTAAAGTGATTACAGTCACATATTGGGGGTCATTCTGAGTTGATCGCAGCAGAAACTTTGTTAGCAGATGGGTAAAACCATATGCACTGCAGGGGAGGCAGATATAACATGTGCAGAGAGAGTTAGATTTGGGTGGGTTATTTTGTTTCTGTGCAGGGTAAATACTAGCTGCTTTATTTTTACACTGCAATTTAGATTGCAGATTGAACACACCCCACCCAAATCTAACTCTCTCTGCACATGTTATATCTGCCTCCCCTGCAGTGCACATGGGCCCTCATTCCGAGTTGATCGGTCGCAAGGCGAATTTAGCAGAGTTACACACGCTAAGCCGCCGCCTACTGGGAGTGAATCTTAGCTTCTTAAAATTGCGACCGATGTATTCGCAATATTGCGATTACTAACTACTTAGCAGTTTCAGAGTAGCTCCAGACTTACTCTGCCTGTGCGATCAGTTCAGTGCTTGTCGTTCCTGGTTGACGTCACAAACACACCCAGCGTTCGCCCAGGCACTCCCACCGTTTCTCCGGCCACTCCTGCGTTTTTTCCGGAAACGGTAGCGTTTTCAGCCACACGCCCCTGAAACGCCGTGTTTCCGCCCAGTAACACCCATTTCCTGTCAATCACATTACGATCGCCGGAGCGAAGAAAAAGCCGTGAGTAAAAATACTTTCTTCATAGTAAAGTTACTTGGCGCAGTCGCAGTGCGAACATTGCGCATGCGTACTAAGCGGATTTTCATTGCGATGCGATGAAAAATACCGAGCGAACAACTCGGAATGAGGGCCATGGTTTTTCCCAACTGCTAACAAAGTTCCTGCTGCGATCAACTCAGAATTACCCCCATTGTGTAGTACACTGTGAAAAGTTGATTATTTATCTTGTCTAAGAGCGGCAAAGGTGACAAGTTTACATTAACAGTAACACCAACACTCATAACATGTTTGTCCTGCAAAGTGGGATTATCCTCTCAGGATCTGGCACATGATGGTTTATGTACAAATGTTTTTGCGTTTCAGCCGATTGCAAGCCAGATCCCTGTTCAACGGCAGGTAGATCCACTTTGGGCTATGTTTGCACAGACCTTGTCCAGTATAGCTGAACGGGTAGTCCCTACAGCTTCAACCCCAGGAGTAGAGTACACTATTAACCCATACATGCAGCTCCGTTCTTACGGTATATCCCCAACAGCTTCTCCAAAGAAACAAGCTGATAAACCGAGTGTAAATATATCATCAAATTCACAGACTACACAAGATGATACATCAGATGATGATAGCTCTATATCCTCTGCTTCAGCATATGAAGAACAGGTAGAAGGTATCAGCTCAGAGGATATAGCTGAATTAATTGGAGCAATGAAGGCTATTCTGTCCTTAGAGGATTCACCAGAGCCGATGTTAAAAACTAAGGCACCTGTGTTTAAACGTCCCAAAACAGTTAGGGTCTAGTTTCCAGGGTCAGATCAGCTGACGGAAATCATGGAGGAAGCTTGTGCTACACCCAATAAAAAATACAGAATTCCCGAAAAATGGGATTCCTATTACCCTTTTCCAACAGGGGACTGTTTAAAAAGAGAAGTGCCTCCTAAGGTAGATACGCACGTCATTCAATTAGTGCGAAAATCTATATTGCCTTTACCGTCAACATCATTAAATGATGTCACAGACAGAAGAGTGGATGGGTTTTTGAAAACCATATTTTCTCTGTCAGGAGCATTCATAAGGCCAGCTATGGCTTCAGCTTGGATGGCAAAGGCGGTAGATGAATGGGCTGAGGTACTGGAAAACGGGCTTTCAACGCCTACTAGGCTGCGGTATTCTTTTTTTTTTTAATATATTTCTTTATTAGACAGCCATAAAGTCACAACATACATTGTCAGATATTAAAGTACAAGGTTATTCAGCAGTGACATACATTCAAATTCTAGTATGAATAAAATACAGAGGATTGAAGGCTGTACAGTTTTTTGTTTTTTTGTAAGAGAAGAAGAAAAATAGATGCAATTCACAGCAAATAATGCAAACTCAGCTGTCTAGTAATAATGGTAGTAGTGGTACCAGGGGGGGGGGGGGGGGGTGCTTAACATACGTGCACCCCCTCCTCCAATAATAAGAAACAGACCAAACAAATGAGTTAAATATCACATCAGTTGAGGGAAAGTAGGGATAGGAAAGAGAAAGGAAGAAAGAAAAAAGAGAGGAAATAAAGGAGAAAAAGATATGTTAGAGAGCAAAGAGAAAGCATTAGTACCGAGGTACCATAGATGGTTAGCGTTCGTTGCCGGGGGGGGGGGGGGGGTCAAATCCTTATTTTGGGCAAGGAGAGTAGCTCATGGGTTTGGAGTGAATGTTATGCTATGTTAATCCCTAATGAGGACTGTCTACGCTGTAAACTAGGCATCTCAGTTAAATCCATCTTTCATCCCACCTGTGGTCAAGTAATGGTTCCCACTATCCGACTAGTCCAATACCATGTAGTGTCGCGGAATACCTTCCAGATACATTCACGCCTGTCTAGGGGTAAAGTCTCTATATAGGTTCCCCATTTTTTGTGGAAAAGCTTCACTCCATTTTCAATTTGAAAAGTGGCCATTCGCCTCTCGCAAAACAGTATATCTAGTAAGGCAGATTCCCATTCTCCCATTGATGGAGCAGTTTTATATATCCAGTGTCTCAGTATCACCTGTCTCGCCACCGTGACCATCACAGTCAGTAGTGGGATCATAGGAGCAAGGTCAAACCGAGACAACCAGGATGAAAAGTCCGCAAACAGCAACGGGCCCACCTCTTCTGGAAGGGGTAATTTAAGTAAACGGGATAGATATTGGAGAAACTTACGCCAGAACCGTTTGATTTTCCCACATAACCAGAAATTGTGCATGAGGGATGCTCCACTCCCTCCACATTTAGGGCAACTACCCGTCTCACCGGGGCGGAAGTGTTGTCTTTGAGAAGGGGCTATATACATCCTGTTTAAAGTTCTTAAATGTATTTCCTGTAGTGTGGCGGATTTTAGAGCTTTGAGGACCAGTTCAGTGTTCTTAGACATCTCGTCCATCGCGGGTGCCTCCGGGAGTTCCCGCCGCCATGAAGCAGAGAGAGGGGACCAAGAGGGTGCTGACGCCTCAATCAGGTCACTATAAAGGTAGCGAATTTTGAATGGGTTATGTCTGCAAAACGTGAGAGTATCGAGTATTGTTCGAGTAGAGGCCTTTTTACCCAGGGGGTCACCTAGGGAGGTAATGTAGTGTCGCGCTTGGAGATACATAAAGAAATTAGTGTGGGGCAAAGAAAATCTGTCACGTAGTTACTGAAAGGAGAGCATCTGGCCTCCAGGATCAAAGACATCCCTGATAGAATAAATTCCTCTACACTTCCACGTGTAAAAGTGGCGATTATCTAAAGAAGAGGGGAAATTAGGGTTGCCCCATAAGGGAATATATGGAGACTCAAAAGGGTTAGTATGGAATAATTTATGAGTGGAGATCCAGGCCCTATAAGTGTCCCAAAACAGAATGTTAGTCTTTAGTTTCTGGGGTAGTTTGGAGAGTGGTGTGTGAAGCAACGCTGCAGGGGAGTAAGGAAAAAATAGTGCTTCTTCCAATTCCAGGTTCGTAAATAGATCTGACCGGAGGAGCCAATCTGAGGCGAATTTAAATAGTGCTGCTCTAGCAAACATCGTCACATTGGGCATACTCAGACCACCTTTACGTTTGTTAATATAAGTTCGGGCTTTGGGCATGCGAGGTTTAGCGTTTTTCCATATGAATTTTGAAAATATTTGCGAGCAGAGTAGGGAGTCTTGTTTAGTAATCGTGACAGGGAGCATTTGGAGCAAATAAGCCAGTTTAGGGAATATAACGGATTTTATCACGACTATTCTGCCTAGTAGAGAAAGTTTAAGATCTTTCCAGGTTTCTAATCGTGTTTTGATTTGTTGGATAATGGGAGTGTAATTGAATATATACAGCCGGGAGAGTTCTGAGGGGATATAAATACCCAAGTATTTTAGTTTAGTAGGAGTCAGCGTAAATTGAGAAGCGAAATCAGTATAGATGTGGGGGTCTTTTATGTTAGTCAGTGGGAGTAATTCGGATTTATGTGTGTTTATGCGGTAGCCAGCAAAGGTACTAAAACAGTGTATGGTGTCGAAAATGGCTGGTATCGAAGTACGGGGGTTGGAGACAAATAAAATCATATCATCTGCAAATAATCCAAGTTTAACTTCTCTTTCTCCTACCGAGATCCCCGAAAAGGTTGGTAATTGTCTCAGTGCTATGGCCAGTGGTTCCAATGCAGCCGCAAAAAGCAGAGGGGATAAGGGGCATCCCTGTCTCGTCCCCCTATGGATCATTAAGGGCCGTGATAGATATCTGTTTGTGAAAATTTGTGTAGATGCATTATGATAGATAGTGCGTATAACGGCTATAAATCTGTCAGGAAAACCGAAACGTTGGAGTGTCTCAAACAGGTGGTCCCACGTCACCAAATCAAACGCCTTTTCGGCGTCCAAAGACAATAGGAAACTGAGATCACCAGTCTCCACCTCGCTCAGGGACTGTATAACTGTCAGAACCTTACGGATATTGGTTACAGAGTGTCTGCCTGAGATAAAACCGGTTTGGTCTTCATGAATCATTTCAGGCAGGATAAATTTTAGGCGATCTGCCAACAGTTTAGTAAACAGTTTGTAGTCTACATTAAGCAAGGAGATAGGGCGATAAGAGGACGGGAGTAACGGGTCTCTACCAGGTTTGGGTATAACTCGAAGCAGGGCCGAGTTGAAATACTGTGGGATAGTAAGGTTGGAAAAAATAGAATTAAAAAAGGCCGTTAGAGAGTCCACTATTTTAGGAGAGAGCAATTTAAAGAATTCTCCGGATAAACCATCTGGTCCCGGGGTTTTCAGTGGTTTAAGGTTTTTAATAGCTTCTGTCACTTCAGTGACAGTGACAGGGGCCATGAGAGAGTCTGACTGATCTGGGGAGATCTGAGGCAGTTGTATTTTTTCCCAAAAGGAGTTTTTAGTAGGTTGTTCGATGTCACTGTGTGAGTAAAGATCGGTATAAAAGGAGTGAAAAATATCTGTGATCGCCTTTCCTTCAGATTGTATACCAGAGGAAGGGTCTTTCAGAGCAGTTACATGTTGGGGCCCCTTATCAGATTTAAGCAGATTGGAAAGCATCCGGCTAGGCTTATCCCCATATTGAAAAAATTTATATTTTCCTGCAATAAGGAATTTATTGTCCATTTGTGTCAGAGTGTGATCAAATTGAGTCTTAGCGTCTCTATATTTCTGTTTGTTAGATAGCGTGGGTGAGGATTTAAATTTTTGAAATGAGGAAGTGAGGTCAGACTGTGCCGTCCTGTATGCGGCGTCTTGTTCTCGTCTATATTTCGCCATGTATGCAATTATGTCTCCTCGTAAGACAGCTTTGGCTGTCTGCCAAAATAATGCGGGATCAGACGCGTGGGTGGAGTTATTAAGTGCGTAAGATTCCCAGGATGTCGTCAGCATAGTTTTAAAGTCTGGAGAAGCCGCCATCTTAGCAGGGAATCTCCAATGGGAGTTAGTACCTAAAGTGAGTCTACCCTGTAGTACTATCGATATAGGGGCATGGTCTGAAATGGTTATGGGTTTGATAGTTGCCTCAATGATCCTGGTGGACAGATCAGTGGAAATGAAAAAATAATCAATACGTGAAAAGGAATTATGGGTTGAAGAGTAGTAAGTATATTCCAATTCTACGGGATTATGAAGACGCCATATATCAATCAGTCCCAGTTGTGCAGACATGTAATCTAAGTTGATCTTGGGAAGTCGGGACCTCTGAGACGAGGCACCTTTCTTATCCAAGACCAGAGAGGACACCATATTCATATCTCCTCCAACAATGAGGGATGTATGCGAATATGGGCGGAGAATATTTGTTATTTCTAGATAGAATGATTTATCATAGACAGCCGGGGCATAAATGTTGCACAAGGTCAGTCTGGTGCCCTCCAAAGTTATATCTAGGACAATGTATCTACCCAGAGGGTCAATAATCTGATGGCGTACGTCAAAGACCACCCCCTTACGTATAAGGATCGCAACCCCTCTCGCCTTAGAGGTGAATGAAGAAAAAGCTACAACTTCTTGTCTAAGCATGGTGAGTTTAGCGTGTTCAGCGGGGGTCAGATGCGTCTCCTGAAGCATAGAGACATCCGCTTTTATTTTATTTAAGTAGGTAAGGATACGTCTCCGTTTAATAGGAGAATTAATACCCCTGACATTCCACGATATTATGTTAAGTTGTGACATTTATACCACCAGTAGGAGAACACATAAGGGCCTTATCAGGTCCTGAGACAATAAGCCTCCTTATATAAGTAATCCAGAGTATTCTGAACACAGACAGTTCCCATCCCCACCAGCTAAGCATCTTCAGGGAAGGAGGAGTAGAGAAGAAGAAAGAAAAAGTCAGAAAGTAGAAAAGAAAGTAAACATAGAGGTTAAGACAAGAACAATATATGGGAGCGTTCCCACCAGTATACATCAGTATATACTGTCTGTATGGGCTCGCTGCAATGTAGAACATCGATAAAAAGAAAGAGAATAACAGCATAACCAACAGGCAATACCTAGAATGAACTTTAGAAACATCTTTATGACCCTTATATAAAGAGAATGGAGTGATAACTAAACTAACCCGGTAGCAGTTAAATCAAATCAAATCAAATCCACCCCGCAATAGATGAGAAACATCAACTATATCAATCCACATAATAATATGAACTAAGACCTGAAATCAAGTTTCAACTGTTATCGTCAGCTCTGCTTGGAGGAGACGAGTGTGAGGCTGAGGGTGACCGCATGGGTCCTTCAAGCTCCGTCATAAATTCCTTAGCTGAGTCCACTGAAGTGAAATCTTTCGGACCTTGCGGAGTGAAAATGCGCAGCCGTGCAGGATAAAGGAGGGCAAATCGGATACCGCTTTTCACTAGGTGAGAGCATAATGGAGACATTTCTCTTCTGGCTCTAGAGACTTCTGCGGAATAATCCTGAAAGAGAAATAGCCGTTGTCCATCCCAGTGAAGTGGACCCTGACTTCGCGCCGCAGACCACATCAGTTCTTTATGTTTAAAGTTTAAGCATTTAAAGATAACCGGGCGGGGTCTGGTTTGGTTAGAGTCGCGTGGCGGACCCAGTCTATGAGCTCGTTCAATCTCCATCGAAGACAGGTATTCCGGTATGCCTAGGAGGCCTGGGAGGTCGGAGAGTAAAAACTTTAGAAGATCAGGGCCTTTCAGTGATTCTTTAAGGCCCACAATTCTCAGATTGTTACGTCTCGAGCGATTTTCCAGGTCGTCTATCTTCATCATCATATGTTGGCGTGAAGATGTTAAAGATACGACCTGTTCCTTGAGATCTTCGATTTCTTTGAAATTGGCTCCAATCCTATTCTCATTCACGGAGATTCTGCGGGTCATAGACCCAAGCTCCGATTTAAGGTCTGATACCGCAGTCATAAATTTGTCCGCCTGTGCTTGTAGTAACGGTTCCACGGTTTCCTTGATTGCTTTCACTATTTCCAAATAGGAAGGAGGAGGGGGGGGGGCTTTTGGGGCCATGGTAGATGATGATTCAACTTCGTCGTTTAAACCGTCAGGGTTGAAAGACAGCGGCGGAGAGACGGGGCACGGCTCCCTACGTTTATTTCCACTTCTATTTCTTTGTGGTTTTGGTGTAGAAGAACTTAAAAATTTGTCCATAGTAGTAATTATGAGCTCATGAGGGTCGGATAGGTGGGATGGTATGCCTTTGGTCATGCAAGAGTGAAGAATTCTACATCACAGCTGCGGGTGGTGCAAGTTCACATAATGCTGCGAAATGTGTCGACTACGGGCAAACTGAGGATGGGCGCAGTTCACCAAGTTGTCAACAGGATGTAATTGTGTCAACCGGGTATAAATTTGATGTCGCCAATCCATGCGGGAGGGCGAGCAGGTTGATTTAGAGAGCGTGGTAAATATATTCAGTGGTGTAATATATCAATTATAACGGCAATCCGGCCAGCGGCATCGCCGTATGAGCACGCCCACGAAAGAGTAATCAGTAAGTAATGGATTAGTCGTTTTCACCTCCCACATACGTGGCGACAAGAGGGGGTAGTAGATGCAATTCACTTTGTGGCAGCAGACTGGAGAAACAGCACCTCTTCTGAGAATCAATAGTAATGTTATATTCCCTTTTCTCTGCAGTGTAATCTGGAAGATGGCCAGCTCGGTGAAAGGATCTGACCAGCTGGGGATGGAGGGAAGTGAGGCTTAGTAGGTCTGTGGTGTTAGTGTGTCAGTTGATCTCCTCCAGCCTTCCCCTTTAACTGTGGTGTATATAGGTCTCCCCAATTGCACAGATCTCCTCAATCTTAGTTAGCTGCAGCAGCTTATATTGTCAGGGGGAGAAGGGTGTAGAGAGGAGACTGTCACCTCACCTCCCCGAGAGTCTGCGTCTGGCAGGGAGAGAGAGCCGCGCTGCCACAGGACCGGAAGTGCGGCCTCGCGGGTCCCTCCGTCTCCTCTCTGTTCGGGCGCCGGGTATCAGCAGGCCTTGGACACCGCACCAGCCTTGTCACAGAGGGGGTCCCAGAGGTCTCGCGGCACACAGGGGTGAGGGGGTCCAGACGTTCCGGCTGCCGCAGGTCGCTCCGGCTCCCGCACCGCCTACGGAGCTTCTTGTCGGGCTTTGGCTAAAAATTTAGCCCGCGGCTCCGGCACCCGGCACAGGCCCCAACCCGCAAAGACCGTAAAAACGGTCTCCCGGCTCCGCGACCGAGTGCCCAGGTAACCAGAGCAACAGGGGGGACTGCAGAGGCAGGAATGGGACAGCAGAGTTGATTATAGCTGGTGATTTAAATGATTTTAGCAGGAGCTCTGCTTTCCTGCTTCCAGCCGTCTCTCTAATCAGGCCACGCCCCTCGGCTGCGGTATTCTTCGAAGAAGCGGCAATAGATGTGGGTACTATTGCTTCCAAAGCATCAGCCTTAATGGTAGCTGCTCGCAGAGCAATCTGGCTACGTACATGGAAAGCTGATTCAGAATCTAAGAAGGCACTGGAATCTTTGCCTTTTGTTGGGAAAATTCTGTTTGGTAAGGAATTGACAGATATTCTGGAGTCAGAAGCAGAATCCAAGAAGGTCAACTTTGCTGCCAATTATAACCCCAGGCCTAAGGTTTTGGTTTTTCGTCCATTTTGGTTGCAAGGAAAAAGCAGCCCCAATACAGTAAGTTTGGTAAGGCAAAGAAGCAATGGGCCACCAGAGGGCCAGTTTCCAAACCAGAAGATAAGTCATCAGCCTGATGGTGCGGCACTCTGCCTGGGGGACCCCAGGGTAGGGGGCCGACTTCTTCAGTTTGCACACATATGGCAGCAGTCGACAACAGATGCTTGGGTGCAAGAAGTGGTATCTCTGGGTTATGGTTTCCCTTTCAAGAAGCAGCCTCCTCGAAGGTTCTTCTGCACCAGTCCATCTCAAATAGAGGTGAAGGCCAGAGCCCTGCAAGAAGCTGTTCAGAAATTGCTTCAGTCAGGAGTAATTATTCCAGCACTCCCTGCACAATGGGGACAGGGTTTTTACTCCAACCTGTTTTTGGTCCAGAAACCAAATGGGTCTTTTCGGCCCATTCTCAATCTCAAAATGTTAAACAAATACATTTGGTAACCACGGTTCCACATGGAGACGTTATGCTACATAGTTTTGGCAATGGAACCAGGGGATTACATGGTATCTCTGGATATACAGGATGCTTACCTGTATGTTCCTATAGCATTGTCTCATCAGTGTTACCACAGGTTCGCCATCCTCCAGCAACATTTTCAGTTCCAGGCCTTACCCTTTGGGTTAGCCACAGCCCCCAGAGTATTTACCAAGATTATGGTGGCTATGGCAGCTTATCTACGCAAGCAGGGGATAAGAAATTTTCCATACTTCGACGATCTTTTAATCCTGGCACAATCCCAGGAATTGTTCTTGGTCCATCTTCAACAGACAATAACTTGTCTACAGAAGCACGGATGGCTCATAAATTGGGCAAAGTCATCTCTGATTCCGTCACAACGGATGATTCACTTGGGGGCTGTATTGGATTCAAGTCTGCAGAGAATATTTTTACCTTGGAACAAGATATTCACGGTGCAGTTAAGGACTCAAGAATTGTTACACAGTCAAACAATATCAATTCATGCAGCAATGCGAATGATGGGTTTGATGGTGTCAACATTCGACATAGTGGAGTATGCACAATTCCACTCAAGACCTCTGCAGCATCTGATTCTGTCCATTCATGGAATGGAGTACATCAGACAATAAAGAAACAGACTATGGTACTTTCACACAAGGTAAGAAAGTCATCAGCCTGGTGGCTATAGACATCCTATCTAGACAAAGGGAGAATCTTTTGGATATCAGATGGGAGATCCTGACAAAAGATGCCAGTCTTCAGGACTGGGGAGCAGTGTCCGGAAAATTATGGTTCCAGGGACAATGGACCAAAAAAGAAAGTTGCCTGCCAATAAACCTGTTGGAACTTCGGGCCATATTCATGGCACTGATTCAGGCAAAGGACACTGTGCAAGGAAGACCAGTCCAGATCCGCTCGGACAATGCAACGGCAGTAGCGTACCTCAACCATCAGGGAGGAACTCGCAGCCAAAAAGCAAAGAAGGAGGTAAGTCACATACTAAAGTGGGCAGAACTCCATCTTCCAGTATTGTCCGCAGTGTTCGTTCCAGGAGTCCTAAACTGGGAAGCGTATTTTCTCAGCCGACACACCATTCAAGCAAGCGAATGGGCTCTACACTCGGAAGTATTTCAGACTCTGGTAGACAAGTGGGGTTTGCCAGAGATAGATCTCATGGCGTCCCATCTGAACAACAAAGTACCAGCATACGGGTCAAGAACAAAGGATCCGGGAGCGATCCTTGTGGACGACTTGTCGGTGAAATGGGACTTTCACCTGGCATATGTTTCCTCCGATCATCCTGCTACCCAGGGTGGTGAGGAAAATAAAACAAGCAAATGGTGCCGTGATTCTAATAGCTCCGGCTTGGCCCAGAAGGCATTGGTACATAGATCTGCAGAGGATGTCGATGGATGCTCCAATTCTGCTCCCTCAACGTCCAGATCTACTGATGTAGGGTCCTTGTTATCCCAGGCATCTGGATCACCTATCTTTGACGGCGTGGCTATTGAAACCTCTATCCTGAAGTCAAGAGGATTCTCACAACAGGTAATTCAAACTACTCAGAGCAAGGAAACACCACTCAGCTATTTATCGCTGAATATGGCAAGCCTATATTCATTGGTGCAGTGAAAGAAGTATGGACCCAAAATCTTTCAGAGTATCCAGGGTCTTAGATTTCCTTCAGGCAGGAATAGATTAGAGTTTGAAGGTGGCTTCCTTGAGAGTGCAAGTATCAGCATTAACTGTATGGTTTCAAAAGAAAATTTGCAATTTGCAGGATGTGCATACTTTTTTCCAGGGAATGCTGCGCATTCAACCGCCTTTTGTTCCTCCTGCATTGCCTTGGGACTTAAGTCTAGTCCTCAAAGCCTTTCAAGTTGCTCCATTTGAACCACTTCATAAAGTGGATCTTAAATGGTTGACAGCTAAAGTTCTCTTTCTACTGACTATGGCATCAGCTAGAAGAGTATCAAATTTAGGAGCACTGTAATATTGTTCTCCTTTTCTGTTTTTTTTTTTTTTATCCAGATAAAGCAGTTCTCAGAACTAGGTCTGGGTATCTTCCTAAGGTGATGTCTAAATTCCACCTTAATGAAGAAATTGTAGTCCCGGCTCTTTCAGGTACCGGGATTTTCTGCTGGAGATGCGTCGCGGGTTGTAGTCCGAGCATTAAGGATCTACGTGGATTGCACAAGTGCCATCAGAAAGAGATTCTCTCTTCATTTTCTACGGAATTCACAAGAGAGTATGTCCTGCTACTAAATAGGGGATCCGGTCTCTAGGTCGACAGTAACTAGGTCGACCGCTATTGGTCGACAGGGTTTCTAGGTCGACAGGGTCTCTAGTGTCAGATTTAGGAGCGCTGTCATTTAAATCTCCTTTTCTGATTTTTTTATCCAGATAAAACAGTTCTCAGAACTAGTTATCTTCCTAAGGTGGTATCTAAATTTCACCTTAACGAAGAAATTGTAGTCCCGGCTTTTCAGGTATCGGGACTTTCTGCGGGAGAAGCGTCGCTGGACGTAGTCCGGACATTAAGGATCTACGTGGATCGTACCAGTGCCATCAGAAAGACAGATTCTCTCTTCATTCTCTATGGATTTCACAAGAGGGGATGGTCTGCTACTAAACAGACGCTAGCAGAAAGGAGAAATATGCCTTATGGTAAGAACTTACAGTTGATATTGGTATTTCTCCTATGTCCAGGGGCGTCGGAATAGGGGGGGCAAGGGGGCAGCTCGCTCCCCCCAAACATGAGAGAGGCGCCTCTACAAAGCAGGGAGGCGCTCTCCGGGCTCCCTGCTTTGCTACTCTGCAGCTGCCGATTGCCGCTGTGCCTGTCACACTGCATGACAGGCAGCAGCGCTGGCAGCACAGGGATGGGAGGAGGGGTTAGCTTGTACTCACTGAGAGCAGCAGCAGGGGAAGTCCCTGCACTCACTGCGGTGCCTCGTCTCCTCCCCTCCCTGGTATCAGCAATAAGGTCAGAAGAACATGTGCCGAGCAGTGATTGGAGGAGCTCGGCACATGCTGATTAGAAGAGCCCCTGATTGGAGGAGCTGTCACATGCTGCTCCTCTGACCCCTGGAACACGGAGGATGTCACACAGCATGGCCCTTGTCTAAATGTGAGTAATGTATTAAACCTGACTCCTCTGTCTCCATAGCTCCTGCCTGTCTCTGCCACCCTCTCTATGCAGCTGCTGTCTCTCTCTCTCTCTCTCTCTCTCTCTCTCTCTGACTGCTACATGGTTTTCTCTCTGCCCAGCATCTGCCTCCCCTCCTGTCTCTCTGCCCAGCATCTGCCACCCCTCTCCGCAGCATCTGTCCCCCCCTCTCTCTGCCCATCATCTGCCACCCCTCTCCGCAGCATCTGTCCCCCCCTCTCTCTGTCCATCATCTGTCCCCCTCTCCGCAGCATCTGTCCCCCCCTCTCTCTGCCCATCATCTGTCCCCCTCTCTGCAGCATCTGTCCCCCCCTCTCTCTGCCCATCATCTGTCCCCCTCTTTCTGCCCATCATCTGCCCCCCTCTCCGCAGCATCTGTCCCCCCTCTCTCTGCCCATCATCTGTCCTCTCCACAGCATCTGTCCCCCCTTCTCTGTGCCCAGCATCTGCTCCCCCTCTTTCTGCATATCATCTGCCCCCTCTCCACAGCATCTGTCCCCCCTCCCTCTGCCCATCATCTGCCCCCCTCTCCGCAGCATCTGCCCCCCTCTCCACAGCATCTGCCTCCCCTCTCTCTGCCCAGCATCTGCCCCCTCTCCGCAGCAACTGTCCCCCCCCTCTCTGCCCATCATCTGTCCTCTCCACAGCATCTGTCCCCCCTTCTCTGTGCCCAGCATCTGCTCCCCCTCTTTCTGCACATCATCTGCCCCCTCTCCACAGCATCTGTCCCCCCTCCCTCTGCCCATCATCTGCCCCTCTCTCTGCCCAGCATCTGCTCCCCCTCTTTCTGCACATCATCTGCCCCCCTCTCCACAGCATCTGTCCCCCCTCCCTCTGCCCATCATCTGCCCCTCTCTCTGCCCAGCATCTGCTCCCCCTCTTTCTGCACATCATCTGCCCCCCTCTCCACAGCATCTGTCCCCCCTCCCTCTGCCCATCATCTGCCCCCCTCTCCACAGCATCTGTCCCCCCTCCCTCTGCCCATCATCTGCCCCCCTCTCCACATCATCTGCCCCCCTCTCCACAGCATCTGTCCCCCCTCCCTCTGCCCATCATCTGCCCCCCTCTCCACAGCATCTGTCCCCCCTCCCTCTGCCCATCATCTGCCCCCCTCTCCACAGCATCTGTCCCCCCTCTCTCTGCCCATCATCTGTCCTCTCCACAGCATCTGTCCCCCCTTCTCTGTGCCCAGCATCTGCTCCCCCTCTTTCTGCACATCATCTGCCCCCCTCTCCACAGCATCTGTCCCCCCTCCCTCTGCCCATCATCTGCCCCTCTCTCTGCCCAGCATCTGCTCCCCCTCTTTCTGCACATCATCTGCCCCCCTCTCCACAGCATCTGTCCCCCCTCCCTCTGCCCATCATCTGCCCCTCTCTCTGCCCAGCATCTGCTCCCCCTCTTTCTGCACATCATCTGCCCCCCTCTCCACAGCATCTGTCCCCCCTCCCTCTGCCCATCATCTGCCCCCCTCTCCACATCATCTGCCCCCCTCTCCACAGCATCTGTCCCCCCTCCCTCTGCCCATCATCTGCCCCCCTCTCCACAGCATCTGTCCCCCCTCCCTCTGCCCATCATCTGCCCCCCTCTCCACATCATCTGCCCCCCTCTCCACAGCATCTGTCCCCCCTCCCTCTGCCCATCATCTGCCCCCCTCTCCACAGCATCTGTCCCCCCTCCCTCTGCCCATCATCTGCCCCCCTCTCCACAGCATCTGTCCCCCCTCTCTCTGCCCATCATCTGTCCTCTCCACAGCATCTGTCCCCCCTTCTCTGTGCCCAGCATCTGCTCCCCCTCTTTCTGCACATCATCTGCCCCCCTCTCCACAGCATCTGTCCCCCCTCCCTCTGCCCATCATCTGCCCCTCTCTCTGCCCAGCATCTGCTCCCCCTCTTTCTGCACATCATCTGCCCCCCTCTCCACAGCATCTGTCCCCCCTCCCTCTGCCCATCATCTGCCCCTCTCTCTGCCCAGCATCTGCTCCCCCTCTTTCTGCACATCATCTGCCCCCCTCTCCACAGCATCTGTCCCCCCTCCCTCTGCCCATCATCTGCCCCCCTCTCCACATCATCTGCCCCCCTCTCCACAGCATCTGTCCCCCCTCCCTCTGCCCATCATCTGCCCCCCTCTCCACAGCATCTGTCCCCCCTCCCTCTGCCCATCATCTGCCCCCCTCTCCACATCATCTGCCCCCCTCTCCACAGCATCTGTCCCCCCTCCCTCTGCCCATCATCTGCCCCCCTCTCCACAGCATCTGTCCCCCCTCCCTCTGCCCATCATCTGCCCCCCTCTCCACAGCATCTGTCCCCCCTCTCTCTGCCCAGCATCTGCCCCCGCTCTCTCTGCCCATCATCTGCCCCCCTCTCCGCAGCATCTGTCCACCTCTCTTTCTGCCCATCATCTGTCCTCCTCTCCGCAGCATCTGTCCCCCCCCCCTCTGTCCATCATCTGCCCCCCTCTCCGCAGCATCTGTCCCCCCTTCTCTCTGCCCAGCATCTGCCCCCCCCCTCTCCCTGCCCATCATCTGCCCCCCTCTCCGCAGCATCTGTCCCCCCTCTCTCTGCCCAACACCTGCCTCCCCTCCTCTCTCTCTGCCTGGCATCTGCCTCCCACTGATGGTGCTCCTGTATACCAGCGCCTCTGCCCCTGCTCACGCCGGCACTGGGAGCGCTGCGATTGGATACCTGCCGCGCAGCGGCGGAACTACTGCACCGGGGCCCAAAGCAACACAAGGGCCCACAGCAGTAGTATGAGCAGTACTAATAATAAGTCAAACTGACCAATTATAGTACTCCAAGTACGCAGCCGGCTGCAGGACATGACAAAGAGGAAGGAGGCGGTCCGGGGGCTTCTGTTTCCTTCCATCCCCTCCTCTCTCCTCTGACCTCCTCCGCTGGTGCTGACACACTGCTGCTTCTGGCTGAGGTCTGACTGTGACATCTGATCTCATGACGTCCCCAGTGCAGAAAATTGAGGAGAGGACGCCCACTGCAAGGTACCCACCTTTGCAAGTTTGGCAATATACCAGAAAGCAGCCAGTGCTTACCAAGCACTATGAGATATTAAATTATGTACTGTATGTGGGGCTGAACTGTCATGCTGACACAGAGACCAGCCAGGGTACAGTATATATTATTCAACAGCCTGCACACTGTCAGAACACCTAACGCTGCATCCCCATGCACAGAATCCGACACCTGGGAGTTATGTGTCCTAACCCTCCCCCTCTACCCCTCTAACCCTCCCTACCTGCAGCCTCACCCTAACCCTCCAATCCCCGCAGCCTAACCCTCCCTCACCGCAGTCGAACCCTAACCCCCCGCCCCTCTTTAGTGCCTAACCCTCCCCCCTTAGTGCCTAACCTTCCCTCCGCCTAACCCTAACCCTCCCCCTTAGAGCCTAACCCTCCCCACCCCGCAGACTAATCCTCCCCGGGGGTGCATAACCCTAATCCCCCCTTCCCATGGCCTAAACCTAACCTCCCCCCCTCCCCGCAGCCTAACCCTAACACCCACTTCCCGCAGCCTAAACCTAACTCCCCCCACTTCCACCCTCCACGGCTTACTTCTTCGGTTGCACATCACACAGACATCTAGGATCCGGCGTCGGGATTGTGATCCTATTCAGGATGCCAACGCCAGCATTCCGAGCAGTGTCGGGATTCCGACGTAGGTATTTCAAATGCCGGGATCCAAACCAGATCCCATGTTTACCATGTTGCTGGTAATGCTAATAATCATAATGATGCACCGACACCTATGCCTTTCATGTCACCCACTGTCACACTGTTCTGGGAAGCTAGGGGCGCCAAACTCAGATTATATCTTGCCCCCCCCCAACCTAAAAACGTTCTGACGCCCCTGCCTATGTCCACAGGTTCCACAGGTATCCCACCCTGACGCACCTGATTTGAGGATCTTTATACTCACTAAACTCTTCCCTCTTGCATGGGAGGGTCTGCATGTGTGTTCTTCTCGCCTGAATAGGGTTCTACATAATGCTCCTGCCTAAATGCTTTGGAATCCAACTGATTTGCCTGAGCCAGTGGGCGAGGATATATGGACGGGCCCGTTGCATCCTGGGAGGACTGAAAGCTTGTGATCGTTTGGTGCCAATCCGCTATCGCTCCATCATATCCCATTGTTATCCTGTGGACATAGGAGAAATACCGTTATCAACGGTAAGTTCTTACCATAACGTATATTTTTTTCCCCTCAATCTCATTTTATTTTTTCTCCCTGCATTGTAGGTTTATAATTATACTTTCTCTAACGTCCTAAGTGGATGCTGGGGACTCCGTCAGGACCATGGGGTTTAGCGGCTCCGCAGGAGACAGGGCACAATAATAAAAGCTTTAGGATCAGGTGGTGTGCACTGGCTCCTCCCCCTATGACCCTCCTCCAAGCCTCAGTTAGATTTTTGTGCCCGGCCGAGAAGGGTGCAATCTAGGTGGCTCTCCTGAGCTGCTTAGAATAAAAGTTTAAGTTAGGTTTTTTATTTTCAGTGAGTCCTGCTGGCAACAGGCTCACTGCTACGAGGGACTTAGGGGAGAGAAGTGAACTCACCTGCGTGCAGGATGGATTTGCTTCTTAGGCTACTGGACACCATTAGCTCCAGAGGGAGTCGGAACACAGGTCTCACCCTGGGGTTCGTCCCGGAGCCGTGCCGCCGACCCCCCTTGCAGATGCCGAAGTTGAAGAGGTCCAGAGGTCCAGAAACAGGCGGCAGAAGACTTTCAGTCTTCATAAGGTAGCGCACAGCACTGCAGCTGTGCGCCATTGTTGTCAGCACACTTCATACCAGCGGTCACTGAGGGTGCAGGGCGCTGGGGGGGGCGCCCTGGGCAGCAATTTATTATACCTTTTTTATGGCTAAAATACATCACATATAGCCCTTGAGGCTATATGGATGTATTTAACCCCTGCCAGATCTCACAAACTCCGGGAGAAGAGCCCGCCGTTTTAGGGGGCGGGGCCTATTCTCCTCAGCACACGGCGCCATTTTCCTGCTCAGCTCTGCTGTGAGGAAGGCTCCCAGGCTCTCCCCTGCACTGCACTACAGAAACAGGGTTAAAACAGAGAGGGGGGGCACTTATTTGGCGATATGATTACATATGTGAAAATGCTATAAGGGAAAACACTTGTATAAGGGGTTGTCCCTGTATAATTATAGCGTTTTTGGTGTGTGCTGGCAAACTCTCCCTCTGTCTCCCCAAAGGGCTAGTGGGGTCCTGTCCTCTATCAGAGCATTCCCTGTGTGTGTGCTGTGTGTCGGTACGTGTGTGTGTCGACATGTAGGAGGACGATGTTGGTGAGGAGGCGGAGCAAATTGCCTGTATTGGTGATGTCACTCTCTAGGGAGTCGACACCAGAATGGATGGCTTATTTAGGAATTACGTGATAATGTCAACACGATGCAAGGTCGGTTGACGACATGAGACGGCCGGCAAACAAATTAGTACCTGTCCAGGCGTCTCAGACACCGTCAGGGGCTTGTAAAAACGCCCATTTACCTCAGTTGGTCGACACAGACACAGACACGGACACTGACTTCAGTGTCGACGGTGAAGAAACAAACGTATTTTCCTTTAGGGCCACATGTTACATGTTAAGGGCAATGAAGGAGGTGTTACATATTTCTGATACTACAAGTACCACAAATAAGGGTATTATGTAGGGTGGGAATAATCTACTTGTAGTTTTTCCTGAATCAGATAAATTAAAGTGTGTGATGATACGTGGGTTTCCTCCGATAGAAAATTATTGGAGGTATACCCTTTCCCGCCAGAAGTGAGGGCGAGTTGGGAAACACACCTTAGGGTGGATAAGGCGCTCACACGCTTATAAAAACAAGTGGCGTTACCGTCTCCAGATACGGCCGCCCTCAAAGAGCCAGCTGATAGGAAGCTGAAAAATATCCCAAAAAGTATATACACACATACTGGTGTTATACTACGACCAGCAATCGCCTCAGCCTGGATGTGCAGCGCTGGGGGGGCTTGGTCGGATTTCCTGACTGAAAATATTGATACCCTTGACAGGAACAATATTTTATTGACTATAGAGCATTTTAAGGATGCATTTCTATATATGCGAGATGCGCAGAGGGATATTTGCATTCTGGCATCAAGAGTAGATGTGATGTCCATATCTGCCAGACGATGTTTATAGACACGACAGTGGTCAGGTGATGCAGATTCCAGACGGCACATGGAAGTATTGCCGTATAAAGGGGCGGTCCATCGGACCTGGTGGCCATGGCAACAGCTGGAAAATCCACTTTTGTTACCCCAAGTCACATCTCAGCAGAAAAGGACACAGTCTTTTCAGTCTCAGTCCTTTCGTACCCATAAAGGCAGGCGGGCAAAAGGCCAGTCATATCTGCCCAGGGTTAGAGGAAAGGGAAGAAGACTGCAGCAGGCAGCCCATTCCCAGGAACAGAAGTCCTCCACAGCTTCTGCCAAGTCCGCAGCATGACGCTGGGGCCATACAAGCGGACTCAGGTGCGGTGGGGGGTCATCTCAAGAGTTTCAGCACGCAGTGGGCTCACTCGCAAGTGGACTCCTGGATCCTACACGTAGTATCCCAGGTGTACATTGGAAATTCGAGACGTCTTCCCCTCACAAGTTCCTGAAGTCTGCTTTACCAACGTCTCCCTCCGACAGGGAGGCAGTATTGGGAAAAAATTCACAGGCTGTATTCCCAGCAGGTGATAATCAAAGTACCCCTCCTACAACAAGGGAAGGGGTATTATTCCACACTATATTGTGGTACTGAAGCCAAATGGCTCGGTGAGATCTAAAAGATTTGAACAATTACATACAAGGGTTCAAATCAAGATGGAGTCACTCAGAGCAGTGATAGCGAACCAGGACGATATGGTGTCACTGGATATCAGGGACGCTTACCTACATGTCCAAATTTTGCCCTTCTCACCAAGGGTATCTCAGGTTCGTGGTACAGAACTGTCACTATCAGTTCAGAAGCTGCCGTTTGGATTGTCCACGGCACCCCGGGTCTTTACCATGGTAATGGCCGAAATGATGATTCTTCCTAAAAGAAATATGGACGCTTTCCTGATAAGGGCAAGGTCCAGAGAACAGTTGGCGGTCGGAGTAGCACTATCTCAAGTAGTTCTACGACAGCACGAGTGGATTCTAAATATTCCAAAATCGCAGCTTTTTCCGACGACACGTCTAATGTTCCTAGGAATGATTCTGGACACAGTCCAGAAAAGGATGTTTTCTCCCGGAGAAGAAGGCCAGGGAGTTATCCGAGCTAGTCAGGAACCTCCTAAAACCAGGAAAAGTATCAGTGCATCATTGCACAAGGCTCCTGTGAAAAATGGTGGTTTCTTACAAAGCGATCCCATTCGGTAGATTTCACGCAAGAACCTTTCAGTGGAATCTGCTGGGAAAATGGTCCGGATCGCATCTTCAGATGCATCAGCGGATAACCCTGTCTCCAAGGACAAGGGTGTTTTTCTTCTGCGGTGGCTGCAGAGTGCTCATCTATGAAAGGGCCGCAGATTCGACATTCAGGACTGGGTCCTGGTGACCACGGATGCCAGCCTGAGTGGCTGGGGAGCAGTCACACAAGGAAAAAATTTCCAGGGAGTGTGATCAAGTCTGGAGACTTCTCTCCACATAAATATACTGGAGCTAAGGGCAATTTACAAGGCTCTAAGCTTAGCAAGACCTCTGCTTCAAGGTCAGCCGGTATTGATCCAGTGGGACAACATCACGGCAGTCGCCCACGTAAACAGACAGGGCGGCACATGAAGCAGGAGGGAAATGGCAGAAACTGCAAGGATTCTTCGCTGGGCGAAAAATCATGTGATAACACTCTCAGCAGTGTTAATTCCGGGAGTGGAAAACTGGGAAGCAGACTTCCTCAGCAGGCATAACCTCCACCCGGGAGAGTGGGGACTTCAGCGGGAAGTCTTCCACATGATTGTAAACCGTTGGGAAAAACCAAAGGTGGACATGATGGCGTCCCGCCTGAACAAAAAAACTAGACAAATATTGCGCCAGGTCAAGGGACCCTCAGGCAATAGCGGTGGACGCTCTGGTAACACTGTGGGTGTACCAGTCAGGGTATGTTTTCCCTCCTATGCATCTCATACCAAAAGTACTGAGAATCATAAGAAGGAGATGAGTAAGAACGATACTCGTGGTTCCGGATGGGTCAAGAAGGACTTGGTACCCGGAACTTCAAGAGATGCTCACGGAAGAACCGTGGCCTCTACCTTTAAGAAAGGACCTGCTCCAGCAGGGGCCTTGTCTGTTCCAAGACTTACCGCGGCTGCGTTTGACGGCATGGCAGTTGAACGCCGGATCCTGAAAGGGCATTCCAGATGAAGTCATCCCTACCCTGGTCGAAGCCAGGAAGGATGTAACCGCAAAACATTTTCACCGCATTTGGCGAAAATATGATGCGTGGTGTGAGGCCAAGAAGGTCCCTACAGAGGAATTCCAACTGGGTCGTTTCCTACATTTCCTGAAAACAGGACTGTCTATGGGCCTAAAATTAGGGTCCATTAAGGTTCAAATTTCGACCCTGTCGAATTTCTTCCAGAAAGAACTGGCTTCAGTGCCTGAAGTTCAGACGTTTGTAAAAGGGGTACTGCATATACAGCCTCCTTTTGTGCCCCCAGTGGCACCTTGGGATCTCAATGTTGTTTTGAGTTTTCCTAAAGTCACATTGGTTTGATCCACTCACCACTGTGGAATTAAAATATTTCACATGGAAGGTGAAGATTCTATTAGCCCTGGCTTCAGCCAGGCGTGTGTCAGAATGGGCGGCTTTATCATATAAAAGCCCTTACTTAATTTTTCATTCTGACAGGGCAGAATTGAGGACTCGTCCTCAATTTCTCCTTAAGGTGTTTTCTGTTTTTCACATGAACCAGCCTATTGTGGTACCTGCGGCTACTAGGGACTTGGAGGACTCCAAGTTACTTGACGTTGTCAGGGCCCTGAAAATATATGTTTCCAGGACGACTGGAGTCAGAAAATCTGATTCGCTGTTTAGCCTGTATGCACCCAACAAGATGGGTGTTCCTGCTTCTAAGCAGACGATTGCTCGCTGGATTTGTAGTACAATTCAGCTTGCACATTCTGTGGCAGGCTTGCCACAGCCAAAATCAGTAAAAGCCCATTCCACAAGGAAGTGGGCTCATCTTGGGCGGCTGCCCGAGGGGTCTCGGCTTTACAACTTTGCCGAGCTGCTACTTGGTCAGGGGCACACCCTGACTGAGGAGGACCTGAAGTTCTCTCATTCGGTGCTGCAGAGTCATCCGCACTCTCCCGCCCGTTTGGGAGCTTTGGTATAATCCCCATGGTCCTGACGGAGTCCCCAGCATCCACTTAGGACGTTAGAGAAAATAAGAATTTACTTACCGATAATTCTATTTCTCGTAGTCCGTAGTGGATGCTGGGCGCCCATCCCAAGTGCGGATTGTCTGCAATACTTGTACATAGTTATTGTTACAAAAATCGGGTTATTCTTGTTGTGAGCCATCTTTTCAGAGGCTCCTTCGTTGTTATCATACTGTTAACTGGGTTCAGATCACAGGTTGTACGGTGTGATTGGTGTGGCTGGTATGAGTCTTACCCGGGATTCAATATCCTTCCTTATTATGCACGCTCGTCCGGGCACAGTATCCTAACTGAGGCTTGGAGGAGGGTCATAGGGGGAGGAGCCAGTGCACACCACCTGATCCTAAAGCTTTTATTATTGTGCCCTGTCTCCTGCGGAGCTGCTAAACCCCATGGTCCTGACGGAGTCCCCAGCATCCACTACGGACTACGAGAAATAGAATTATCGGTAAGTAAATTCTTATTATATGCACAAGACCAGTTCGCTTTCAGGGAGGAGTGAATGGAACCACAATATAAAGTGATAATTTACTGCTAAAACTGCGTCTGCTATAGGAAAGACCATCATTCAGTTCCCAGATCTGTCCAGCAGAGGGTGCAGTGATGTGTTTAGAACAAATATCGGAGTATATGAAGCAGATTCGATGCTTCTGCAGTGATTATGCTGCATGCCTGCTGCAAGAGCTACATCTAGGAAATCTGAAGAGGTGCTGAGCAGAAGTGTAGCTGTTACCCCAAATATAACATTCTTTTACTTTAGGGAGAACCCTGTTCACTAATTCCCCCCCCCCCCCCCTATATATATATATATATATATATATTTATTATAGACCAGAGTTCCACAGAGTGGAAGGTGCACTCTCACTTAATAAAGAGAAGTTCAAAATCTTCAAATCAATGTTTTTATTGTAGCCTCACAGATTTCGACGATTCGATCCACTTTATTAAGTGAGAGTGCACCCTCCACTCTGTGGAACTCTGGTCTATGTACGCGGAAATTGTTCTGTTAGGAGCACCCACCAGTTGAATTATCGATGAGAGTGCAGGACATTCTTGTCTATATATTTATTATATATATATATATATATATATATATATAATATATATTAATATATATATATATATTTATTTTATATATATATATATATATATATATATTTTTTTTTTTTTTTTTTTGTTTAAAATAACAGGGGCCAGATGAAACGATGCCCCAGTTCAGTGGCCCTGACTTTGATGGGTTTTTGTTTGATGTGGGATGATATGCCTAAAACAAAATAAGCTTTCTCTATAGAGATAGTGTCCTTATAATGTATCTCACGAAAAGTACAGGACTGAATACTATTCTACCAGAAAAGTACCTTTTGATGAATAAATTGCTAAATAAATGCTCCCCCTCCTCCCTTTCCACTATAGGGCATCTCTGCAAATTAGGATCATCAACAAAAAAGTATCACCTGAGAAAGTGAACTATACAATACATAACTTTTATTGTGTGATCTATAGAATGCAGATCACCAGAAATTGGTGTCAGTCTGTATAAACTATTTAATATACACAATCGGCACATCATACAGTATATGCCAGCAGTGTAAAATTACTAACTGGGTTGGAAGCAGATCCGAAACCTCATAACAATATAACCAGCAGTCCTCTTAAAAATGCCACAACCTCCGCTGTTACAATATTATCCATTCATCATCTACAGTTAAATCCTGCAAATAAAATCGGTAAAACAATTGAGGGTCTGATCTACAAATGTTGTTTGCTGTTATAAACACCCACCTGTACGATATACCCTGCGGGGGAGCACTATTCTTGGAGACCCAGACGGTAGACCAAGAGGAAGAACTTACATGTAACTTAATAACCGTCACAGATGAGCTTGCATTTGGACTGAGCGGGATTATTCCTCTGTGGCTATTAGAACAAGATTAAAGTATAGTATTCAGTAAATTATCTATACAAATGTGTAAGACGGTTAAAGAACATTGATATTGCACTACGCGACTAGGCTCTGGTTTATTACATCTGCCCTATTTACTCTTAGAAGCCAACTGAGTGCTGCACTTAACGGTGTAGAAAGCCGATTTATTGTGCCTTCTGTTTAGTCTGTTTCTGTGGACAGAGAATGTTCAGTCTCCTGAATGGCAGTAATGCATCTGAACGCTTCTAGAATTAGAAAAAAAGCTTAGGAACTTTAGAAGTGGATTTTCTCAATAACGCAGGATTCTTGTTCAAGGAGGTGATTGGATGGCTGATAAGACAACAAACCATTCTCAGTGACAACTACACAGTGACTGGTTAACTTTCCAACTTCCTTGGGACTATTAACTGGAAAGAGGGGACTTGCCATGTGGAGCTGCTCCTAAATATGGAACTCTTGGTAGGAGGGGGATCCTCAGGGGGGAAATATGGCTTGATGGTGAGGTTCCTGAAACAAAATACATAGAAGAACACTGCCAAAAAAGTTTTCAGACTAGAAACACTTTTTTCTCTAGCGAAATTAGTTGTGAAGTTAAATTATATTTATTTGTATACAATATATTTACAAGTGGTTTCCAGAGATGATACAACAAACAGTCATTGTTGTAGACAATGATTGACATTGATCCATGTTGTGGGTCACCCATGTACTTTCCCCCAGTGACTCCCATTTATTCCAGTTGCCTGTGTGGGACTTTCTGAAGGGTTTGAAGGCACAATGGCCGCCAAGAGCTCCTGAGGTCCTTGTTGGGCCCAGGTGCGAATCTCAGACGTGTTTCTGTTCCTTCTGCTCAGGGAAGACGCAGGTGCATCCAATGGTCACATTCATCTCTTCCAGGACGTAGATGTTGTCTTCTCGGCGGAGGTAATGAAGGTTCCTTGTAATGGGAACGGCGTTCATATCCTGATCGTGGCCCAGGCATTTATCTCCACAAATAACCTCGGAAATAACTCTTGGGATCCCATAGGAGTTGGGGATGTTACTGTAGAAACAGAAGGAAGAATGAAACCACTCAGTGTATGGATGGTTGACGGACTACCCACCAGGAAATACTATTTTTTGTTGCATAAAAAAAAAAATGTCTGTCCCAGTGGGAAGTTATATTAGTAATACAGTAAATAAAATCTTGGTGTGGGTTGATAGATACAGTGTCTAGTTAGACAGTCGTTAGATAGACATTAGGTTGACAGGGTCAAAAGGTTGACACAAAAAAAGGTAGACACCATGTTTTTTGCATTTTTGAGGTTTGTGTAGATAGTTTTGTCATCTGGGACACCCAGTTGTAGAAACTGGCATCTGATATAGACTCTACTGTGCTAAAACCAATTAAGAATATATACTTGATGATATATAGTTTTCTGTTATTGCTGGGGCAGTCTATGAGCAAACAAAAGCTGAGTACACAACTTCCGATGGTGCAACGTAACAATACATCACATCGCTGTACACTATATGTTCCGCTGTATGATGGTGCAATGTATCGTTACATGCTGCCTGTAACTACACTGCATTGGACGTGCAGCACATCCAGTGGGATAATTAAATGATCGAAGGATTGGGGGTACACACTGGTTATGGATCAATGGGTTGACCTGAAAAAGGTCAACCGTGTCTAGGTCAACCCCAAAAGGCTGACTTAGGAAAAAGGTTGACATAGACAAAATGTCAACATTGACAATAGGCTGACACGGTAAAGGTTGACATGAGTTTTTTTTTTTAAATATTTCTTGGGGTCATTTTATCCATAAAAAAAAGACTGGGGATCCCAATGAGTGCACTGCATCCTCTTGCGTGGGCAAGGTGCCGAGCATGCAGGTTACTATTGCCAATCGTGGACCATGTGGATGGTAAAGTATGGTAACGTTGAAAATGTAAAAAAATTGTAAAAAACAAATGATCGACCTTTTCCTGTATCGACCATTGCCATGTTGACATTTTGTTAACGTCGACCAATAGTGGTCATCCTATTGACTGCTGACCTATCATCTGGATACTGTACTCACTATATGAATGCGTACATTATATCATTCCGATCCACATCGGAACAATATATTAGACCAGAGGTTCTCAGACGCAGTCCTCAAGGCACCCAACGGTCCAGGTTTTAAGTATATCAATGCTTGGCCACAGGTGACTTAATTAGTACCTCATTCAATTTTATTTAACCATCTGTGCTGAGCCATTGATATATTTAAAACATGGACCGTTGGGGTGCCTTGAGGAGCGTATTTGATTACCTCTGTATTAGACACAAACCTCTAAAGCTATTGTCCAAGTATACGCTATAAATATATAAGTGAGCAGGTAAAGAGACAATAGATTGTAGATACCTTTTTTTAAATTCTCTATGATGGTTTAGTGCAGTGTTTGCCAATGCATACCTCCCAACATGACCCTCTCCAGGAGGGACACAATGCTCTGCTCCTGTACTTCCCTCTTAATTTATGATTGCCATCACCTGTGTTAAAACACCTTTCTTATCCATTAACCTGTTCAACACAGGTGCCGGCAATCACAGAGAAAGATAAAAGTCCAGAAGCAGAGCATTGTGTCCCTCCTGGAGAGGGTCATGTTGGGAGGTATGTCCAATGCTATCCCGTCTTAAAGATCTCCTAGTTCAGTGTTGCCAACCTCAGTCCTCAAGGCACGCCAATACCCCTTTCACATCTCCAAAATAACCCGGGTTATTGCCACTTTAACCTTGCTTTAAACCTGGGTTGAACATGGGTCGACACGGCTGGGAGTGCAGTGTGAAAGGGTCTGACCCGGGTTATTCAACTCGGGACTCAAAACAAGGCTCTGATTGGATGTTCCTGTGTATCCCTTGATGATGTCAGCAGGACACACAGGCAGCACACTGCAGACATCAAGAAAGGTCATTTCTCTAGCATCCATAAGGGATATTAGGGAAATCTAGTACAATGGGGTATAGACGGTGTCCAAAGGAGCCAGTGCGCTTTAAATTTCTTCAACTGGGTGTGCTGGCTCCTCCCCTCTGTGCCCCATCCCACAGGCAGTTTAGAAAAAAGTGCCCTATGGAGAGGATGCACATCTCTACAGCTCCAGAGAGTTTTCGTCATTTTCTTTAAAACTTTTATTATTTTCGGTATGCTGCCTGGGCAACAACATACCTGTGCCATGGGAGTTGGGGGGGGGGGGGGGGGGGGGGGCGGTCACCGGCCTCTGTAAAGTGTCAGAGCTGCTTCCCCACTGCAGGACCACCGTCCTGAGAGGTTAATTGTTCAGCGGGGCACTGCACCTTGGCTGTCACAGCCACAGCATGCCGCACACCCCTAACGCTGCCTGAAGGTGACATCGGTGGTGAGTACAAACCGGGGGCCCCGGTTCAAAGTGCGGCTAACCGCGGGAGCGTCGTATGGGACCCTCCCTGGGGAGGTCCCACTAAGATCCCCCATGTAGAACTGGCACAACAGGTCTTGACTAGCACTTGTGTGATGTTTTAAGCTATTTTGGAGACTTTGCCAGTATAATCTATATATATAACGTCTGGCGCCATTGGAGGGGGTGGAGCTACATCACAGTGGGACATGCAGTTGTTTTGACTCCTTCCTCTGCTTACTGCAGCCATATACAGCACACACAGCGCTTCCTGACTCCTCAGCCACGCTGGATATCTGGTACACGGTGTAGCAAAGGGGGAGAGCCGCTTGTGTACACTATCCTGATCCTATATAGGACACTATTAGTGTTACTGTGTTTTAAGAGATCTGACAGCCTCACTGGGGCAGTGCAGCTCAGGGTGTCCTGGTGTTCCTCTACCTCTGTGTCTCCTCTCACATACAGTAGGGCAGGCTTGCATTATCCACTGTCTGTGTGTATGTTTGTGTTTTCCCATGTTCACAGTAAGCACAAACTGTGCAGGGTTTGTCACACTAGATTCTCTCCATTATCTACTGGCTCGGTTTCCTTTAATAAATGCAGTCAATCTTCACAAGCCAGTGAAGGGGGTGTAGTATGTATGCCGGCGGCCGGGCTCCCAGCGCCCAGCATACCGGTGCCAGAATCCCGACCGCCGGCATACCGACAGCTGGGTGAGCACAAATGAGACCCTTGTGGGCTCGCTGCGCTCGCCATGCTGCGGGCACGGTGGCGCGCTAGGCGCGCCACGCTATCTGTTCTTCATCTAGAAGGGTCGTGGACCCCCAAGATGGAGAAAAGGTGTCGGTATGCCGGCACCGGCATACTGTGCAGCGGGATCCCAACAGCCGGCAAACTAAATACCACCCAGCGAAGGGGCTGTGGGAGAGGGTTCAGAGCCCCACTGGTTAGGGTCACTTAAGACAATGATGTCATATGTCATCCCAGCTGGGTGTAGTATGTTTTCCTGGTGGTCGGGTTCCCGGCGCCGGGATCCCGACTGCCGGCATGCTGGCAGCGGGGCAAGTGCAAATGAGCCCCTCTTCCGGGCTCGCTGCGGGCACGGTGGCGCGGCTATTTATTCTCCCTCCAGGGGGGTCGTGGACCTCCAAGAGGGAGAATAATTGTTGGTATGCCGGGTGTCGGGATTCTGGTGCTGGTATACTGAGCACCGAGATCCCAGCAGCCGGCATACTGAAGACCACCCATCCCAGCTCACTGCAAATGTACAGAAAACTCAGCTACTGCAACAAGATGTTGCAGATTTTGCTGCAAGGGCAGATGCACCCCCCCCCCCCTCATGCAGGTCCTCAGAAGCGTGGTTTACCTGCTCTACTCTCTGATACAGATGATGATGTACAGGATGATGGGGATGACCTGGATCCCATTAATGGGGATCCAGATGCTGCCCAGGGTATTGAACCCCTCATTTTGGCTATAAGGGATGTACTGAAGCTCCCTCTAGAGGACGCTGCATCTCAGCAGTCGTTTTTCTCTGTACAAAACAAGCCTAATGTCACTTTCCCTGATTCTCCAGAGTTAGATGACCTGTTTAAGCAGGCCTGGAAACATCCAGACAAAAAATTCCAAATGTCCAGGAAGTTTTTGCGCACTTTCCCATTTGCTCCTGAAGGCAGAACTCTTCCCCCCCCCCCAGGACTTCTGCCATGGCAGTGTTGGCGCGCAGGGCCTTGTAGTTGCGTCAGTGGATTGCGGACGCAGAATCCGAACATAGTGTGGAGTCACTTCCCTTTTCTGGGGAATGGCTCTTTGGGGTTGAATTGAATACCTGGATTTCCAAGGTTACGGCCGGGAAATACACGTTTCTCCCCTCTGGGGCCCCACCGGCGAGGTGCTCCTACCCTGGGACGTCTGTTCAGTCCTTTCGTTCTCACAGATTTCGCTCTAAGGCCAGGGGTGCCTCCAATGCGGCTAGAGGCACCAGAGGTAAGTCAAGAAAACCTGCCAGCACCAGTTCTCTGGAACAGACCACCGGTTCTGCTTCCGCTAAGGCCTCCGCATGACTGTGCCCACCCACCCCGCGGGGATCTCGAAGTGGGAGCTCGACTGCGTCACTTCAGCCACGTCTGGGAGACTTCCTGCCAGGATACCTGGGTCAGGGATCTCGTTTCTCACAGCTACAAGCTGGAGTTCGACAGTGCTGCTCCCCTACGATTTTTCAAATCAAGCTTACCAGCTTTGGAGGATATATGGATTACTCTGCAGCAGGCCATCCAAAATTTGGTCCAGTCTCACGTCATTGTTCCGGTACCAATACCACAACGAGGCGGGGGTTATTACTCCAACCTGTTTGTGGTGCCGAAGCCGGACGGTTTGGTAAGGCCCATTTTGAATCTCAAGTCATTGAATCCTTACCTGAAGGTGTTCAAGTTCAAGATGGAATCTTTGAGAGCAGTGATTGCAGGTCTGAAAGACCAGGAATTCATGGTTTCCCTGGACATCAATTACGCTCACCTCCATATTCCGATTTGGCCGCCTCATCAGGTGTACCTGAGGTTTGCCCTGCGGGACGATCACTACCAATTCCATGCACTGCCCTTCGGCCTGTCCACAGCTCCGAGGGTCTTTACAAAGGTAATGGCGGAGATGATGTTACAGCTCCGGGTCCAGGGGGTCAATATTGTCCCTTACCTGGATGATCTTCTGATAAAGGCGAGATCCAGGGAGCTCTTGTTGCTCCATATCGAACCCACTGTGCAACTTCTGTGACACCATGGGTGGATCCTCAACTTACAGAAATCCCACCTGGAACCGACTCAACGGCTACTGTTCCTGGGGATGTCATTGGGACGGTGGCCCAGGGGGTGTTCCTACCAGAAGACAAAGTCAGAACACTTCAGGACATGGTCCGCATGCTGCTTCGGCCTACTCGAGTGTCCATACATCTTTGCATAAGATTATTGGGCAAGATGATACGGCAGGTTCCATGCCAGGACGTTTCAGTTGGATCTCCTGAACAAGTGGTCTGGATCACATCTACAGATGCACCGGTTGATACAGCTGTTGCCTCAGGACAGGATTTCCCTCCTGTGGTGGCTGCAGTCCTCCAATCTCCTGTAGGGCCGGAGTTTCGGGATTCAGGATTGGACCCTCCTCACGAAAGATGCAAGGAGCTGTCACCCAAGGGGCGCAGTTCCAGGGCAGGTGGTCGGCCCATGAAAGCCTCCTTCCAATCAACATTCTGGAACTTCAGGCAATCTACAATGGTCTGCTTCAGGCCTCTCCCTTACTCAGGGATCATGCGATCCAGGTACAGTCGGACAACGCCACAGCAGTGGCATACATCAATCGGCAAGGAGGGACAAAAAGCAGAGCCTGCATGCGAGAGGTGTCAAGAATACTCCTCTGGGCAGAAAGAAATGCAAAAGCACTGTCAGCAATCTTCATTCTGGGAGTGGACAACTGGGAAGCGGACTTCCTGAGTCGGCACAATCTTCACCCAGGGGAGTGGGGTCTCCATCAGCAGGTGTTCCAACAGATCATCCACCGGTGGAGCTGCCCACAGATAGACATGATGGCTTCTCGTCTCAACAAGAAGCTTCACTGGTATTGCTCACGAATCAGGGACCCTCAGGCGAGGGCAGTGGATGCCCTGACGTCGCCTTGACCTTACCGGCTGGTATACCTCTTTCCTCTGATTCTGTTACTCCCATGGGTGCTCAAACGCATCAGACATCAGGGAATCCAAGCAATTCTAATTGCCCCGGATTGGCCTCGGAGGGCGTGGTATGCGGATCTTCTGAACATGTCCATCGAAGATCCTTGGCCTCTACCACTGCGAAGCGACCTGCTTCAACAAGGACCGTTCATCTACCCGGACTTACGGCATCTGCTTTTGACGGCATGGAGGTTGAGCGGAACATCCTAGCTCAAAAGGGCCTTTCAAAGAAGGTTATTGCTACCATGGTTCTGGCCCAGAAGCCTGTGACTTCAAAACACTATCATCATATCTGGAGAAGATATGTTTCTTGGTGCGAGGAACATTCGTATCCCCCTGGAGAATTCCACTTGGGACTTTCTTACGTTTCCTGCAGGCTGGTGTGGATAAGGGCTTACGTCTGGGTTTTGGATGTGGTGTTTTTCTACAGCCCTCCTGGTTCGAACCGCTGGTGACAGTAGAAGATAAGTACCTCACGTGGAAGACGGTGATGTTACTGGCCCTAGCTTCTGCTAGACGTGTTTCAGAACTGGGGGCCTTATCGTGTAAAAGCCCCTACTTGGTCTTTTACGAGGACAGAGCGGAGCTCCGGACTAGACAGCAGTTCCTGCCGAAGGTTGTCTCTGCATTTCACTTGAATCAGCCAATTGTGATTCCGTCCAGTTCTGGCGTTTCTGCTCCTCCGGAGACATTGGATGCTGTGCGAGCCTTGAAGATCTATGTCAAGAGAACGGCACGGATCAGAAAGACGGAATCTTTTTTTGTGCTCTATGATGTACACAAAAAGGGTTGTCCTGCTTCAAAGCAGTCCATTGCTCGTTGGATTAGGCTTACTATTCAATAAGCCTATGTGTTGGCAGCCTTACCTGTTCCTAAGTCTCTGAAGGCCCACTCTACGAGATCTGTGGGTTCTTCCTGGGCGGCTGCCCGTGGAGTCTTGACCTTATACCTTTGCCGAGCTGCTACCTGGTCGGGGAAGAACACTTTTGTGAAGTTCTACAAGTTTGATACCCTGGCCAAAGAGGATACCCAGTTTGGGCAGGCTGTGCTGCAGCAGTGTCCGCATGTTACCGCCCGTTCTGGAAGCTTTGGGACGTCCCCATCGTACTAGATTTCCCCAATATCCCTTATGGATGCTAGAGAAAATAGGATTTTAATACCTACCGGTAAATCCTTTTCTCGTAGTCCATAAGGGATATTGGGCACCCGCCTCAGTGCGGTGACTTTTACTGCAGGTTCTCTTTTTGTGGTTACCTGTTCAGCTGTTGCTGTTACCAGCTGTTGCTGGTCGTTCTATGTTAGTGGTGTGCTGGTCTAAGATCTCACCACTCTTTGTTATCATATTTCCTTCTCATATATGTCCTTTCTCCTTCGGGCACGTTTTTACTTATAACTGTCTGTGGGAGGGGGCATAGATGGGAGGAGCCAGCTCACCCAGTTGAAGAAATTTAAAGTGCACTGGTTCCTTTGGACTCCATCTATACCCCCATCGTACTAGATTTCCCCAATATCCTTTATGGACTATGAGAAAAGGATTTACCGGTAGGTATTTAAAATCCTATTTTTTTCTTTAAGATCTTTTATTTATGACCATTTATGACCTGTTGCGTCCTGTGGAAGCCACAGGATACAAGCATCTTGGTGACGTTTCTGTACACTATGGTATCTTTGACAGTGCCTGTAATTTGCCTACATATCTCAGCTTCCCCCCCCCCTCATCCTCAACAGCTCCATCACCACCTCATCACTCCACTTGGCCATGGAAATGAACCCTCAGACGGCCGAACTTCTAAAATGCTGCTTTTAGTACTCCTTTTTTACACCTCATCTTTGTGAGCCAGAAAAAGTCAATTTTAAATGACATCCATAGTGTTTATATGGGTGATCCAGGTTCACTGTGAAATGGGCCAACCTGGGAATAACCTGGGTCGAAAGTGTAGTGTAAAAGGGTCTGACCCAGGTTCAAAATCCTGGTTCGGACTCGGGTTTGCGTTGTGAAAGCGGTATGATAGCCCAGGTTTTAAGGCTGTCCATGCACAGATAGTTAAATCACAATAGCACTAACTAAAGGCCCATATAGACGGGCCGATGTGGGAGAGATGTGTGCTGAGCGTGCAGGGGGAAAAGGGGGGCCGCTCATTTCACCAAGCGGGTGAAGTGAGCGACCCGTTAGATTGGCCTGCATGCAGGCCCATCTAGCAGCAGCGATAGCGATGTGCGGGGCTGCGCATCGCTATCGCTGTGGGGGCTACACACGGAGCGATAATGCTTAAATTCTAAGCAATCTAGTCAGATTGCTTAGAATATCGCTCCGTGAGTACCCCCCTTAAGTCACCTGTAATCACATATGGATATCTTAAAACCTAGACTAGTGTGCCTTGAGGACGAGGTTGGGAAACACTGTCCTGGTTGGTGCACAGGTGTAGTCATTACTGGCTGACATTTTTCAGAAGATTCGCTGGTGTACATAATTAGTGCAAATGTGATACAGAGAAGATCTGCAAAACCTGCCCTGTTAGTGGGTCCTTCAGGACTGGATTTGGGGAACACTCGTTTAGTGGGTCCTATAAAACCCCCATATGTAGAGGAATAGGGTTCTCTGTTGGGAATTACCCACTAAATGATTACAGAAAAATACATTAAAATCATTCATTTTTTTTTTTTTTTGTCATGATCAGTTTTGGGGATAAAATAAGATCCGGCCAGTAGCCGTTGTGTGCAACTTACCGGTAAACAAAGGGGACGATGTTGCGTTGCGGGAAACTCCTGATGGTATCGGTGCGTGGATTTATCCTGTTGCTCACCCGCACCTGGATGCAGTCTGTACACTTCTTACGCCGCAAGGCCCTGTCCTTTGCATTGCGATTTCTAGTACTCTGTGCTGCATGGGCAAGCAGTAGTATAGCTGTAATGGCCAGGACCTGCAGAGAGGAAAATCCTAATATTACTCTATCATGCTCTGTGCCTGGTTACCCACTGCCGCACATACACCTACATCTTTACCAGAATGACAGACACCGTGACAGACTTGCTTTGTGTATTGGTTGATTGGTAGATGGTGGGTGGGGGCCAGTGATGTCACAGTAACTCAGATGACTGCAGTCTTAGGGGGAGATCGCTCAAATCTTGAAGAGAGAGAGAGAAAGCACCAACCAATTAGCTTCTAGCTGCCATTTTATAGGCTGTGCTAGAAAAATGACAGGCGCTGATTAGATGCCATTTGCAACTTGTCCATTTTTGGGCTAATTCAGGCTGGATCGCAATTAAACCGGAATTTTTACAACACAACGCACTTTCTGCGGGGGGGGGGGGGGGGGGCGCAGAATATGCGATCCCCTCTGCCTGTCAATCAGGCAGAGGTGGGGGGGAAGGGGAGGCTGCAACGCTCCGTTTCCAGGGAGGAAACGGAGCGTTGCAGGGGCGGGTCAACGCAGAAGGTGGCTGGTGCGCAGCGAACAGGGGTGTGTTGGGGCGTGATTGCAGTGGCTGCGTGACATTACACGCCGCCGCTGCAACGGGTAAGATGGCGCCGGGACTCCTGCAGGCGCAGCCGTCCATAACTTCTGCTAACAAGCAGAAATTGCAAAGCAATCGCAATTTCTGCTTGTTGAAGGGGGGGGGGGGGGGGTTTGCCGGTCAGCATGCTGGGCGGCCTTGCTCAGCGATGGCGGCCACCAGCATGCGTCCAAAAGGATAGCAAATTCTGCTAATTAGCAGAATTTGCTATCCTTACTGAATTAGCCTCTTTATCTTGCACCAAGATTTGATAAATCTCCCCCTAAGCTTTTTTCTAATATCAGGACATTTTCCTAACGATGTGGGAGGAGCGTCAACTGTCTGTAGTGCAGAGGAGGTAATACCCTAACAGCTACGGTAGCATGCCTGAGTAACAATGTATTGCCCTCTATGCATCATATCTAAAAAATTCAATTTTGGGGATTAGCGGCCCCTATATTAACAAATTGCAGAAATATGCCGAGACTCCTAATCTCATAAACCTCCTAGTGCCCCTGCATGGGGTCAGAGGCAGATTAGCCATAGGGTCTACAGGGAAGATTCCCGGTGGGCCGACGCACCAGTGGGGCCTGTTTTGTTTGAGGACATGTGGTCCTTTTTATAGACATAATGAATAAGATGCAAAATCATTTGCATATATGAAAATGACTTTGCCACTTAGCCTGTGATTGCAGATGATCTAGTGTATGCTCTGTCTGCCTGCTTGGCTGACATATAAGATTGAGTGAATAGTGATTGGGATACGGTTGGTGTAATAAGCAAGAAAATATATATTTCTAAAGAATTATATAGTTTCCTACATTCTGAAGGTGTATCATATAATGTGCTCATAATATTTAATTTTATTTCCTTTTAACTTCCCCCTTGATGCTGGACATGCCCACTATCTGGAAAGTCTTGGGGGGGTGGGGGGGGGGGGGTGTTTGGGGGCTGGGTGCTGCTGCCATGGCCCATGGCTAGACCTTACACCTCTGGTGCTGCCCAAGTGGGGCCACTAGTACAAATTTTTCCAGGGCCGCTTTTTGTTCCCAATCCGCCCCTGCATGGGGTTCACCAAAGTGGGTGGAGCTTGATTACACAATACACATCATACCCACCCACCTTGCGGCAGGTAAGTGCTCTCAGGGAGATATGCCTGTACTCTTGGGAGTTTGGGAAATGTTTTCCTTCTTCAGAAGCCTCCAGAACATGGCAAGATCGTAGGAATCTAAACTATAGAACAGCAGCAAGCAACCAATAACTTGCACGCTTTTGTGGAACTACGAGTCCCAGCATGCACTGTCAACCACTGCTGATATGTCCTGGTCAGGTTTAGGCATATGGGGCTAACTGTGGAACTATATCTCCCAGCATGACCCCCACAGACAGTGAACTTTACTTACTTGAACCCTCTGGATGCTGCAGCTTCCAATAATTATAACAATTGTTCATGTATTCGGAAGCAGCTCAGATTTGGCTCATTGTGTAGTAGATGGGAATATTTATATCTATACTATACTATGAGGTTATAGGAAAATGTGTTTTATCTGTTATATTATATTTCTATATATAAACATCACACTTTCAAGGAACTCTGCTCACACTTGCCAGACCACAATGCTGCCACTTCCAGTTCCCCACTGGGGCTTCCTCCGCTCTGTAACTGCAGCTGTAGTCCCATTTAAGATATAAGGGGTCTCTAACAGTCGGGGGTAAAACCAGCGATTGTGTGTAATTTAGCAAAACCATGTAATGCTGCAGACATACAGGGCTATGGGGGTATTCAATTAGTCGTGATAATGCGATTGCGGCTAAACTTATTGCACCTATCGTCCCAAAAAGAACAGCTTATCGCCGACTGCGCACTCCTGTTTTTCACACCTATCCTATTCCAAAATGGCGACAATGGGATTTGCGGGATAATTCTAGCTGGCAACACCTGTGTGTTCTGCCTAGGCCTTGCGCAAGAGGTGACGGGATTGATGTGAACTGACTGGGGCACTAAGAGTTTTATGAGATTAGGAGGCTCGGACAGCTTTGAGCCTCTCCATGCGGCACCCTTCCTCCCATTACTACCTCCTGGCAGAGTGGCCATCATTATGGCATTGTATTCAGAAAGATGGCATCGGCTTAACATAGAGCAAAGACTCTGGCACCATCCTTCCGAGTACATGGCCGGAAAGATGGCCCCACTGCTGGGAGTACGTTTAGAGGGGAGGGTTGACGCATGGGCACTCTGACATCCAGCGCGGGTATTTAAAAGGTCAAATGTACACTGCAATCAAATTCAGTAAGCAATGGTTAGCTTGGTGCCTCTCAGTATCAAGATATTGGGTTTGATTCAACTAAAGCTGATATAGGTGTGAAGTTTGTATGTTCTCCTCAGTGTTTGCATAGGTTTCCGCCCACATTCCCAAAACATACTAGTAGGTTAATTGGCTTCTGGCAAAAAAATAACTCTAGTGTGGATCTGTGTGTGTTTATGTGGTAGGGGGTATAGAGTGAAAGCTCCACTGGGCAGGGCTAAATATTCTCTGTAAAGTGCTGCAGAATATATGTGCGGCACTGTGCGCTGTATGAATAACTTGATAAATGAACAAAGAAATACAATGTCCTCCAAGACTGTATCGCTTGTGACTTTCCAGCAAAGTGGCCCTACTTTCAATTCAGACAGCTGTGAATTATGTAATACAATACACCACATCTCTGAGCTATATTTCCGCACATGCATTGTGTGTTTATCTAGGAAACTGCATTGGTTCAGATTTAACTGTTTTGGTCCTGAATGCTTTCACCCCCCTTCCCCACCTGCCGAACTCTTTAGCCCCAACCACCATCATTCCCTATCTGCTGTATAATAAAATGATTCCTCCAGTAATTCATAAAGATAATTGATTTAGGGGGTAATTCCAAGTTGATTACAGCAGGACATTTTTTAGCAGTTGGGCAAAACCATGTGCACTGCAGGGGAGGCAGATTTAACATGTGCAGAGAGAGTTAGATTTGGGTGTGGTGTGTTCAATCTGCAATCTAATTTGCAGTGTAAAAATAAAGCAGCCAGTATTTACCCTGCACAGAAACAAAATAACCCACCCAAATCTTAGTCTCCCTGCAAATGTTATATCTGCCCCCCCTGCAGTGCACATAGTTTTGCCCAACTGCTAAAAAAAATTCCTGCTGCGATCAACTTGGAATTACCCCCTTAGATTCCTACTTTTGCGATGTGTTTCTGTCGTGTGTACTTTATAATTGTACCTATCTATTGTATATTTTTGATGTGATTGTTGTACTTTTGCAACATTCTGCATTGCTTTGGGTGATTGTAAAAAACATAATAGATTTCTGTACATGCTTACATAGCAACACAAAATGTTCCTTTAAGAAAGTCCAAAACGTGTGAGGAGCAAAACTTTTCTATGTGCAGGAATGTGTCCATTTAGAGCACCCATTGGTGCTCACCTAGTTATGTAGGACTGAGGGTTCGACATGAAATGCTTATAGTGAAAAAGAGGAGAACATCACCGTAGGGGTGGCCAATCCTCAAGGACTCCTAACAGGACATGTCCTAGCTGGTGTACAAGTGTATTCATTGCTAACTGAACCTCATGTGTTACATTCAGATAGTGACTGATGCATTTAAAAAATAATGTACATGTTATCTGGGAACCGTGGACTGTTCGGGGTCTTTAAGGACCGAACTTGACCACCACTGCCTTAATCCATTCCTAACCCTTTAGGATAATCTGCTTCATTATATACTATTTCAGTTTTCACAACACAGCTATGTTTAACCTCATTTGTGTCTCTAATTATAAAAATTAGGGTCTTTGGCACTTTTTTATGTTCAAATTTCTTTTGATGCTAAACATTTCGATAATGTGCACCTGGAATTCATATCCATCAGAATATGTATACACTGCTCAAAAAAATAAGGGGAACACTAAAATAACACATCCTAGATCTGAATGAATGAAATATTCTTAGTAAATACTTTGTTCTTTACATAGTTGAATGTGCTGACAACAAAATCACACAAAAATTATCAATGGAAATCAAATTTATTAACCCATGGAGGTCTGGATTTGGTGTCACCCTCAAAATTAAAGTGGAAAAACACACTACAGGCTGATCCAACTTTGATGTAATGTCCTTAAAACAAGTCAAAATGAGGCTCAGTAGTGTGTGTGGCCTCCACGTGCCTGTATGACCTCCCTACAACCCACACAAGTGGCTCAGGTAGTGCAGCTCATCCAGGATGGCACATCAATGTGAGCTGTGGCAAGAAGGTTTGCTGTGTCCGTCAGCGTAGTGTCCAGAGCATGGAGGCGCTACCACGAGACAGGCCAGTACATCAGGAGACATGGAGGAGGCCGTAGGAGGGCAACAACCCAGCAGCAGGACCGCTACCTCCGATCCGCCTTTGTGCAAGGAGGAACATGAGGAGCACTGCCAGAGCCCTGCAAAATGACCTTCAGCAAGCCACAAATGTGCATGTGTCTTCTCAAACGATCAGAAACAGACTCCGTGAGGGTGGTATGAGGGCCCGACGTCCACAGGTGGGGGTTGTGCTTACAGCCCAACACCGTGCCGGAAGTTTGGCATTTGCCAGAGAATACCAAGATTGGCAAATTCACCACTGGCGCCCTGTGCTCTTCACAGATGAAAGCAGGTTCTCACTGAGCACATGTGACAGACGTGACAGAGTCTGGAGACGCCAAGGAGAACGTTCTGCTGCCTGCAACATCCTCCAGCATGACCGGTTTGGCAGTGGGTCAGTAATGGTGTGGGGTGGCATTTCTTTGGGGGGCCACACAGCCCTCCATGTGCTCGCCAGAGGTAGCCTGACTGCCATTAGGTACCGAGATGAGATTCTTAGACCCCTTGTGAGACCATATGCTGGTGCGGGTGGCCCTGGGTTTCTCCTAATGCAAGACAATGCTAGACCTCATGTGGCTGGAGTGTGTCAGCAGTTCCTGCAAGATGAAGGTATGGATGCTATGGACTGGCCCGCCCGTTCCAGAGACCTGAATCCAATTGAGCACATCTGGGACATCATGTCTCGCTCCATCCCCCAATGCCACGTTTTTGAGGGTGACTCCAAATCCAGACCTCCATGGGTTAATAAATTTGATTTCCATTGATAATTTTTGTGTGATTTTGTTGTCAGCACATTCAACTATGTAAAGAACAAAGTATTTATTAAGAATATTTAATTCATTCAGATCTAGAATGTGTTATTTTAGTGTTCCCTTTATTTTTTTGAGCAGTGTATATATATATATATATATATATATATATATTACATATACTGTACGCACACATACATTACAGTATATTATATACTTTATGGACCTCTGCTATTGAGGGCACATTATATCAGTCTTAAGGGCCCCATACACTAGAACGATAATGTCAGTTTCATCCAATTTCGGACATTCAGGCTGATATATCGGGTGAAATAGGGCATTTTGGATGTGTTTCCGATCCGATGCACGTTCCCGTGAGGGTTGGATCGGCTCCCCTAGATCGTTAGTGCTGCACTCGTGATATGTCAGTTCCCGCAGGCACGGCTGGAATCGTATGGAACCGCTCCCGGGAAGCTCCCGGGAGAGTTCAAGGGAAATCGCCTCCGACTTCAGCCTCAGACATATCGTTGTAGTGTATGGGGACCTTTATTTAATGGATTTCTTCCTACAATGTAACAACGCATTTATTTTCTGCAACTGGCATAAGTGCTGCAGAAGGTACAAGTTTGTCACTTTCATAATGACCTTTTAAAATGTTGTAAGGTGATGTAACAGGAAGCTGTCCCACCATTGCTGTTGCCCTAACCATTGACCTATATGACCTTCCCAGGAATACAGACACACTCATTCTCTTTAATAAATATCTGCAGTCACTAAACAAACCCTTTTTCTAATAAAATTTGCTAATGTATCTCTTCAGATACTTTTAGGAAAATCAAAGACATAGATTGAAAAACAAAAACAAAAAAACAGCGTACATCTTGTCCTATTAATAACATTGACACCAGATAAAATACCAGCCAGGAGCACGCTCTATTCAATTAACGTTTCTTCTGAACCAAGAGCTAAGGATACCAACAGTCCTTCATTTCCAGGGACTGTCCTAGAATTTATAGATGAAATTTCTGTCCTTTAATTTTTCAAGGTTTACAATATTGAACACCCAGACAATATATTTTGTATTAATCTGTATATATAATACTATTCTCACTGAACTATGAAATATATACAGTGTACATACAGTATGTGCAATAAAGCTGTATAGGTTCTGTAGTTGTCCCAACAGTTTCATGCATCAAACCACACATTCGGCACATCTTACAAACCTGCTGTTTTCATCCCAAAAATATTTCCAGGATCAGACCCTCTCTCACCCAAGAGACCACTAAGGGGGACATTTACTAAGAAGTGATAAGAGCGGAGAAGTGAGCCAGTGGAGAAGTTGCCTATGGCAACCAATCGGCACTGAAGTAACATATATAATTTGCATACTATAAAATTACACAGAGCTGCTGATTGGTTGGTGGGGCATTTTCTCCACTGGCTCACTTCTCCGCACTTATCACTGCTTAGTAAATGTCCCCATAAATCCCTCATCCACTCACTGGTCATCTCTAGGGTTGGACTACTGTAACCTCCTCCTATGTGGCCTCCCTGACAAATGCCTCTCCCCACTCCAATCTATCCCCAATGCTGCTGCCCGGCTCATCTTCCTCACCAAACGTACTACATCCACCTCTCTTCTCTTACAAGACCTTCACTGGCTCCTCTTCCCCTTCAGAATACATTTAAAGTTTCTCACACTTACAAAGTCCTCACCCACTCCTCTCCCATTTACATCTCTGACCTTATCTCCTTTTAAACTTCCACATTATCTTCGCTCTGCTAATGCACGCCGCCTCTCCTGCCTACTGTTTACATCCTACCACTCCCACCTCCAAGATTTTGCACGTGCTGCTCCCCTTCTCTGGAATTCTCTACCTCAGACTCTCCACCTCTCCGCAAAACTTCAAACTGGCTCTCAAGACCCACTTCTTCACCAAACCCAGCAAACTCTCATCCAAACCCATTGTTCCACGCTTACTGTCTACCCATCTGTGTCACCCCTGCCTGTCCGCCCTCCCCTTTAGAATGTAAGCTCTCGTGAGCAGGACCCTCTTCCCTCATGTGCTTTTCCTTCTCTTACTTAAACCATCTTCTACTCCATACTCCCTTCGACAGCACCAGATCCCTCATTTTTTTGCCACCCTGATACTTATGTCACTGTCGTCTGCTGATGCAGCCATGCTAATAAACCCTGTACTTGTCCTATATTGTCTTGAACTGTAAGTCACTGTTTTTTTGTTTTGTTTATGTACAGTACTCTGTAATTGGGCGCTGCGGATCCCTTGTGGCGCCTTATAAATAAAGGCTAAAAGTAATAATGATGGTCTTAGATGGTCCTGCTCAGTAACACTGTGCTAATGGAATTTATTTGTACATTCTGGTAATGATGAAAGACTTTCTGAAGTCCTATGTCGATTTTGAAATAAACAAATAAAATAACGAAAAAGCATTTTCACGATTTATCAAGCAAAGCCGTGCCTCACCTGCCACCATAGCCTGTATCTCTGCTGACTCATTCTTGCGTGTTGTATTGTATGTAGGGGAGAAATTTGACGAGGTGTTACGTCTATGTGGCTGTGTTATAAATCATGCTTGGCCACTCCTCTTTGATGTGGCTTCAGACCACGCTTCACATATGTTGACGGCCACTGGTATATCCGAGGTTAGGAGCTCAGTTGCGGAAATTATGTAGAAAAAAATACAAACTTGCTAATTTGTCACATTTACCTCAAAAGCCACCACATTAGCAGAGCTGTGAACTTTCATTTCCACTGCAGAGAAGGAAAGAAAAAACTATTGCAGATGCATAACATCCTTTAGATGAATTTACTTGCCCTACATTTTATACAGTCATGGGAGCTGGTAATACTGGGTGATGTGATGTGTAGACACTGAAAGTCTATTAAATGTAGGGTTGCTATAATATTCATCTAATCAGGGACACGTATGAATTGCACAGGTTCTGTGGCTGGATGACTTGAAGTGTGATTTCACCTGGTTTTAAGCAGCCACAGAATCTGTGCCATTCAAATGTGTCCCTCACCTTTATACAACCACTGTCTTCTGGATGTACTTAGGACTTTTCCGCTCACCTTTGGATTCACGTTTGCAGCGTTTGGCTACCACTTGGGATACCCCTCCAGCCAATATTTTTGCAAATCCAGGGATCTATTTTACTAAGCCTTAGATGGAGATTAAGAGGGAGATGTACTAAGTAGCGAAAAGAATGCAGAAGTGAGCCAATGGAGAAGTTGCCCATGGCAACCAATCAGCTGCTCTGTATGTTATAGTATGCAAATTATAAATGTTACTTCAATGCTGATTGGTTGCCATGGGCAACTTCTCCACTGGATTACTTCTCTTCTCTTTTCACTGCTTAGTACATGTACCAACCAATCCACTCCTATCTGTCATGTCATAGGCTGAGTTTGAAAAATGACAGTTAGGAGCTGATTGGCTGGTACTTTATCTCCATCCACTTTATTTACTAAGCCTTGGATGAAAATAGACCCCCTCAGTTACTAGGAGACTGCTGGGGTCTACCCTATCACGGACTGGTAGACTTTGCTGCTATTAAGTGGACACTTGATTAGCATGAATTGGAGGAGGTCCTAATCCAGTGCATAGTAACACTACAGGAGTGAGACCGGTGGCAATATAATTGTATGCTAATAACCACTTACCAAGCTCATCTGTGGCATTCTTAGATCATTTGCTGATTTTAATGTCTTAATTGTTTTTAATTGTCAAATCAATTTGAACCGTCCGTCTTTAGAAATGTTTGTTCAGCAAGTGATGGTATACCGTTTTCTTTAGTATATCTCCAATAGGGGATTGACATGCCCCCGACCAGCTACTGACAGAGCAGGCTGGAGGTGAGAGCAGGAAATGCAATTACTAGTGCACTATCAGTCTGCCCTAGGTGCTGGTGGCTGCGGCGACAGAGAGTGGGACACATGAGTCGGCAGGGAGCGGGAGCCAGGACAGAAGAGCCAATGTGGCCAGGCCTGGAGCAGTGTCCTGCGGATAGTCCCAGTGCAGTCTCTAATGTGGATAATGGACCAGGGAAATGTACAGACCAATACCTTCTCATCCTATCCTCCCAAGTGTGTAGCAAGGGCTGCCAAAATATCCTGTGGTCCTCAATGGGTATCCGTTCAGATGGTCGACCATGTTATGGTCGACAGTCATTAGGTCGACCACTATTGGTCGACATTGACATGGTCGACATGGACACGTGGTCAACACATGAAAATGGTCGACACATGAAAGGTCGACACATGAAAAGGTCGACATGAGTTTTTTAACTTTTTTTTCTTTTGGGGAACTTTTCCATACTTTACGATCCACGTGGACTACGATTGGAACGGTAATCTGTGCCGAGCGAAGCGGTAGCGGAGCGAAGGCACCATGCCCGAAGCATGGCGAGTGAAGCGAGCCATGCGAGGGGACGCGGTGCACTAATTGGGGTTCCCAGTCACTTTACGCAAAAAACGACACCCAAAAAAGTAAAAAAACTCATGTCGACCTTTCATGTGTCGACCATTTTCATGTGTCGACCATGTGTCCACGTCGACCATGTCAATGTCGACCAATAGTGGTCGACCTAATGACTGTCGACCATAACATGGTCGACCATTCATACCGGAACCTCCTCAATGTCCTCCTTTAGGGACAGATGTACTATGCCGAGTGATAAAGTGGACTGAGGTAAACTACTAACTAATCAGCTCTTGTCATTCAAACAGCCTGTAACATGACAGGAGCTGATTGGTTGGCATTTTCTCTCTCTCCACTAAATAACTCTCAAAGGTTTAGTACATCTCCCCATTAGACACTACTTACAGAAAAGGGCTTTAAAATAAAAATGGAGAACTATAAACTAAATGTAAACAGACGGGCACGTATCTCAATGCAAACATTCACATCATGTATTAGTAATTGTTATTAGTAGCTATTTTCTGTAACTTGAATACTAGGATTAGACTTGAATATTAGACGTGACCATCGACATCAGCTTCTGTGTATGTGCGGCTGCATTGCGCGTCTTCCTTCTCCGTCTGCCGTCCATTGCGGATGTGCCCCTGAGTGGGAAGCCCCATGAGACTCATAGTTACACTATATCACCGCCACAGTATATTATGGGTGTGGATCATAGTGGTCGGCCTAATGACTGTCGACCTATTGGACAGTGACTAATTTGACACCTGAAATAGGTCGACACGGTCATTAGGTCGACATGGAAAAGGTAGACGCTTTTTTTGTGTGTGTCGTTTACTTCAGAAAGTGACCGGGAACCCCAATTAGTGCGCCATGTCCCCGTGCAGCAAGGTGCCTCGCTCCGCTACCGCGGCGCTCGGCACAGGTTACCGTTCCCAATCGTAGTCCACGTGGATAGCAAAGATGAAAAAGTTCAAAAAAATTTGAAAAACTCATGTCGACCTATAGACTACGTCGACCTAATGCATTTTCGACCAATAGTGGCCGACCTAATGACTGTCGACCTGGACACCGGATACCGTATAGTATATAGACACCGCTGCTTCCACCAATGTATAAGCACATACTGTACAGTGTATACTACACCAGTGCACCACAACGTCCAGCATGACCCTAAAGCTCCTGGCTGCACTTGGAAATCCTATCAATCTGTACCTGCTCATAACCCTGTGTTACCTGCACCTGTTATTACCTGTTTAATGCACCAATTCTCTGGCTAAGCCAATCTGCCATGTGAACTAACCTACATTTGCATACCGCTGCCACCTACCACCGTAGTCTCTGCCAATAGTTTTGCGTGAGATGGGCATGTATTGTACAGACCAGGGACAGGGCATAGTTTGCCTGGGTAAGCCATGAGAGGTATGCTATATAAGGACCAGAGGCAGAACTCTGGGAGGCAACGGAGTCATCTGCCGCCGGGCTCCTGCTGTGAAGGGGGGCACCTCTCCTCCCATTCTGTGACACCATTAAATTAAGTTAATTGATAGCTGCCACTATCTTTTCAGTGGCCGACTTACTCACTGGTTCTTGAACCTTACAAATCACACCCTTTTTATTATACTGTAAATGCAAATTTTAAAAAGTGTCATACCCAGGATTAGAACCCACAACCTAGTACAATGGAAGCAGACGCCTTACTGATGAAGCTATTTGCTCCTGTACAGGAAATATGAGAATTCTTACTATATGAAGTTACTTCTCTGACATTTACAAGTTACTTTATATAATTAGAATTCTCATGCTTCCCGTACAGGAGCAAATAGCTCCATCAGTAAGGTGTCTGCTGTCAGTGTAACAGGTCATGGGTTCTAATCCTGGATATGACTGCTAAGATGTGTGTGATTTAAAATAGAAGACAATGAAATGTATATATACAGTATATACATTTTTTTTATACACATATATATATTACACACACTTACATGCATATATTTATCTAAGTACGGGGGGGGGCACCATTATTTATCTTGCCTCCGGGCAACTGGGACGAACTTACGCCACTGATAAGGAGGATCATTTATAAACCATAAAAAGTTCCGAGCCACAATGCTTCATTACATGTGGAAGGTCTTCTACACATCCTCCTAATACATTCCTAATGGCACACTCATGCCAACCACCCCACCCTAAAATGATTCTGCAACCAGCCTCATGTGTTATAACTGCTAACTGCACATGGTAGGGTTACTTACTACATGTCTGGAATTACACCTAATAGTCCTGAAAACAGCACCGTCATGCTCACAATCTCATGGCACCACAGACCTCTCTGCTTCTTTCATCTCCTGCCTCTTCTCCGCTGAGTCAGATGTCACCCCGCTCCGATGACCGCACTCACGCAGTGCTCTAGTGCATTGCATCTCCACTCACCACCACAGTCTTCTTGACCACTATTGTACTACTGTGTACACGTTAACAAGGTAAGTAAGCCAAGCCAAGGGCTTGGGCTCTGATGGCATATACATGCTGGGAATGAGGGGCTCTGCCTCTGACATATAAAGGGGCATGCTGAATGCTGAAGGAGCTCTGACCATGGCCTATAAAGGGGAATGATGGGTCTTATGCTGTATAAGGGGACACTAGGGAACTCTTTCTGGCTAATAAAGGAGCATTTGGGGGGCTCTGGTGGCATATCAATGGACACGTGGGGCTATAAAGGCATGTAAAGGGGCATGTGGGGTCTCTGATGGCATATAAAGGGGCATGTGGAGACTCAGCACATAAGAAGCACGTGATGGATCTGATGACATATAAATGGCCACGTGAGGGCTCTGATGGCATGTAAACAGGCATGTGGCGTCTCTGATGGCATATGGGAGTCTGATGGCATGTGGGGTCTATGATGGCATATAAAGGGGCATGTGGAGACTCATCACATAAAGAGCACGTGATGGATCTGATGACATATAAAGGGCCATGTGAGGGCTGTGAAGGCATGTACACAGGCATGTGGAGTCTCTGATGGCATATGGGAGTCTGATAGTATGTAAAGTGGCATGTGGGGTCTATGATGGCATGTAGAGGGGTATGTGGGGGCTCTGATGCCATATACAGGGGAATGTGAGGGCTCTGGTGGCATATGGGAGGCTATGATGGCATGTAAAAAAGCATGTGGGGGGCTCTGAATGCATTTAAGGTCAGGGCCAGCACAAGGTTTCCAATGCTTCAGACTACTGCCCCCCTCCCAATACCCACTTACTAGTCCAACACACTCTGTTTTGATAATAAATAAACTTGTATTACACATTTAATATTCAAGGGAATTATATGAATTCTAGAGGGGGTTTTCATGTCATGACAGCAGAGAGGACATGGACCAGTTGTGTGAAGTAGTACATACCTACCAACTGTCGCTGCAGTGGGGACCAAGTCCTGACTGGTGAAAATATCGGGACTGTTCCTCCAGATTCAGGACAGAGAGTCTCTTTCCTACCAAATATTCCAGCTTTCACTGTCTTTTGCTGCTCATGTTTTACCCTCAGTAGCTGCTTGTACGGATCCTGGAGTCCCCCCCATCCCTGCCAAAAAATAGACCCTGGAAATATGGAAAGCCTGGCAATGATTGAATGCTCTAGGCTTACATCGCCCGAAACAGTCTTGACATTAAATCAACAGCACCCACATTTAATGCTAAGCCCCTCCCCCCCAGCCATCCCTGACATTAAACAGTATTCACACTGAATATACAGATCTATCCCAGACCAGGCTGACATTAAATAATATGCACATGCAATAAATACACCTGTTTCTTACCCCAACAGCTCTGACATTAAATAATTAGTATTCACACCACCTGCCCAAACTCAGCCCCACATTCAATTAATATCCCCCAATTACTCCAGCATTAATTATATGAGCAAAGTTTTATAGCAACTACATGGCCTGATGCAGGGCAGTTACTCGGGGTGTGTGAGCAGTGCCGTTGTAAAGTTTGCAAGCTCTGGGGGCAGCACCATTGCTGGCATATTACCACCTGGAGCACCCTTTGGATGCTCCAGACATGCACACTGCAGCCTATACAGCCCCCGGAGCATCCTGTGGGTAGTGCTGTCGCTCCCGGCGTCTGGGATCCCCACCTCCTCAACAATAAGCCATGACGTCATGCGCTTGGGGAACATGGCCGACGCAGGGTGCCATAAAGCCCTATTATGGTGCTGGCCTGCTGGGCCCGACCAGCCGCCTGGAGGCCCAGCTGAGCAGCTCCGTCATCCTAGTGCTCTGCCCGACCGGTAACGTTTTAGGTAGTCCTTTGTGGGGTTTTGTGTCTCCCTTTTCTTTAATATTTGATCCAATTTATCTATGAGAGATTACTTTTGTATGAATTTGTAGTTGTGAGCTGAATGTTTGCGAGTCATGTTCTGATTCCTCATAGCTGTGAGTTATACTGGTCTATGTACTAAGCATTGGAAAGTGATAAAGTGGAGAGAGATGAAGTATAAGCCAATCAGCTCCTAACTGCCATGTTACAGGCTGGTACATTACCTCCACCTACTATGGGGTCAATTCATGAAGCAGTGAAAAGAGTGCAGAAGTGAGCCAGTTACCCATGGCAACCAATCAGCTGCTACATATCATTTTATAGATTGCACTTTATAAATGTTACCTCATCACTGATTGGTTGCCACGGGCAACTTCTCCAATGGCTTGCTTTCCCACTCTTTTCAGTGTTTCACTAATAGACTCCATTATCTTTCTCCGAGGCTTTAGTTCATCTGCCCCTAAATATCGTTCATTCCTTCATTAGTATGTTCCCCTCTGCTGATATGTTCAGATATTTTTGGCCCAACAGTTTCTGGATGACTGCAGGTAGAGGTCTAGTAATTATCCCTGCATTTCATAATGAAAGTAACGCAGGAGATATCACATATCTCCAGTTTACCTTTCAGTCCCGATCTGGCCCGCTGAACCTAAATTCATCAAGCTCTGAAAATACTACATTTTTGGAGCTTGACAGCGGGAACCTTCGCCATCTTCAGATGGCCTTGATTCCTGGATTCCCTATGGAAAAGGGGTCTCGGGTTGTGAAGAGGGATGCTGTTTGGCTCCCTCTGTCAGAAGTCGCGCATGTGTGAACCCAAATTGACGCATGCGCACTAGTTTCACCGCTACTTGTGGGACCAGCTGATTGTGGGTCCAGATGGTCTTTGGATGGTGAATCGCTCCAGTGATTTTGTATCCACCTCTGCTACTCGCAGCGAGTTGGATACTTAATTATTGGGGATCACAAAGTAACATCCTGCCAAAACTCTCCTGTATAGTCAGATGCCCGATTTTAGAGGACACGTGTCGCCAACGTACAGCTGTGATTGCTATCTGAACGAATACCCAGAAATGCATCTCCTCTGTTTAATTCACGTTAACCTTCTGTTCTGTAAACTTAATTATTTGGGTATCCACCAAAATATCTGTCTCCGTGGGAGGATTCGCTTAGCTGCAGTGGTGATATCCTGCCTGTAACACTGTGACGCCCGGTGCTGAGTGCTGGGCCTTGTCTGCTGGGAGAATGCCCATCGGAGGGAGTCTCTAGTCTCCACTGTTGTATAGAGAAGTGTCTTTTTCCAAGTAGACTTTGTTAGCTTAAGCATCACAGTGGAAGATCCTGCGTTGCTGCTATAGTTAGAACGCCGCGCTATGGCCTGTGTACACAAAAGCTGCATGTAGACCCCATTCTCTCTTAATCCGCCCCTGTTAGAGTGGTAAGAGAATTGTCTAAAGTTTGAGAAATAAAATATTTGTAGCCCCAATGCGGTCTTGACCACTTCCCTGACACTACTCTTTAGCCGTGATCTGTATCCGGGAATCTGAAAATAAAAATGTGGTAACCCTACCGTATGTAGAAATATGCACACAAATGAGGTTTTCAGTGAGCTGTAAAATGCCACATATATCCCTGTAGAAGTATAGCACAGATTCTATACTCTATACAAGTTTAAAGTCCTTTCCAGGCAGCAGAAGATCGTTTGTGCTGCAATTATACTATTGTGGCTCACCCGTGTGATGACAAGCGATTTCACTTGCCAATGCGCCAACACGGACAATAACGTGGATAGGTCTACCTGATAGTTGGACGTCTATATAGCTGCTCTTTAAAGCACATGGCTTCCACCATAAAACACACTCACTGTGTTTATATGGAGCACAGGTTGGTGGTTGCCAGAGCTGTAACTAGACTTTTTGGTGCCCTGTGCCAGAGGCGCAAATTCTCTTTATACCACATTCATGCACTTAACTTGAAAGCTCATTGTTATTCAGTTACAATACCCCTTATGAAATAGCACATGTCAATATACTGCCATACCCAGGATTCAAACCTATAACCTGTTGAATTCTAATCAAACACCCTACTCACTGAGCTATTTGATCCTGCATAAAAACTATGAACACTATATGAAGCTACTGGTACTTTGTAAAAAAAATAATCAGCATTGTAATTGAGCAGATATATGTAGTGTGCAGTCACACATCCAATCCCTTGCAGCCACACACTACATAGATCTGCTCCGCTGCAATACTGATCATTTTTTTCACAAAGTACATGGTAAGCTTCAAATAGTTAGAATTCTCTAGCTTAGAATTATCTACCTTTCTGTGCAAGGGCAGATACCTCAGTGAATAGAGTGTCTGACTGCAATGCCACAGGCAATGGGTTCGAATCCCAAGTATGTCAGCATCTTGAAATGTAATGAAGGACAGTGCGACTGAATAACAAAGAAATCTCAAGTTGAGTTCAAGAATGTTGTATAGGTATTAGCAACAGAAGAGGTCAGGGTAGGAGACAGGTGTGGTATGCTGGGCTTCAAAAAGGGGGGGAAGCTGCAAGTGAAAGTAATTAAAACAGATAAAGAGCTACCAACAGTGCCCCCTACCCTGCAGCACTATGTGCAGTGCCACCTCCGCACACACCTAGCTACGGCCCTGGTGGTTGCAGATGGCTGAACACCCTCGACTGGTCTATCAATCTAAGACCCAGACTAGTTCTCATAATAAAAAAAAGTTTTATACAGTACAAAAAAAAAAACATCCTCAATTATATGCCCCTAGTTATAAACTAGATAAAATGACACATATAGATTCATTATGAAAAAATATCTTACGTTTTACTATATTCATTCAATTTTTTAGTGTAGTAAAAGTAAAATTAAAGAGTATTTATTTGAAACTGCTGTTGCAAAAAAAATATATATATATAAAATTACTCAGATACCGCAACAAACAAAAAGGTACAGTAGTTACAATATATAATAACGGTGCTAAAATGTGTCTGGTCACAAGCTACAAGATGCCCTGGTCTGCCATCTATTTTACAACTCTTTGTGTTGTATTATTGTACTATGCATATTGTGCATTTTACACATATAAAGGGAGATGTACTAAGCAGTGAAAAGAGTGGAGAAGTGAGCCAGTGGAGAAGTTGCCCATGGCAACCAATCAGCATTGACGTTACATAAAATTATACAGAGCAGCTGACTGGTTGCCATGGACTTCTTTCTCTACTCTTATCACTGCTTAGTACATATCCCCCTAAATGTAGATATGGTGCTACTGAATTTAACATATACCAGTCTTTGCCTTGACACTCCTGTCTAATTTTAAGGTCTAGCCTCCCACTTATTCTTAGAATGAATACAACATGCTGTGCACTAGTATAAATAAAGCATAAATATGTATAGATACACCGGCCTGCGGTTTAAGCTGAATTGTGACACACATAAATTGTGGTTAAAACATTTAAAAAAAAACAAAAAAACTTGCTCATCAAAAATTCTCTCTGATCCACCTGATGCGGATGAAATACATTACCCGGGGGGAACAAAGAAAATAATTTAGGAAGTAGAGCATGGACTCCTCAAATGCCACTGAGATGTTGTTATAATAATTTATAAATAACAGGACAGCGCAAGGGGTAGCACTATGAAATCCATTGTGAAGTAGCCAGATGTTATACAGCATAATACACCTTAGAAGGATTGGGAGGTTCCATACACTTGAGGGGTGCATAGTGAATGCTTCATGCTAATCTACTGATACAAGATTCTATTTTGTCCCTAGAGGTTCCATGGTGATCGGCGACAGTCGCAATGATGTGCATATGCCACGTACACCTGACACTGATGTACGTGGCACTTCAAAGCTTCTTTGAGGGGGGCAGTTGGACCGCTTAGCATTTTCTAACTGCTAGGTACGCCTATGGGGGAAATGCTAGCTCCCAATGTGGCATGCTGTAAATGGTTCTAATTACCACCAAGTACTGGCTTACAGTTTAAAACCATGTTTTTCAATTTATGTTTTGGTCTCCTTTTCCTTTTTAAACTTTTAGATTTTTTTTGTGTTTTTTTAACACCGAGCTCTAGTCTATCTTGATATAATTGTTATAATGCCTTTTATGACACATTATGAGATAATTGTAATGAGTCTAAGGGAACGCCATGGCCTGCACATCTTTGCAAAGCCCAGACAATGGTGAAAACAGCTGGACCCCTAATGATTGAAAAATTATATACTGGGGAGGTTCTCTTACTCCGGGAAGCTGTAGCCCCCAGTTGCTGTGATGCATTATTTCTGGAGGGGACGTAATTAGACTTGATGGCATCACATCAGTAGGAGGTATTATGTAATTTAATAACTGATCCAGATCATCACACTTATTTAAACAGCCCAATAGCTTACTTGTAAAGACTGACAATAACACCCATAGGGGTGTCACCTTCTTGCTGGTTGTGGACAGGTGATAAAAGGAGGTGATCAGGGGATGCCCATGGTGTTCTACATTGGAAGAGAGTGGTGGTGGAGTTCTAGCTATTGCCAAATCTTAGAAGGGTGCACTGATGCTCTTCCATACAGTCAGTATGGGTGTCCAGCAGTGTAGAAATTTCCCATCGATCTCTTGCACCTGCTTCATCAGGAGCTACCAGTGGAATGGTGACCCCCTGGTGTGCCCTTGGAGTGGTTTCCATACCACATGGGTAGAGGGAATAATTGGCTGAGCAGCTTGGATACTTTGGATTACCAGCAACGAAAGTTCAGCACTGCTACAACCGTCTAATTCAACTTGCACTGTCAAGATGCGACAGAGACTCCAGCTTGCAGGCTTAGACTGCATCGCTAAGGCGACAGAGCTGTTGGGCGGCTAAGGGCTCTAGGTGGTATTTCTGAATATAACTGTACATAGTTCCATATAGTTGTGGTTAATGCATTTTGCATTATGTGCCGTGTAATAAAGTTTTTGTATCTTTGCTGTTCTTCTTACCTGTGTGATCCATGAACCTATAAAGATGCTGGGGTCCTGTGCCACTATAAGCAATTGCTTTTCCTTATGGCAGTCAAACAAAACCTGTATAAACCCTGTGTACTCATCATAATAATCATAACTAGCTGATGTGCCCGGTTTCAACCGGTAAAGGTTTGCTGGACGGAACGTTTTACCCATTTTCACCCCCTTAGGAGTCAAAGTTTGAAAACTCCCTGCTTAGTGGGTGGCTGCAAACAACTGTCACAGTTTCCAGACCACCCAGCAGGTCACATGTTCCAGGCCAAGCAGGTGCACTGGGATGGTTCACCAACTGTCACATTTTCCAGAGCACAATGGTGATTCATTGTTAATGACAGGTGGACGCTTTGCCACATAACTCCGAAACAAAGTTACCAATTACAACCCATTATTTTTCTGCAAATCTACGGGCCAATACCTTTAATTTGGTATATGATGTTCATAGAAATATGTCACTCATAAAAGTTGTCCTTCTGCTACTAATATATACAGTAAATAATAATAATAATAATAATAATAAGAAGAAGAAGAAGAAGAAGAAGAAGAAGAAGTATTATTATTATTATAGCAGCAGCTTAAAAAGTAAATGGAGCTCATAGTGCTAGAATATCTGAGAATTCTATTGACACAATTATGCAATTCTCCAATAATGTAACTCACATTTACTACAGTTGTCTGTGTTTATACATGGAATCTGCAGACTACAATTATGGTTTCCAGGTAAGCCGAATCGGGCAAATTAAATAACTTTGAGGGAGAAGAGCTTCTGGAAAAATGTATCAAAGATAGGGGCTCATTTATCAACGAATGATAAAACTCATTGTGAATTATAAAACTTGTTGTGTATGATAAATATGCTTCGGCCAATCCGCTTCCAACTGGCATGTGTTTGAAAACTGACAGTTGGGAGTGGATTGACTGGAGCACCATTTATCATACGAAACAAGTTTTATCCTTCATGAGTTTTATCACTCGTTGATAAAAGATAGAGGGCCAAATGCAATAGAGTGAGAGTTTCAAAAAGTGAGAGATTTGGTAAGGTTTTGCAGTTTTTTTCAAAGTGGCAATCATTTACACAGCAAGATCAACCTGGTTGTGCAGTGTAAATGATCGCCACTTAAAAAAAAAACCTGAAAAACCTTACCAAATCTCTCACTTTCTGAAACTCTCACTCTAAAACATTTGGCCCAAAGAGAACAGGAGGAGGAGTTAGCCCATAGCAATCAGCTTCTAGCTATCATTTTATAGAATGCACTAGATAAATGATAGCTAGACTCTGATTGGTTGCTATGGGCAACACTTATCTAGAAAAGATTTGATGAATTTTCCCTACAATCCTTTGTCCCTTAATGTTATATATTTTGAATTCTCCCTCCAACATCTGTTGTCTTGCTTTGGTGGAAGAGGGAGTCGGGTTGGAGAGTTTGGTCACGCTGGAGAGTGGTGATGATAATGTCACCGGCGCTCTGTACAGACTCTGTCCTCCATCTTAGCACTGTGTTCTGGGAACCGCCATGATAGGTACACTACTGAGAGTATAGCTACAAGAAACGGTGCGAAAGGTTCCAAATAAAGTATGCGGAAAGTAGGAAAATAGTGTTTAAAATCAAGATATCACAATCTCATTTATATTTGTTATTTTCCTTCTTGCTATATTATTACATTTGCTTTCTTTTAATATAGGTTGAGTCATTAATTCACTGAAGTTGTGGTTGGTAAGTGACAGATGATTGGCTTACATTCCAATACTTAGTAATCAGTATAACTGGGATGCCCCCAACACCACGGTTCTGCTACAGATCCAACAGTGGCAGACTTCCTGTGTTCTCCTATTGTATACTGTAGGTGGGGGTCAATTCAATAAGGTGCAACTATGTTGCAACCCATGACTAAACACAGCTATATGTTGCACTTATGGTACTGAGATACTCATGGAGTTTTCACTGCAGCCCCATAGGGCTGCATACAGAAAATCCACTAACCTGGGCATGAGGTGAAGGTGGGGTGAGTTCAGCTGCTGTTGTCAGTGTATCTATGCTGTTGCAATGGTAACTCACACCCTCTCACGCAGTGGTAAACACAGGATTTTCATAGGGGGGGTTTCTGTATATGTATGCATATATGTGTTTGTATGTGTGTGTATATATATATATATATATATATATCTGGAAAGGGTGACAGTAGGCGCTACTCCTTTCTTTGTATAGGGATAATCCCTTTTAGTATATCATAAATGTTAAACTTCTTGAAAACACTCCCCCTTTCCTTTTTAGGGGCGGCAGCCTTTTTTCCAATAGGTATGTTGTTCAGACAGTACCTCCAAATTTCTGGAAAAAAAACAAATGAAAATAGGCACCTCCTAGTGTAATATTATCAAATCTTAGGTACCCTTCACCAATAGCCACACTCTAGTGAATTGAAGGAGTACCGTATTAGGTGGAATTCCGACCACCTGATGATAAGTTTTGTATCACTCTGTCACGAATCTGTTATCCCCCTTGGTGTCAGTATCGTCTAGGCAGGAAATAACTTGGTGGTGTTTTGACATATGACCAGTCTCATGCATAAAAGATAAAAAGCAGGAGCACCAATAGTGTAATACGTCTAAAAACACATTTATTGAAACAAAATTCCTAGGTATGTAGTTGCCCGTACCATATGAAATAATAAAATCAGCGTATCTGTAAAGTGTAGTCTCAGTCCACAGGATAAACCTCACTCAACGCGTTTCGTCTGATGCATGTAGCTGGACTTCCTCAGGAGTGTATACCTTCTAACAGCTGCCATTATCCGGTTTGGACAACTTCTCCACTGGCTCACTTCTCCGCTCTTATCACTGCTTAGTAAATGTACCCCTAATTCCTCCAGAGATTCTTCCCGAGCTACACATAGCTGATACTGATCAGCCTGTATCACCCCCATAAGCTGGTAAGTGAGCACATATTTATACTGAAAAATATACATTTACAGTAACTATGCTATGTACTCTTGCTATGTGTTTTACCATGTAATGCTGCTGTGGCACTACACATCCCAGCAAGGTGCTGTAACGTGAACCTATGGTGGAAAATATGTTTTTTTATGCTTATGCTGGTGCTTATAGTTCCACAGCAGCATGTTTTGTAATAGTGAAGAACTACACACTGCAGTGCTGTATAAAAGATTATTTTTGGCACATTATTAAAACAACATAAACTAATAAGCAACATTAATCATGTTTGTACAATCAAAAACATATATGTTGTTATCCAAAAACCATTACTGATATCTATTTGAAAATAATTTTGTGGTAACATTGTTATCGTGTTGTAAATAAGTGTGGATAATGCAATGCATTTTATATGTTTCATCCTATGGGGGTCATTCCGAGTTGATCGCTAGCTGCATTCGTTCGCTGTGCAGCGATGAGGCAAAAAAAATGGCACTTCTGCGCATGCGGCGCAATGCACACACGCAGCGTGCTATTACAACGAATGATGTAGTTTCACACATGGTCTAACAAAGCTTTTCAGTCGCACTGGATGCCGCAGAGTGATTTACAGGAAGTGGGCATTTCTGGGTGTCAACTGACTGTATTCAGGGAGTGTTTGTAAAAACGCAGGCATGCCAGGTAAAATGCAGGCGTGGCTGGGCGAACGCAGGGCGTGTTTGTGACGTCAAAACAGGAACTGAACAGTCTGAAGTGATCGCAAGCGCTGAGTAGGTCTGGAGCTACTCTGAAACTGCACAAAAAAACTTTGTAGCTGCTCTGCGATCCTTTCGTTCGCATTTCTGCTAAGCTAAAATACACTCCCAGTGGGCGGCGGCATAGCGTTTGCACGGCTGCTAAAAACTGCTAGCGAGCGATCAACTCGGAATGACTACCAATGTCTTTATAGCTCCACATCAGAGAAGGGTCCTGCTCCACAGAGGACCCAACGTGTTGGGCTGGATGATGGAGCTGCTGGTGAGTTTATCCTGTGAAAACGATACAGATTATCGTTATCTTTAAACGTTAATCTGCAGTATGCTTTCAAGTTGACTCGGAATCCTTTTTTTTGTATTTTTTTTTTTTTTAAAGAACCAATTTGTGTCATCTAGAAAAGAATGTATCACATAGTCACAAAGCATATGTCCATGCAACATAAAGCATGGTTGTGTAAATGAGATTAGGAAGATGCCACCATAATTGATGACTGTACATATATTTACCAAGCTCAACATATTCACAGGAACATCACAGCAACTCCAGCAGATACAGGGTCAGATACACCAGAGTGAAGAGGATCAGGAATTGATTTTGGAGCCAGTGGAGCCATTTGATGTTGAAGAAGAAACAAAACAGGCATCCATTACTGAAAATCCACCCACTGTCTTTGAAACCCACCATATTCCAAGCACACCACCACCCCCTCCTGCCGACCAATTAGCAAGGTCATTAGATTAATTTAAAACCAAACAGCTGGATTTCATGGCCACCCAAAGCCAACAAATGCAACATATACAGGGATATCTAAAAAATATGTGTCAGCAACTACGTAAAGTAGACCACACTGAACGAGTAGCTGAGGGAACCAGAATCCTGGATGGCAGCAACTCTAGATACCAGGCTATCTGAAATGACTCAATCACTAAGGGCACAAACAGATGCCATTAGGGCACAAACAAGTGCATTAGTGTCTCTACACACACACCTTACTTCCGAAGCACAATCAAACATACAAAATGCACCTTCAACTATAAGTAGTGTCTCAACTACACCTATAAGTACCTCTCCTACTACTTCCCCACGCCGTAGTGTAAGAACAAGGGGTTGGGTCCCAAAAGTTGGAAAGTCTGGCTGCAGCAGGTGCTAGAGCTAAAAATAATGTTTAACAACATTTAATTGTGTTTTTAATTATTATTGTGACGTTGGAAACGTGAAGTTATTGTATTGGTGCAATCTTTGTATTGTTTTGGCACATGTTTATGCACAACATTTAATTTACAGTAAACATATTACTGAACCACACATATACATTTTGTCCATTTTTTTGTAGACTTACATTTGGAAAATGTAGGTGGGTTATTATTAAAAACAAACAGGAAAATGGTGAAGCACATATATAACAGAGGATGGGGTTTTATCCATGTAAATCCTGACATGTAATCAATGTATATTTTTTATTAAGTACAAACAAAAACTTATCAGCATGTTTGTAGGGGTGTTTATGATGAAAGTATGGCTCACCTGCGCAAAAGGAAACACTTTGCATGGTTTTTTTTTGCTGATGGTGGAACTCAAAATCGCCTATCTCTACCTGGTCTGATTTGTGTGCAATTTTTAGACATTTTTTAAGTGCAATTTCAGAAATTGCATCCTATTACATTTGTGATTTCTATACTTTAGAATAGAAAAACATCTGGATGCGATTTGAAGTGAGAAATGAAATCGACAGGTGAAAACGTGCGATTTAATCTGCAAAAAATGCAATTTCTAGTGCAAAGCGCTTCCTATCACAGGTGCGATTTTGCAAAAACATGCAATTTTGGCCATTTTTTGCCTAAAAAGTCTCAAAAGTCTAAAAATCTCATCCTATTACATCTCACCCACAATGGGGTATATTTACTAAGATTCGTAATTTCCGAAAATAGGTCAAAGTTCAATCACGAATGACATCGACAGTGTAAAACTGCAACTTTTTGAATTGATTACGATGGATTTACTAAGCTGTCGTATTCGTATTTTTCTTTGCTTCCGATGTCGATGTCATTCGTTTTTTTTTACCTATTTTTACGGCAGTGATTAGCAAAACACTGCCGTTTTTTTTTACAATCAATCTCGGCCGGATCTGTGTGATCCGTGCTGGGGTTCTTATTTTTTTTTTTTTTAATTAAACAATGTAAAATCCCAAAAAAAAATGCGTGGGGTCCCCCCTCCTAAGCATAACCAGCCTCGGGCTCTTTGAGCCGATCCTGGTTGCAGAAATATGGGGAAAAAATTGACAGGGGTTCCCCCATATTTAAGCAACCAGCATCGGGCTCTGCGCCTGGTCCTGGTTCCAAAAATACGGGGGACAAAAAGAGTAGGGGTCCCCCGTATTTTTAAAACCAGCACCGGGCTCCACTAGCTGGACAGATAATGCCACAGCCGGGGGTCACTTTTATACAGTGCCCTGCGGCCGTGGCATCAAAAATCCAACTAGTCACCCCTGGCCGGGGTACCCTGGGGGAGTGGGGACCCCTTCAATCAAGGGGTCCCCCCCCCCCCAGCCACCCAAGGGCCAGGGGTGAAGCCCGAGGCTGTCCCCCCCCATCCAATGGGCTGCGGATGGGGAGGCTGATAGCCATTTGTGATAATGAAAAGATATTGTTTTTAGTAGCAGTACTACAAGTCCCAGCAAGCCTCCCCCGCATGCTGGTACTTGGAGAACCACAAGTACCAGCATGCGGCGGAAAAACGGGCCCGCTGGTACCTGTAGTACTACCACTAAAAAAATACCCAAAAAAACACAAGACACACACACCGTGAAAGTATAATTTTATTACATACATACACACATACATACATACTTACCTTATGTTCTCACGCAGGTCGGTCCTCTTCTCCAGTAGAATCCAAGGGCTACCTGTTGAAGAAATTCTACTCACCAGATCCATGGGTCCAGGCTCCTCGGCAAATCCAGGGTTAATCCACGTACTTGAATAAATAAAAAAAAACGGTGTCCCGACCACGAACTGAAAGGGGACCCATGTTTGCACATGGGTCACCTTCCCACGAATGCCAGAAACCCACTTTGACTTCTGTCTAAGTGGGTTTCTTCAGCCAATCAGGGAGTGCCACGTTGTAGCACTCTCCTGATCAGCTGTGTGCTGCTGTCCTCACTGACAGGCAGCACGCGGCAGTGTTACAATGTAGCGCCTATGCGCTCCATTGTAACCAATGATGGGAACTTTCTGCCCTGCGGTTGACCTAAAGTGACGTCACCGCTGAGCAGAAAGTTCCCAGCATTGGTTACAATGGAGCGCATAGGCGCTACATTGTAACACTGCCGTGTGCCGCCTGTCAGTGAGGACAGCAGCACACAGCTGATCAGGAGAGTGCTACAACGTGGCACTCCCTGATTGGCTGAAGAAACCCACTTAGACAGAAGTCAAAGTGGGTTTCTGGCATTCGTGGGAAGGTGACCCATGTGCAAACATGGGTCCCCTTTCAGTTCGTGGTCGGGACACCGTTTTTTTTTTATTTATTCAAGTACGTGGATTAACCCTGGATTTGCCGAGGAGCCTGGACCCATGGATCTGGTGAGTAGAATTTCTTCAACAGGTAGCCCTTGGATTCTACTGGAGAAGAGGACCGACCTGCGTGAGAACATAAGGTAAGTATGTATGTATGTGTGTATGTATGTAATAAAATTATACTTTCACGGTGTGTGTGTCTTGTGTTTTTTTGGGTATTTTTTTAGTGGTAGTACTACAGGTACCAGCGGGCCCGTTTTTCCGCCGCATGCTGGTACTTGTGGTTCTCCAAGTACCAGCATGCGGGGGAGGCTTGCTGGGCCTTGTAGTACTGCTACTAAAAACAATATCTTTTATTTTACAACTAAGGCTATCAGCCCTCCCATCCGCAGCCCATTGGATGGGGGGGGGACAGCCTCGGGCTTCACCCCTGGCCCTTGGGTGGCTGGGGGGGGGGACCCCTTGATTGAAGGGGTTCCCACTCCCCCAGGGTACCCCGGCCAGGGGTGACTAGTTGGATTTTTGATGCCACGGCCGCAGGGCGCTGTATAAAAGTGACCCCCGGCTGTGGCATTATCTGTCCAGCTAGTGGAGCCCGGTGCTGGTTTTAAAAATACGGGGGACCCCTACTCTTTTTGTCCCCCGTATTTTTGGGACCAGGACCAGGCGCAGAGCCCGATGCTGGTTGCTTAAATATGGGGGAACCCCTGTCATTTTTTTCCCCATATTTCTGCAACCAGGATCGGCTCAAAGAGCCCGAGGCTGGTTATGCTTAGGAGGGGGGACCCCACGCAATTTTTTTGGCAAAAATAAGCACTTTCCCACCCCTTCCCACTGATATACATGCACGGATCTCATGGATCCCTGCATGCATCTCAAATCACGGAAAAAAAAAGCAGGTCTGTTTTTTTTTAGGACTTTTTTACGAGTTGTAATTTTTCACGGCAGTGTTTTGTGTTTTTTTGCTTTGCACTTCTTAGTAAATGACCGAGATTCATATCTAAACAGGCGTAATTTGACCGATGGTGTATCCATTCGTAATTTTTTACCTGAACTAGCAAAAAATTACGAATGCCCTCATCACTGCCGTGATTAGTGTTTAGTAAATGACCGAGATTAACCGAGATGACACTTTGAAGAAAAAACGGCATCTCGGTCAAAATCGGGAGCTTAGTAAATATACCCCAATGTTTGAGAACTGCCTAGATGCATGTCAGCTCGCACACTTACTATGTGCAACACTGCTGTGAAGTGCTGCAAAATTCTTCCATGCTATCGCCAGTCATATCAAATTACACCGGCAAGTCTAGTTCTCCCCCAAAGTGAATAAACAGCAAGGTGGTGGTGCAAAGCAGTGCGGGCAATGGAAGGAGAAGAGCGTAATGAGGGCTAAATGTGGGTCTGTGCAAACCCCCCCCCCCCCAAAAAAAATAAAAAATGTTTGTGATTTTATGAAATTTGATGTAATTTGCAAATTTTTCATCCAAATTTAGCCAGACCAATGCAGATACAGCTTATGGGGTTTCACCTCCAGTCCTCACAAATCACAAACTGTCACAGCAGGGACTTTTCTAGATAAAGGTGTATGAAAACAAAAGGGGTCTATTGAAATGACCATCACCTGCGCCAGAAGACGTCCATTTGTTTATTTACCTTGTAAAAGTGCTGCGTAACTTGTCGCATTCCTCTCATTTGCATATTGCAACCACTGACCTTACAGAGTAAGTACAGGAGGCGACAGAGAAAATCGTTTCAGTGAACTGATAATTCTGCGGCACTGGGACAAATGACATTCATTTTATAATTAATTAGCTATTATTAAAGGCAATCTGCTTGTAACCTGTGATATATAGTCTTGTGTGATTGTCTGTGACTCAGCAAAAAAAACAGCATTTTTGTGCTGGTATAGAGGTTTCTTGCAGATTTACAATATATGTTTCCCTTCTATTTCTTCCTGCAACAGTAGCGATAAACCAAAAACCACTGCCGTTACCTCTTTCCTGGATCCGCCAACCAATCAGCATCCTCCCCGTATGCAAATCATCAGCTTATAGGTGTATTCCCAGACCTGCAGTGGTTGGACATACCCAAATCCACACTGCACCCCCAACACTACCTTCTTCAGTACTACCATGCAATGCATAGCAGGGCCAAGTGCTGCGTTACACACTCCTGTACAGAACTATTTAGGTTACACATTATCAGCAACACTCGTGGTTACTGGCAGCCCTAATTTCTGTCTTCTGTGGTCAGCTAATTATTGCTGTAGAGCTCACTGTCGCTGGCTGGATTTCCCCTGTTAGTAGTGCTGAGTAATATCTGGAATCTTGTTAGACAGACAAGTGGGTTAAATAGCTGCGTTATATTATAAACAAACTACAAGCATTACTCATTATTACTCATTATTTTTACTGTATTTCTCTGTTACGCTGATATAGGCTCAGATTATTTAATATGTATATATATATATATATATATATATACACTAGGTGATTCATCGCGCCCTACGGGCGCTCTTCACCAGAGGCGTAACTAGGGTAGGGCGAGTGGGGCACGTGCCCTGGGCGCCCTGGCAGGCCCAGGAGAGGGGGGCGCCGCCGGCGTCCAGGGCATCATACCCCACTCGCCCCGTTACACCTAAATGTGAGGGGAGAAGAGAGCGCCGCGTCTCTCCCTCCCCTCACCGCCGCTGGAGCACGAGCAGCGCTGCCAGCAGCGCTGCCGTGTCCGGTCTCCGGCGCTAGCCAATCAGGGCTTGCGGACCGGCTCCTGATTGGCTGCCGGTCCGCGAGCTCTGATTGGCTAGCGAACCGGCGCCAGACGGCCGCCGGCGTCCGGAGACCTGGAGCAGCGCCAGCGAGGGAAAGGAGAAGCGCTGCGCTGCGCTCTCCTCCCCTCACAGGTGAGTGACGGGGCGGGGGGGTCCGGCGGCAGAACTGGGGGGGGGACGGACGGACGGACCTGGCACTGTGGGGCACATTAACTGGCACTGTGGGGCACATTAACTGGCACTGTGGGGCACATTAACTGGCACTGTGGGGCATAGTAACTGGCACTGTGGGGCACAGTAACTGCACTGTGGGGCATTGTAACTGGCACTGTGGGGCATAGTAACTGCACTGTGGGGCATAGTAACTGGCACTGTGGGGCACAGTAACTGCACTGTGGGGCACAGTAACTGGCACTGTGGGGCACAGTAACTGGCACTGTGGGGCACTGTGGGGCACAGTAACTGGCACTGTGGGGCACAGTAACTGGCACTGTGGGGCACAGTAACTGGCACTGTGGGGCATGTATCTGGCACTGTGGGGCATGTAACTGGCACTGTGGGGCACTGTATCTGGCACTGTGGGGCATGTATCAAGCACTGTGGGGCACTGTAACTGGCGCTGTGGGGCACTGTAACTGGCACTGTGGGGCACTGTAACTGGCACTGTGGGGCATGTAACTGGCACTGTGGGGCACTGTATCTGGCACTGTGGGGCACTGTATCTGGCACTGTGGGGCATGTATCCGGCACTGTGGGGCACTGTAACTGGCGCTGTGGGGCACTGTATCCAGCACTGTGGGGCATGTATCCAGCACTGTGGGGCACTGTAACTGGCGCTGTGGGGCACTGTATCTGGCACTGTGGGGCATGTATCCAGCACTGTGGGGCACTGTAACTGGCGCTGTGGGGCACTGTAACTGGCGCTGTGGGGCACTGTATCTGGCACTGTGGGGCACTGTAACTGGCGCTGTGGGGCACTGTAACTGGCGCTGTGGGGCACTGTAACTGGCGCTGTGGGGCACTGTATCTGGCACTGTCGGGCATTGTATCCAGCACTGTGGGGCATGTAACTGGCACTGTGGGGCATGTAACTGGCACTGTGGGGCACTGTAACTGGCACTATGGGGCATGTATCCGGCACTGTAACTGGCACTGTGGGGCATGTAACTGGCACTGTGGGGCACTGTATCCGGCACTGTGGGGCACTGTATCCGGCACTGTGGGGCACTGTAACTGGCACAGTGGGGCACTGTAACTGGCACTGTAACTGGCACTGAGTGGGGCATTGTATCCGGCACTGAGTGGGGCATTGTATCCGGCACTGAGTGGGGCATTGTATCCGGCACTGAGTGGGGCATTGTATCCGGCACTGAGTGGGGCATTGTATCTGGCACTGAGTGGGGCATGTATCTGGCACCGTGTGGCAATGTAACTGGCACTGTGGGCCATTTTCAGTGGCCACACCCCTTCTGGAGCGTAGCCACACCCCTTCTTGAGTGTGACCACGCCCATTTTTTGGCGCGCGCCAGTACGTGGTTCATTTCCAGACCATTGCTTCCGAACTACGCTGGAATAATGACGCCCTGAGAGCTGCCTTCTGGAACGGTCTTTCCGACCGGCTGAAAGATGAGCTGGTTACTAGAGATCTGCCGGATCCATTAGAAGATTTGATTTCCCTTTGCGTCAAGGTGGATCTTCGGATGCAGGAGCGTGGAAGAGAACGTAGCCGTTCGGATCGTTCCAGGTTCCGGAATCCTACTCCTAGGCCGGTGGCCTCACCCAGCTCAGATGAGCCCATGCAAATTAACCGCTCCCGACTGTCTCCGGAAGAACGACAGCGTCGTCGTGAGGGTAAACTCTGCCTTTACTGTGGAGCCGCAGATCATTTTCTTAAATCTTGTAAAGCCCGTCCGGGAAACGGGCAGGCCTAGCTTGTTCCGGAGGAGTCAAGCTGGGAGTTACGACAAAAGCTTCTCCAACTTCGGACTGCTTGCTTCCAGTAACTCTAGTCTCCAATTCAGTCTCCAGGTCTTGTGAAGCCCTATTGGATTCCGGAGCTGCAGGGAACTTCGTTTCTTCTTTCTGTGCCCAAAGTTTGGGTTTAAAGTTACGGCCTATTGAGCGGCCAATTTCACTGACGGCTATCAACGGGACTAGAATTTCCAAAGGTCTTATAATGTGGCGCACGGGGCCAGTTAAGCTGCAGGTCGGGGCTCTACATCAGGAAGATTTGGAACTCTTGGTAATCCCAGAAATGCCTCATGATCTGGTTCTTGGAATGCCTTGGCTGAAAAGTCATAATCCCCACATCGACTGGAAGTCGTCACAAATTCTGTCCTGGAGTCCCTTTTGTCACACTAATTGTCTTACTCCTGTTTGTCCGCTCCGTGTTACCTCCAAAACGGATGAAGAGCACATTCCGGAGGCATATCAAGGGTACAAGGACGTATTTTCGGAACAAGCTGCTGACCTGTTACCACCTCACAGGCCTTGGGACTGCCCTATTGACCTTGTCCCAGGGAAGACGCCACCTCGTGGTCGCACATATCCTCTGTCTCTTCCCGAGACTCAAGCCATGTCGGAGTATATTAAGTCCAATATGCTCAAGGGATTCATTCGCCCCTCTTCCTCCCCTGCCGGTGCAGGCTTCTTTTTCGTGAAGAAAAAGGACGGGGGGTTGAGACCATGCATCGACTACCGCGGCCTAAACGACATTACTATTAAGAATAAATACCCCTTGCCACTAATCACAGAGTTATTTGATAGGGTTCGTGGTGCCCGCATTTTTTCAAAACTCGACTTGAGAGGAGCTTACAATCTTATACGCATCCGAGAGGGGGATGAATGGAAGACTGCCTTTAATACCCGAGATGGGCATTACGAATACTTGGTGATGCCGTTTGGTCTTAGTAATGCTCCCGCGGTTTTCCAGGGGTTCGTCAACGAAATCTTTCGTGATATGCTGTATCAGAGCGTTGTGGTATATCTGGACGACATACTGATTTTTTCCAAGAATCTTGTCGAACACAGGACTCAAGTCAAAGAGGTGCTACACCGTTTACGAGAGAATCATCTCTACGCCAAGCTTTCCAAATGTACCTTTGAAGTAACATCTATTCCGTTCCTCGGTTATGTCATCTCGGGGACGGAGCTTCGCATGGATCCGGAAAAGTTGTCGGCCATTCGTGACTGGACTCAGCCTCTTTCCCTGAAAGCAATACAAAGGTTCCTGGGCTTTGCGAACTACTACAGGAAATTCATTAAGGGTTTCTCCACCATTGTTGCGCCCATTACTGTCCTGACGAGGAAGGGTTCTAATCCTAGTTTGTGGCCTCCGGAAGCCATTGTAGCTTTTTCTCGCTTAAAGTTAGCTTTCATGACGGCTCCAGTTCTCCAACAACCAAATTTCGAGGAACCCTTCTTCTTAGAAGTTGATGCATCTTCAGTCGGGGTTGGGGCTGTTCTCTCCCAGTATTCCTCTGATAAAAAATTACATCCGTGTGGCTTCCATTCTCGTAAATTCTCTCCAGCCGAACGAAATTACACTATTGGAGACCAGGAACTCTTGGCAATCAAATCTGCCTTGGAAGAATGGAGATATCTTCTAGAAGGGGCTAAACATGTGTTTACCATCTACACGGATCACAAGAATTTGCTGTTCATCAAATCCGCACAATGCTTGAATCCTCGCCAGGCGAGATGGGCACTTTTCTTTTCCCGATTCTCGTTCATTATCAAGTACCGGGTCGGGACTCTCAATATTAAAGCAGATGCGCTTTCTCGTTCACAAGTTCCCACAGACGAGGATGAACCTCCGAGCGGGGTTTAATTCTGAATCCAGTTTCTGTCTCTGCTGCTTTAACTACTCCAGCTCCTCCTCCTGGAAGAATGTCCGTGCCCGCTAGATTCCGCCCAGGAATACTACTGTGGGCCCATAACTCCAAGTTTTCCGGTCATCCCGGCGCTCAGAAGATGTACAAGTTTCTGCAAAGGTCTTACTGGTGGAACACCATGAGGAAGGATGTACAAGATTGCGTTAATTCGTGTCCCCAATGTACACAACATAAATCTCCTCGTCTGCCTCCTGCAGGGTTACTTCGTCCTCTGCCTATCCCTGTGAGACCCTGGACTCACATTTCCATGGACTTCATCACTGACTTGCCCTGTTCCAAGGGTTGCAACACCGTTTGGGTTATCGTTGACCGTTTTTCGAAGATGGCACACTTTGTGCCCTTGACTGGTCTCCCGACAGCACCGAAACTGGCTCTATTGTTTATCCGAGAACATTTTCGTTTGCATGGGTTGCCACAAGAGATTGTTTCTGACCGTGGAGTACAGTTCACCGCCAGGTTTTGGAAAGCCCTTTGTTCAACTCTACACATTAAACTTAAGTTTTCGTCTGCTTATCATCCCCAAACTAATGGGCAAACGGAACGAGTCAATCAAGATCTAGAGACTTTTCTTCGTTTGTATCTCTCTCCTTCACAGGACAACTGGGTGGAGTTGTTGCCTTGGGCGGAGTTTGCCCATAACCATTTGTTTCATTCTTCCACTGGGGAATCACCATTTTTCGTCAACTACGGGTTCCATCCCCGTGTTCCGGAATTTCCAAGCCTTCCGATAATAGAGGTTCCTGCTGTAGTGTCCACTCTACGACACTTTGGACAAATTTGGAGAAAGGTTCATGCTAATCTTAAGCAGGTTTCTGTTCGGTACAAGTTCTTCGCAGATAAGAAACGGCAAGCCGCACCTCAATATAAAGTTGGGGACAGGGTATGGCTGTCCACACGGAATCTCCGGTTGAAGGTGCCCACCATGAAATTCGCTCCAAGGTTCATCGGTCCTTACCCTGTGCTACAAGTCTTAAATCCTGTGGTCTGTAAACTGGGTTTGCCTGCCCATCTTCGAATACCTAACGCCTTTCATGTTTCTCTACTCCGTCCCCTCATTCTGAATCGGTTCCACTCAGCACTCCCTAGGCCAACGTCCGTAGTGGCAGAAGCTGGAGCGGAGTTTGAAATCAAAACTATTCTTGACTCTCGTTATCTTCATAAAAAATTACAGTACTTGGTGGACTGGAAGGGTTATGGTCCTGAGGAGAGAAGTTGGATTGGGGCTACTGAAGTAACGGCTCCTCGTCTGATTCGGATCTTCCACTCCAGACATCCGACTAAGCCCGGGAAGTGTCCAGGGGCCACTCCTGGAGGAGGGGGTACTGTCACGAACCTCGGGCAGCGGCGACCGCGCTTGTCCCTGCGGGTGGCCTGGTCTGCCCGGCGCCTCTCTTCCCCTGACGGTCTCCGGCTTCAGCGGCGGGTCGGCGCTGCTCTCCGGCGGCTTCCCGGAAGCAAGGACGCCGCCATCACAAGCGAGGGCAAGGAGGCGGAGCAGGTCTGACGTCACCTGCCTGCTCCGCCAATCAGGCTAGGGCGGGGAATTTAAAATCAGATACCAGGCAGAGATCCGGTGCCTGAGTATCTTCGTTTCTCCTGCGGAAGCTGTGATTCCAGAGCTCCCTCGTCCCTGCAAGCATCCTGTGCTTCCAAGCATCCTGTGCCTCCAAGCATCCTGTGCCTCCAAGCATCCTGAGCCTCCAAGCATCCTGTGCCTCCAAGCATCCTGAGCCTCCAAGCACCTCCGTGCCTCCAATTATCTCCGTGCCTCCAATTACCTCCGTGCCTCCAATTATCTCTGTGCCTCCAATTATATCCGTGCCTCCAATTATCTCCGTGCCTCCAAGCACCTCGTGCCTCCAAGCACCTCTGTGCCTCCAAGCACCTCTGTGCCTCCAAGCACCTCCGTGCCTCCAAGCACCTCCGTGCCTCCAAGCACCTCCGTGCCTCCAGTTACCTCCAAGCACCTCGTGCCTCCAAGCACCTCATCCCTCCAAACACCTCGGTGTCTCCAAACACCTCCGTGCCTCCAAGCACCTCCATGCCTCCAAGCACCTCCGTGCCTCCAGTTACCTCCAAGCACCTCGTGCCTCCAAGCACCTCATCCCTCCAAACACCTCGGTGTCTCCAAACACCTCCGTGCCTCTAAGCACCTCCGTGCCTCCAAGCACCTCCGTGCCTCCAAGCACCTCCGTGCCTCCAGTTACCTCCGTGTCTCCAAGCACCTCGTGCCTCCAAGCACCTCATCCCTCCAAACACCTCGGTGTCTCCAAACACCTCCGTGCCCCCAAGCACCTCCGTGCCCCCAAGCACCTCCGTGCCTCCAAGCACCTCCGTGCCTCCAAGGGCCTCCCTGCACTCCCTGTACTCCCAGCACCTCAGTGCCTCCAATACCACAGTGTCTCCAATATCTCAGTACCCCAGCCTTCAGTATTTCTACAAGTCTTGTCTTACAGGAGACCTTCAAGAATTCCTCTGGGCCTCCCGCCTGCCGTCTTAGTCCTGCATGAGGAAGACCTACATCCGGCCATCTCTACTACGACCCAGTGGCAGTTCCTCTTCCCGGTCATCGGAAGAAGCCCCGAGTCCACAACACTCCCAAACCAGGTCAGTGATACCCAGGCACAGAGTCACAGGGCTATTATATAGGAGATGTATATATATGATAGGCTATATTGGCAGGCTGCAAACATTCATTAATCTTGCTCAATGCTGCAGAATACCTGAGTTTTGCTGGAGGCACACCTGCAGAGAAATTCTGCAGATCCGATAAAGGCTGTGACCCAACAGCAATTATTGAATTGGTCTGCACTAGTTCAGAGTGAATAAATCTTAGCTCTTCCGATGTCTTCAATGGGATCGGCAAATCAGGAATGAGATAGCGTGTGCAGCACTTCAGGTCCCGACCTCCCGATCTGGCCGTTACAGGAGCAATTGAAGCCGTTTATCAACTAACGCCCCTGCATATTTCAGGCCAATCGTATAGTTATTGGCTGATCAGCCCAATAATTGTACCCAACTTTTGGGAATAACCACTAGGGTTTTTCAAAATAATTTCCAGATACTGGTTCAAGCCTTTGCCCCATGAAATTTACCGGTGTACATAATTTATTTACGTAGAAAATAAAAAATTGCCTGCAGGGGGGCCTGGAGTACCAGTGCGGCATGTCCCAATGCTATGGAGCTCGGTGGTTACCTAATTTACCTATGTACCAGTTTTTGCAACTGTAACCGTTTAAGCACTTTCTACCTATTTCCAGGTACGGCTGGATTCCATGTTAGCTCGAAATGTGCATTGTATAAAGGGAAGGCATCACAGCAAGTCCAACCTGCTAGTATTTTAGGACCAGCTCTCTCTATTAAATCATATCTTTTTTTCTTATATGATGGCTCATTCCAGACTCATTTATGTCCTACATAACTCATCAGGTGACACCGGGAAAGCCTTTCGTACTTATCACTATTGTACATTTTATTATAGTTATTACATTAGTAGTAATGTGTCTACAAACATGCTCTTCTGTATAATCCACACTCTCATCCACACTCATTACTTGCTCCCATGCATGATTGCAGGACTGTCTTCGGGCTGCACCCACTCTGTGGAATGCCCTACCATGCACAATAAGACTCTCCCCTAGTTTCCCCTAGTCTCCAAACCTTCAAACGTTCCCTGAAAACCCCCCTCTTCAGGCTAGCTTATCACATTTCAGAACCGCTCACTCAACCTTCATAAGCTTTCCTATCCGATTATGGCCCTCATTCCGAGAAACACCCACTTCCTGTCAATCACACTACGATCAGCAGAACGATGAAAAATCTTCGTTAGGCCGTGAGTAAAATAACACACTTTTGTGCTAATTTACTTGGCGCAGGCGCACTGCGAACGTTGTGCATGCGCAGTTTGCGACTAATCGCTCCGTTGCACAAAAAATCTAACGAGCGAACAACTCGGAATGACCCCCAATATCCCCACATATCCTCCACATATTTTCTCTTTCTTCACTTTCCCTTCTTTCTGACCATGGTTTATCATTGCTGTGATGTGATATCATGCAACCCACCTAGAACTTTTACAATCCAGTGGACAAATATGCAATAGATAGTGCCTTTCCTTGTGTATCAATGCCTATTTCTCTATAGATTGTAAGCTTGTGAGCAGAGCCTTCCTACCTTTATGACTGTTTGTCTATTACCTAGAGATGAGCGGATTCGGTTTTACTCGGTTTTACTCAAAACCGAGTAAAACCGAATCCGCTCATCACTACTATTACCCAGTCTTGTTTTATAATTGTGTCCAAAATTATATATAACATAGTATACATCAGGGCTGGCCAAACCGGTCCTCGAGATCTACCAACAGTTCATGTTTTCCAGGCCTCCTGTAGGCATTCTGTAGAATTGTCAGTTAGAAATGAATGCAGCACATCTTAAGTAGTAATGACTAAGTAATGGAAAATGTGAACTGATGGTAGGTCTCGAGGACTGGTTTGGCCAGCTCTGGTGTACATAAAGTAATTTACCAGGTAACTGAAGAACCTCATTATATCCTACATCACTGCTAAATACTATTGTCAAGACAGATATACTGTATTTCCTTATTGTACAGGTTGAGTATCCCATATACAAATATTCAGAAATACAGAATATTCCGAAATACAGAATTTTTGGAGTGAGACTGAGATAGTGAAACCTTTGTTTTCTGATGGCTCAATGTACACAAACTTTGTTTAATACACAAAGTTATTAAAAATATTGGCTAAAATTACCTTCAGGCTGTGTGTATAAGGTGTATATGAAACATAATTGTATTCTGTGCTTAGACATGGGTTCCAGTGTCAAACGCAGGATTTGCATGGGGGGGGGGGGGGGGGGGGTTCCAGAACTGGGTGTAGCCAATCACGGGGGTGGGGACTGAGGTGACCCAGTATATGCTGGGTCCGTAAAACTAGTGTGTCTGTGTGTATGTATGTATGTATGTATGTATGTATATATATATATATATATATATATATACACACACAATGGAAAAAACGAGGCGGCACTCAGAGACTTTCACTTCTATAATATAATTGTGCAAATGGTGCAAAAGGTCACATCAACGTTTCGGGGACCTGGTCCCCTTCTTCAGGATAACAGTGGTGCAAAACAAGAGTGTTTAAATAAGGTTAGAAACACTTACCCCCTGACCCCATTCAGTCACATGCTGCAGCGTTACTCTCCGGCCGCCCGCTCAGGACTTCCGCCCAGCTCACTGACGCCTCGGCGGGGCCGGAAGTGACGTCGCGGGAGCGAGCCGCGTCACCATGGCAACCGCTCGAGACATACTCACTGTTCGAGCGTCTCCTCCCGGCCGCGTATCTCACTTCCTCCCAGACGTCCACAAGTCCCGCGAGCTCTGGAGCCACATCACGGAAGCCAGCTGCGTTACCGTGGTAACGCTGTCTGCTGTGAATAAACATAATATCATACACTAACATAAGTGACAAAATAAGATGACCTTAGGAGGTCAATATAAAAGTGACAAATCATGTTAAAGTGCTAGTGCAAGCTGCAAAACAGTTAAAAACAACAATTAAAAATATCAAAAGGTACAAAGACTAATGTGCATAATGACACCTCAAATGTTAAACTGGCCTACTGATATGTATCAAATATGGCAACAACATCCTGACCACTTTAACAATAAGAGCCCTGTGGCTTATGAAAAGATGGTGACAGCATGAGCGCGTAGTGCCCAGACTGCATGACATCACCTTTCTAGACATGCTCTTGCTGGAACACTATTAGCCAGATGGAAATCACAGGAAGTTAATTAGCCCCAAATTTTCATTTAGACCCCCGGGTTTCAGAGTATTCAGCCTGTGAATCCACATGGACTCCAGCTGCAATAACTTGCATTGTATCGAATCAGGGACATGATCGATGATGCGATGTTTGAACGTGGCCATAGAATGTCTAAAAGTCACGAAATGTTTGGCCACAGGTTGATCGCCATTACCTGATGCCAAAGCATTCCGGATGGCCAGTCTGTGCTGGGCCATTCTGATTTTGAACTGGCATTCCGTTTTGCCAATGTAATACCGCCCACATGGGCAGATGATGGCATAAATTACAAACTTCGTGCTGCATGTAAGTGGCCATTTGATTTTATAATGTTTCCCTGAAAAGCGGTGGGCTATGGTGGTCCCTGGTGACATATGGGAACATGTTGTGCAGCCGGTACATTTAAAACAGCCATTGCGCCTGGTCAAAAAGTGTGTGGGATTTACTCTAAATTTTGCCATGTCGGTTTTGACTAAAATATCCTTGATGCTTTTGCCTTTTTTGTAACTAGGCATAATGCGCTTGTCATGTAGCATCTTCAGATCAGGGTCTGATGCCACTATTGGCCATAGCTGTCTAAGTTGCTGTTGCATCTCCCTGCTTGCCACATCATAATTGCACACCCAAGGAATAATTTTGGACATGTCTTTAATGTGCTTGGGCCTCACTGAAATGTCTTGCTGTGTGGCTTCTGCTTTCTGACGAGCTGATCGTACCAATGCCCGAGTATAACCTCTTGCTAGAAATCTATTTTCCATCTCCTTCAACTGACTTGCCCTAATGGAGTCACTGTTGTTGGCCCTGCATACTCTCAAAAACTGAGAGTATGGCAGGCCCCTAATGGTGGATGTAGGGTGAAAACTGTCATATCGCAGAATCGTATTGCGATCGGTGGGCTTTCTGTAAAGACATGTGGTAATTTTGCCCTCCTGTAGTTTAATAGAAATGTCAAGGAAACAGATTTCTACTGGGATACTGGTCATGGTGAGTTTAGCTGGACTATCAGACTGGTTATGTGATTCAATCAATGAACCCAACTCCTGTATCTCACCACGCCAGAAAATCAACACGTCGTCTATATAACGATAGTAGACAAACAATCTGTCAGCAATAGCCTTATTGGCCAGGAATAATTCACGCTCTGTTTCCCACGTGAAGGCATTGGCGAACGAGGGTGCCACGGAAGGCCCCATGGCACACCCCGTTCGCTGCCTGTAGAACCTTCCATCAAAGATGAAAAAATTGTGCGTCAGAGTAAACTGTAACAGCTCAATAAATAAATCAATATCTGGCCCAGTGTAAAGCACATTCCCCACAATTAGACGTCTCAAAGCCTGCAACCCCTGCTGGTGAGGAATGCAGGTGTACAGGCTGGTGACGTCCACCGTAGCCAAAGAAACATCTGTTGGAATCTCATCAATGGTGCGAAATGTCTGTAATAATGTACTGGAGTCCTTCAAATATGTACAGATGCCATGAATGCACGGTTGTAAATAAGTGTCCAAGAAAATGGCTACTGGCTCACAGAGAGACCCACGGGCAGAAATGATGGGTCTGCCCGGGGGTCTCTGTGTGTCCTTGTGGACCTTGGGGATGGTGTAAAATAGAGGAACCACCGGTTTGTCAGGTAACAACTTCTCAAAGATGTCTTCCGAGATCAAACCTTCCAACTTTGCCTGTTCCAACAGCTGTATTAATTCTGATTTGTACTCTGAAGATGGATCCTTGTCTAAAGTGCAGTATGTCTCGCTGTCTCCAAGCAATCTAAGGCACTCTGATATGTAATCTGTAGTGTTCTGGACCACTATGGATCCGCCTTTGTCGGCTCCACGGATAATAATGTCCTTTCTGTTGCTTAACGCTTTCAAGGCCATTCTCTCATCATGCTGTAAATTGTGGAATTGATGTTTGCTGGATTTAGGATCTGGATTCTCCAGCATTCTATGGAAGGTTTTTAAGGAGGCGTTAGTGGAGACTGGATCAAAACGTGACTTTGGGCCAAGTTTCTGGACACTAGACTTTTTTTTTTGGGGTGGAGGGGGGGTTTCTGGGTGCTCGGAAACCCCCCCGGGTGCGCCACTGGGTTCCATAGCCATGATATCTCATTATGGTATGCAATTATTCCAAAATACGGAATATTCCGATATCCAAAATACAACTGGTCCCAAGCCTTTTGGATAAGGGATACTCAACCTGTAGTAATCAATTATCTTTGTAGGGAAATAGGAGAAATCTGGGGATGTGTATATGTATAACTAGAGCAGTATACAATATCAGGTGAAAAACTGGAACTGACTCCCTGTGTGAGTTTGATGGAAGACAGCATATATACAGCATATATATAGGTGACGTACATATAGGAGTAAGCATAATTGTAAAAAAAATAAATAAATATATAGTTAAGGCTGTGATGTCAGGCAGTGTCCTGAGGAAGGGGGTACGTCCCCCGAAACGTTGACGAATAAATGCACTTTTTTGCTTCAATTTACCTGTAAGTGAAAGACTCTGAGTGCCGCCGTCTCTCTCCGTTCTGCATATTGGGGCTGCCATACCCCCAGGAGGGCACCGGAGCAATACCCCTACGGGGACAACGGAGTGCCGGGCTGCCAGCATGGACTATATATATATATATATATATATATACTTTGCTAAAGCTTTCGGTACAGTACCTCACATGAGACTTATCTATAAATTTAGAGATCTGGGGCTAGGGAGCACAATATGCACTTGGGTTAGAAACTGGTTGGATAAAAGGGAGCAGCGAGTGGTGGTAAATGGAACTTTTTTGAAAATGGACTGAAGTACTAAGTGGTGTGCCGCAAGGGTCTGTACTTGGACCACTATTGTTCAACATTTTCATTAACGATCTAGCAGTATATCTAGAAAGCATGGTGTCAATTTTTGCAGACCATACCAAACTGTGTAAGGTTATAAATTCGGAAGGGTGATGCTGAGTCTCTTCAGAACAACTTATTTAAACTGGAAACATGGGCAGCAAAATGGAGAATGAGGTTCAATATAGACAAATGTAAGGTAATGCCCTTTGGTAGCAAGAACAATAATACTACCTACATACTAAATGGGGTAAAACTAGGGGATTCTATACTGGAAAAAGATTTAGGTGTTCACATACATAACAAACTTAGCAGTAGTACCCAAAGTAAGATTGCAGCAAAAAAGGCAAACAAGGTATTAGTATGCATAAAGCAGGGAATTGATGCAAGAGATGAGAGTGTTATACTCCCATTGTATAAATCACTGGTGATCTTGAATATTGTGCACAATTAAGGGCACCATATTATAAAAAGACGGGCGACCAAATTGATTAAGAGGATGGAGACGCTGGAATACCAGGAAAGACTTGCTAGGCTAGGCATGTTTACACTGGAAAAGAGGAGACTAAGAGGGGACTTGATTAACATTTACAGCTATATAAGGGGACAATACAAAGAGCTAGCGGGGGATTTGTTTTTGGTAAGATCAACAAAAAGGACACGAGGACACTCAGGTTAGCTGAGAGGAGATTTCACACAAAGACGGAAAGGTTTCTTCACAGTAAGGACAATACATATTTGGAATTCCCATCCTGAGAGAGTAGTAATAGCGGACTTGGTTGTCTATTCATGAAACATGAAAAGTGTGGAGAAGCAAGCCAGTGGAGAAGTTGCCCATGGCAACCAATCAGCATTGACATAACATTTATAATTTGCATACTATAAACATATACAGAGCAGCTGATTGGTTCTCCACAGGTTCACTTCTCCACTCTTATCACTGCTTCATGAATAGACCCCTTGGTCATTGCTTTTAAGAATGGGCTAGATAAATTCCTAATGGATTAGGATATACAGGGTTATGGTGGGTAAATCATGCACAATAGTAAAATAAAAAAAGAAATAGACATAACGGCTAAACATTCACAACAGTTAGAATTAGTATTAAAAATATTACAGTATAGGAGATCACTATAAGGTTGAACTTGATGGACAAATTGTATTTTTTCAATCTCGGAAACGATGTTACTATGTATGTTACAAGCCCATCAAAATGACGTAAAAGCATAACAGAAATGTCAGTGCTCGTGGCTGTGTGTGCCCAAATGGAGCAACAATTGAACTGCTCTGTTGGGCGCCATCTGGTGGCCGCTGGTTGTAAAACACTTGAATTCCTCCCATAGAGGAGAGGAGCAGTGTTAGCCTTTTATTACATAGGCTATAAAAATGTACATTAAAAAAATGAACAGAAATTCCTGGGAGTGGTAAATCAATCAGTTGCAAGTGGTCAATCAAACTACCAATGACCCTTTCAAAGCTAGAGTAAAGCAGCGAAACGCGTCAAGGAACCCAGCTTTATCCTCAAAACCTCCACAATGTACAAGCATCTTATTTACTTTAGTTCATTTCTTTTATGGGCTTTGGGCCACATTTGCAGTGTTTCTTTTGTTCTTCTCTTTGCAATAAGTCAATAAACCCATTAATGTTGCAATGAGCCAAACGGGAGGCCGGAATGTGCTGAAATAACCACTACTGGTATGGAAGTCTGACGGTTGGCAGGGGTAGAAGTGTGAAACCACTGCTGTAAGGCACAGGCTCCAATACAGATAGCTGGCTTGGGATGACACCGCTCACCGGAGAAATATGGGCATGGAGACTGAGTGTGACTGGAATTCTGAAAGGACAGCTGGTGTGATAACCCACCAAAGGACCATCTACAGTATATATATATATGTAATGGCATGATACTAAAAAGGAGCTCGTGTGACCACCCAATATGTGTACTGCCCCCTTGTCAGACAGTAATGTATGTTGCTCTATATTAGTAACGAACTGCTTTATATATCGATTCTCCCCCTCGTCCCCCTTATGCAGCTGTGAGGAAGCTGTTAGGACCCAGGGAACAGTAGCTGGGCAAAGAACTTTGGACCCACTCGTGGCCGGAGTGGGAAACATCTGGGGACTGAGCCCTGACCATTGAGTGGGGAAGATGAGGTAACCTTGGGGAGTGACAGGAGCTGCGCTGTCAGAGTCACACTGACAACAACTGTGGGGTCTATTTACTAAGCCTTGGATGGAGATAAAGTAGCTGGAGTTAAAGCACCAGCCAATCAGCTTCTGTCATTTATCGAACCCAGCCTGTAATATGGCAGTTAGGAGTTGATTGGCTGGTACCTCATCTCCGTCCACTTTATCTCCACCCAAGGCTTGGTAAATAGACCCCTGAATGAGCCGCATGCTAGTGACAGCAGGTGTGAGGGGAGTCCAGCGGAGAACAGAGGCAGTGCATAGAGCTGAGGTAGAGGTGTCAGTAAGGGGCAGTGAGCTCCTAGTGGCGGGAAGAGTCCCAGCAAGGTTCCCTTGAGTAGAGCCTCTCTAAGGTTTGGTACACACTAGAGCAATGTGTAACCCCAGACAATATGGCATCTGACAGGTCAACATATCATATTTGTGGTACACATCAGAACGATTTAATGATCCCGCATTCCATCCTTCATTACACTGTACGGAGCAGCATGTGATATCGTCCGGTTGGTCATGCAGCATGGCCGACGGGTAGAGATTACTAACAACCCCGGGGGCGTGCAGATTGGGCCTACACACTGAACGATCCAGCCGATCGGTCGTTTCCGGACTAACTGGAACGTCATATCGGCCCGATATCGCACTAGTGTGTACCCGGCTTAAGGATCCGACTGTGAGAACGACTGATGCTCCGGTGGACAGACTGGCTGCTGGGGGTCTAGAAGCAGCCTCTGATGAGGGACAAGCTGCTCCCCTGTCGGATATTATTACAGCCCTGCTGGAGCTCTCTGAGGACGGGCAGATTCCTGCCAGAATGCAGTGGACTGAAGATGGCTGGAGCAGTCCAGTAATTCAGAAGTCTGTGGACCAGGTCTCCCCTAAGTAGCACTGTGAGTAATGAGATTAGTCTATTCAAGTGCAAGCAGTATACATAGCAGAACGTAACTGCAGATAGAAAGATCTATTTATAGAGGGGGGGAAGGTTATTACAGACAGTGAGTAGGCAGAACTAGCGCTAAAGCTATCTTCTTCATAGTCATGATTTATCTCCCAAGGAATGACTTTACACTTGATTTACTCTACAGTCGGAATAGGATAAGGATATCTTTGATATGCCAGCTGAAAGTTCACTTTATAGATATATCCGCCGGGGTGTGTGTGTTGACCTGTCCCAGTGGCATTATGTACCAGATGGAACTCAGCCAGGGTCGGACTGGCCCACAGGGGAACAGGGGAAACCACCGGTGGGCCCCACTGCCTGTGGGCCCTCCTCCTCCTCTAGGGATCAGGTTCCAGAATCTATCCTAGTGCACATGAATTATGCATTGTACTTATGTTACATTATACTTCACATGAATATGGTTTATTATATATTTACCAAGGGGCACAGAACATGTACTCTGTAATGGTTAGCCAAACCTCTGTGGTGGCTGTCCACGCCCCAGTGGAGCCTGGCCACACCCTTAAACATAGGCCCCTACAACAGCATCCCCCGGTGGGCCCTTCATGCCTCAGTCCAACACTGAACTCAGCTGCATATAAATCACAACTAGCATATTTATAAGCTGCACCCCCCACCACAAACCCTGCCAATATCCCCATGACTCTGCACTGGAACGCTCAGTTCAACTTCATAAGACCAGGATAAAAACCAAGGGGTAAATTTACTATAAGTCGATTTTGGTTCTATTGAAGATCATTCAGAATAGAACCAACATCCCCGCAAAATCGACTACAGTGTTTGTTTTCCAAATAGTTCATTTACTAAATGTCGATTTTGAGTTCATTTTAAATATTGCTGAGTTCTATTAAAGGGACAATACAAGGATTTATCAGACGATCTGTTTATAAAAAAAAACACAGAACACGTGGACACCCCCTGAGGTTAGAAGAGAAAAAAATTCATACACAACGGAGGAAAGGGTTCTTCACAGTAGGAGCAGTAAGGATTTGGAATTCTCTGCCAGAAAAGGTAGTAATGGTGGACTCTGGAGTCAGTAAGTTTAAAAATGGATTAGATAAATTCCTAACTGAAAGAAATATCCAAGGATATAGCGTTTAAATGAAATAAAATTGTATAATACAGGTTGAACTCGATGGACTTTTTGTCTCTTTCAAATCTCCTCAACTATGTAACTATGGGGGTCATTCCGAGATGATCGTAGCTGTGCTAAATTTAGCACAGCTACGACCATTCACACTGACATGCGGGGGGACGCCCAGCACAGGACTATCCCGCCCCGCATGTCAGTGCTGCCCCCCCCCCCCCCCCGCAGAAGTGCAAAGGCATCGCACAGCGGCGATGACTTTGCACTTGAAGAGTAGCTTCTGAGCAGCGCAGCCTTAGCGTGCTGGCCGGGAGCTACTCATCGCTCCCCGGCCCGCAGCTGCTGCGTGTGACGTCACGCAGCCGCTGTGGCCCGCCCCCCATTTGGTCCGGCCACGCCTGCGTTGGCTGGACAGCGCCCACGAAACGGCGGCCATACGCCGCCGTTCCACCCCCCCCCCTGCCCAGCGACCGCCTCTGCCTGTCAATCAGGCAGAGGCGATCGTAGCGGCCCGGCGGCCTTCTGGCATGAGCCGGTGCACTGTGGCACCGGCGCATGCGCAGTTCTGACCCGATCGCACCGCTGCCATAAACTGCAGAGTGCGATCGGGTCAGAATGACCGCCTATGTTACTATGTATTTGCAGTTCTAAAAGTGTTCTATTCTTCAAAAATCAACTCAACATCGATCAAAATTCAACCCAGAATCGAGTGAGAGGGACTACATTTCTATGGCTCCATACTGAACTTTGTGAAGCCCAACTATCCTGATTTCCGCAAAACAGTTCCACCTCCTAATTAGTTGGAATAAACATGTGGGCTTCTGTTTTATCTAAAGATCTATTATAACATTCTACAGTAGCTTCCTATTGTGAATGAACAGTATAATCCTGCAATAATAACAGACAATTTATATTCCTATATATTTTATTTATTATATCTGGCGTACAAAAACCACAAGAAAATTGTCAGCAATCCCCCAAGCACATATTATACAGTAATACATTCAGAGTAAGACAGAGAATGATATTCCAGTAACCGAGCACTATAGGGAAAAGGTGCAGCAGTCACATAGCCCACTTTAAGCTAGATGATGTAATATGGGCCCACATTAGACGGTTTATGATGTAATATGGGGCGATCTCATACACGTCTATACATCATGGCAACTACAGATGGAGTCACGCTAACAGTGGCTCCAACTGTGCCTGGGTGCCTCCGTCATGCCGGATGAACTCAGAATTGTTGTTTTTTAAAGGGGCAATCACTTATAAGGCATCCTGCACGGCCGCCGAACCTCGGCATCATTACATACGGCCCGTAGTTGAAGTTGCGACCAGTCGCGATTATCGGTACTCTGCTCATGCGCAGGAGCCATTCTGCGCGTGTGTCACTGGGTCCTGCAATGTAGGAAGCAGGATAGTAGCACACTGTCAGTTATTGACTGTCTGCTGCCATCTGGAGGGAGGGGAGGGGGTGGCAACGGCCTCCATTTGTAATCCAGAGGTGAATCGCTACCGTTTAGGGGTAGGGAAGCGATTCACCTCTGTATTACAGGGATCTCCGTCGTTCCAAGCAGTAACAGCAATTCCAGCCACACCTGCATCAGGCGCATTGTGGGAAGTCCACTAGGTTCTTGTTACTTTTAGAAAATGTAAAACGTATATTAGAATGAAAGTACTATCCTGCAACTTGCCAAGAACAGAACGTTTAGAAGGGAACCTATTCCTGCTAGAGCGCCATCAGTTTTGGTACATTGTAAAAACGGTTTTATATAAAGTTATTGGGGGTTATTTAATAACAGTGTCAAAATCTGCAGTCTCCCCCCAGCATCCAATCCACAGTTAAGGTACGTACCCACAGTGAGATTTATCCTTGCGATTTTGACTATATAGTCAGAATCGCAAGGAAAGTTAGTGCAAATCGCAAGGTGTTAGCCAGCTTGCGATCCTGATGCGCACTCCCGCGGGGTCGGTATCGCAAGGTAAGATAGACTGTGCAGGCAAGTCAATCTTGACTATATAGTGTACAATCTAGTACAAAGTATAGATCAAAATTGGCACTTAGTCAAAATCTCACATAGTCAAAATCTCAAGTACAGATAGTCAAAATTGGTGGTTCAGGGCTCCGTGGAGTTCAGGGGAAATCACAAAGTCAAAATTGAAGATATGCAGAATCTCACCGTGTTTACACACCTTTAGCTTTCATCTGTCGACAATGAAAGCCAACAGGTTATTGATTGCTATGGACAACTGAATAAACATACAAAAGTGCACAATGACTACTGACAAATACATGCCACATGTGTGTCAGTATTCTCAGTGCCACTTTGTCTGCCACCTGTGCTTAGGTGTGTGAGTAATGGGCAGAATATAGTATAAAACAAAACTGGTCCCAAGTTTTCATGATTTTTTGAAGCATAGCCTTGTGAAAAGGAGGTGATAATAGGCCTAATTCAGGGTTGATTGCAAAAGCAAAATCTTCCTCTAATGGGCAAAACCATGTGCACTGCAGGTGGGCAGATGTAACATGTGCAGAGAGAGTTAGATATTGGGTGGGTTATATTGTTTCTATGCAGAGTAAATACTGTCTGCTTTATCTTTACACTGCAATTTAGATTTCAGTTTGAACACACCCCACCCAAATCTAACTCTCTCTGCACATGTTACATCTGCCCCTCATGAGGGATATCTATTTAGCCCTGATAAGCCGGCGTGTGCTGCGGCTTATCTGGGATTTTGTTTCACCTGGCTCCGGCAGGCGGATCAGAATCCCTGGAAACAGCCCCGTTTTTGTCCGAAAATGGGGCTATTTAACACGAAAACACACAGGTTTCACTGAACCTGAGTTTTCGGGAAAAATATTTTTTTTTACAGGCGATTAATCTGGATAGCCTGTAAAAAAAAATTTGGTGAAACATCGGAATAAAGCCCGGAAAACGTCTGTTTTCCGGACCCAGTGTTTTACCGGGAATAATTGGATATCCCCTTCGCAGTGCACAAGGTTTTGCCCATTAGAGAAAAAATTTGCTTTGTGATTAGCCCTGAAGTAGGCCCATTGTCCATAGAGGTTAAGTGGATATTGACAAAAATGGAAAAAAATATTGGTATTTATACCTAAACAATTAAAAGGCATCTTACACAACGACTTATGGTAACACTAAAGTTAATAATGCAATTGTAATCCACCACCATAAACACCATAGAGGACAGATGGACTTGTCTGTAGGTAATCAGTAGTAGTAGCTGACCATAGGCCTAACACATGTACACCCCAGTGTGACCAGCTCAGTCTCCAGCGTGTAGGTGTAGTCACAGGACTTCTGCTCCCGGCGTAGAACCAATATCTCCTGCTGGATCGGATAGGAGATCAGCTCTGGGCTCTCATTGCCGTCCCAGTCCACACAGGTAAACCTGAGACAATGCGCTTCTGCCACCACAGAAGGGAATCTGCTGGGGTCTGTATTCAGTCTGAGACAGAAAAGAAATCAGCAATTTTAAAAATGTATTCAAATAAATAAAAAAAACAATTAAAATGTAAAAATTCCCATCTGCAATCTCTAATTCAAAAAAAAAAAAAAGGATCTACAGTATCAGTTAATTTAAATCTACACGGAACTTTCATCTAACTGTACTTAGACCATGGGAAAACAAATGCACCATATTCCTGCTTTTTATACCGTACATAGAGGATGAGTAAAATGAAGATGGATGTGAGATTATTCCTTCCCCCTCTCTGTGAGTACGGTTATAGTTTGGATCCAGGTACATTACAGGCCACATTTATACCCCTTTCACATCGCAATGCCGGGTCGCACCTGGGAATTTGAAACAGCTCCTTCCCGGGCACGACCAGGGAATATGCCGGGTCAGGTGCCCATCAGGGGTGGGGACCGTGGTGGCTTTTGGGGCGGGTGCGGAGGCATCAAACCGGCAACCCGTTCACACTCCACCTGTCCTGGTAATAACTTGGGAATAACCCTTCTTTATTCTTGGGTTGAATTACCGGGTCAGGCGACTCGGGAATTCGGCAGTGACCCCTTTGACACCGCACAGCGACCCACGTCAATCCGGCAATATACCGGGTCGATACCGGGTTATTTGTGCCATGTGAAAAGGGTATTACTAAGCAGGTAAGGGAGTTACACTGGACAGGTGTATGGAAGGGGAAGGTGTTTGAGGTGAAATTATTTTGTTGCGATAAGCTTTAATTGCACTTAGGAGAGAAGTGGAGAGTTAATAACAGAGAAGCAACCACTTAGTAAATCTGTAGAGCAGCTCTATGTAGTGTGGGAACTTCTCTAATGTTCTTCTACCTTTTAAAAAAATCGCCATAAAGCTTATAGGAATGAAGTGACAACTATCCTTAATGTGGTCAATAACGGGACACTCTTGAAGGGAACTGTATTTAGGAAGTGTTCATGCAAATTAGCACCAGTGCCTGTATATAGAATTACCTGTAACCCCAGGGTGACAGAGAGCGGGTGTGAAGGTCCTCCATCCCCATCCTACTGCCCAGATAACTGGCATCAATGACACTGATGTCCACGGTCATGCTGGTAGGTAGCCGCCGGCTTCTCCGCGTTGTGCATCTGTCTCTGGGCTCTGTAGGGATGTCCTCATCCCTGGGCACATCCAGGGGACTGACCTCAGAGAGATACCCCTCTGGTAGGAAGGCCGATGAGCAGACAGACACGAGGGCAGCCATCTGGGAAATAGAAAAAGTATGAGATAAACGTGTAGGTGTCCATATGAGAAAAAAATGCGTGGTAAAAAATAATTATTGAGAGGGGAGTGTGCTCTGCGCTGCCTCTCCTTCTGTAACTGCTGGGTCCCAGACCTCCATTCCTTAGTGATGGAGGTGCACTGACATCAGCGTGACCTCTGACCCTGACTGAATGCACTACTGCACATGCACAGCTAGGGCTGGCAACAGGGGCATACAAGGGGGACAATCTTGGGAGCCCAGTTTTGGTGTCCCCCTTGCTGGTACCGCTGTTGTATTCAGCAGGGTCCAGCCACAGACAGAAAGAGTGGTAGCCCAGAACAATAAAGTTTATTTGTTCCATGTCATGACATTGCCCCTCTGGATCAGAGATGAGCCGTGAAGAGGAGCAACAGCTTAAGCAGACAGCAGGAGGTAAGAGAGGGTTGGGCTGGAGAGACATGGGTTGGGCAGGCATTGGGGGGGGGGGGGCTGGAGATAAAGTGGCACAAGGGGGATGGAGCTGAAGGCATGGGGGTGTGGAGGCACTTGGGTATAAGGTTGAAAGACACAGGGAGAGGGTAAGGTTGAGAGACATGGGGGAGGGTAAGCTTGAGAGACACATGGGGAGTAGGAGGATGAGAAACCCAGTGGGTGGGGTGAGGCTGAGATATACAGGGGGTGTTGTGAGGCAGGGAGACACAGGGAGTGGGAAGAGGCTAAGAGACATGGAGAGGAGATGATGCTCAGAGTCCCAGGGGCAATTAGTGGATGTCTGGAGATAGAGAGACAAGGGGATAAGGCAGGAGGGACACAGCAGGGATGGTGCTGGAGCGACACAGCTCAGGATGAGGCTGTAGAGATGGGGGATGAGGCTGGAGCAACACAGGTGAAACGTATATTTGATATAATATGCCTTTAACCTCTGAATCAGAGATGCTCTGCAGAAAGAAGGATCTACACCTACTAAAAGGGTAATAAAAAGCATAAGATAGGGGGCGCTAAATTCACCAGGCTAGACCCAGTATGATAATCAGAAAACATTACTAGACCACATATGCAGTAAAACAGTACAATACTACAAATGAAAACATTCACAGGGTATAATAACACACTGCATACGGTATATTGAGCCGGACAAATGTAAATGAATTTGAGCGACAGAACTGAATATAGGGCTATTGGAGACAAGGTTTTCCATTTTCAGACAAAGGGGCAGATTGACTAAACGCCGGGTTAGAAAATGTATGTTCAAACCACACTGATTTACCATTAACCACTCTACTGACAAATTATTTTCCGAAAAAAACCGCTAAGATAATGGTTTTTTTTAATGAGTGAATTAGTAGTAGAATGTGTATTTAACCTTAATCAAAATGATTTTAGTAAAAAAAATGTTTATATAAAAAAAAAATATAATTCAGAATCGGAACATCGGTTGCCAACATCGGAACATTGAAACCATTTCGGCTTTCATCTTGAAAGCCGGGACAGCCACCAGGTACACAGGGTGCACTTGGGGGTGTGTGTTCATTTACACCGAGCCGCTGGGTGGGGGGGTCCTGCCGTAATGACCAATCAGCATTGATCGGCAGCACGGCAACACTGGGGTAGGGTGCCTTCCGGTTCCTCTGAGAGCAGCAGCAGCAGCGGGAAGTTTCTCTTCCCTGCCAATGCAAACACTGTCTATCTGACTGGTCACATCCTCTGCATCCAGGTCAGATAAGACACTTGCTGGTGTGGTCACATCTGATGTCAGGCAAGTAGTTATTAGCTATTGCTATTTGAAAAGCAAAGCAGTCTGTCATCTATGGCTTTGTAACCCGACATTTAGTAAATCTGCCCCCCCTTCCCCAGTGTCCTGTGTTGTACTGGTACTTTTTTGTTTTCTTTTTTTGAAAGTACAGAGTACAAACTTGCTGGCCTTAACACTGATGTTCCTCTTTATATTAAAATATATTATATAATAAAAACACCAAAAACACAGAGGGGCAAATGTATCAAGCCTTGGAGAGAGATAAAGTACCAACCAATCAGCTTGTGTCATTTTTTAAAGCCCGTTATTCTATCAAGACTTGATACACTTCCCCCTCAATAACACAAGAAGAGGATGACAACTTATTGTATTTAACAGACAAATGGAAAGTTTTGGAGAACTGAAGAATTTTATACATATCGGTACTTCATGTTCCGAAAAGGTAACATCTGAATCCAGAGAAGGGCATGGGGCTAGATTTACTAAGCGGTGGTTTTGACCACGTGTGTGTCTTCTATTTAATATTATTACGGTTTAAAATTTTGGAGCCAAGACCGCCGAGAATCTGAGGTTTACAAAAGTTGCTGCTTAGTAAATGTAGCCTATGAGGTCAGTCGCTCCAAAAGCTTCTCACAGATTATTTAATATACATATATTATCTATTCTGTAAAATGACATACATTTACTATATAAAGAGCCACCCAGCTATTTCCACATTCAATTCCTCCTGCTACCACCACCCCACCTCCTGTATAAGCAGCACAAACAATATCCACCCAGCTGAACACAAGGACAGAGAGAATGAGACACTACTTACACAGACCAGTGATGCTTCTGTAAAGACCATTCTGCCTTTTCTATTGAGCGCTGTTTATGTCCCCAGTGATGCGATGGGTTTGGTACATCATCCACAACATTCTCACTATTTATACAATGTTTTACTCCAGGAACGGCCTCCATGTCAGGTACAAATCACTTTCCACCTTTTCTCCCCAAAGATTAAAACATTTCTGAAAATTCCTGAAGTTTTGTCTTTCCCCAGAGTCCATCCGTGTGATAGAGCTTGGTATTCCGGACTGTCCGACGGCCTCTCCTACAGAGTAATGTCAGTGGATACTGAAAGGGAATTAGCAAACTCTGCTGTACTTCCCCAATGTGAGGCTATAATTTACCTGCGTCCGGCCCTGTTATCTAGATCCATAAAGATAACGTCTCACTGTAACATTTCTCTATTAGTGTCCAGAAACCTAGAACTGTTTGTAATTCCGATGGACTGACCTGATAATAATTATCAGTATCACTGAAATCCGCATGGTGAAACTGCACCAAATCCAGGACTGCCAGCTAACATCCCAGCGTGCAGGGAAAGGCTATTCAATTAAATATAGATAGAAGCAATAACCCCAAACCAGAATTTACTCGACTGTATTTTTACTAGTCATTTTTGATAAAATAACGGGTTCAAATTGAGCTTTGTTAGCAAATTCAACAAGGAACGGAAATAAATATTTAAAAGAAGGACCTAAAACAGGATCATTTTATATTAGTGATACACCATTTATTTATAGCAAAGGTAATATAACACAATATTACTGATCCCTCAGAACCCATACAAAGAAGAAAGAACACAGATGGCATTGTACATGACTGCAGTGTCATATGCCTCCTTTCCATCGGTTCTGCTCATAGTTTGGCACACAAGGGGTTAAGGTATTGTTGCGCAATGGATGTTTTTCTATATGCTATGGTGCCCAGGGGCTCAGAGATGGGCAGATATGACATAGCGGACACACTAAATGAGTTTCTTTTCAACAGTATTTACTAGAGAGGACCCAATTCAGGGACTAACACAATCTCAATAATGAGAACATCCCACTGATAGGTACTTATTTAAGCGAGGAAGTAGTCTGTGACCGATTAAAACATTTAAAGATTAATAAGTCACCGGGTCCCGATGGAATTCACCCAAGGGTTCTAATGGAGCTTCACTCTGAACTTGCAAAACCGCTATTTTTGATCTTTAAGGATTCAGTAATATCAGGTATGGTTCCCAAAGACTGGCGTATAGTGGAATTAGTGCCTATATTCAAAAAGGGAAGTAAAGCTGAACCAGGTAATTATAGACCAGTTAGTCTTACATCTATAGTGGGGAAAGTATTGGAAGGTATTCTAAGAGATAGTATTCAGAAGTTCCTTGAAGTCAATAAGGTCATTAAAAGGAATCAACATGGATTTGTGAAGGACAGATCCTGTCAAACCAACTTACTTGGCTTTTATGAAACAGCAAGCGCAAACCTAGATCAGGGTAAAGAGGTGGATGTAATCTTTTTAGACTTTGCGAAAGATTTCGACACTGTACCGCACATGAGACTTATCTACAAGCTACAAGAAATAGGGCTAGGAAGCACAATATGCACTTGGATCAAAAATTGGTTAGATAATAGGGAGCAGCGCGTTGTGGTTAATGGATCTTTTTCAAATTGGACTGAAGTGCTAAGTGGTGTGCCACAATGCTTAGTATTAGGACTGCTATTGTTCAATATTTTCATTAACAACCTAACAGAAGATCTAGAGAGCATGGTGTCAATTTTTGCAGATGATACCAAATTGTGTAAAGTTATAAATACGGAGGGGGATGCTGAGTCGCTTCAGAACGACTTAGTTAAATTAGAAGCATGGGCAGCGAAATGGAGAATGTGCTTCAATACAGACAAGTGTAAGGTAATGCACTATTGAAACAAGAACAAAAATAACACCTACATACTAAATGGGGTAAAATTAGGGGATTCTGTACTGGAAAAGGACTTAGGTGTCCTCATAGATAGCAAACTAAGCAGTAGTACCCAAAGTAGGATTGCAGCAAAGAAGGCTAATAAGATATTAGCATGCATAAAATGGGGAATTGATGCTAGGGACGAGAGTGTTATACTCCCGTTGTATAAATCACTAGTGAGGCCACACCTTGAATACTGTGTACAATTCTGGGCACCATACTACAAAAAGGATATCCTGGAGCTAGTAAAGATTCAGAGGCGGGCGACCAAACTAATTGAGGGCATGGAGACGCTGGAATATGAGGAAAGGCTTGCAAGGCTAGGCATGTTTACACTGGAAAAGAGAAGACTAAGAGGGGACATGATCAACATCTACAAATATATAAGGGGACAATACACAGATCTTGTGCAGGACCTGTTTTTGGTTAGATCAACACAGAGAACTCATGGACACTCGCTCAGGTTAGAGGAGAGGAGATTCCGCACAATACGGCGTAAAGGCTTTTTCACGGTAAGGACGATACGTGTTTGGAATTCCCTGCCTGAGGGAGTTGTAATGGCAGACTCAGTCAACACCTTTAATAATGGATTAGATAAATTCCTAATGGATAAGAATATCCAGGGTTACGGGGCATAGTCACGCACTATGGTTATTATAGAAAAGAGGGATAAAACGTAACGGCTGACATCAGCATCAGTCAAAATTTTATACCAAATTATCCTGCATTGGAGACCACAAATAGGTTGAACTCGATGGACAATTGTCTTTTTTCAACCTTAGATACTATGTTACTATGTTACTATTACCTAATTCTGGGCCCATTGGAGGGGCGGAGCCCACGAATAAAAGGGGATGACATGTCAACCTTTGAAGTGCATAGTATTTTACATTGTAGGTTTTTTGTTTTGGTGGGGTGGGGCCACACCTGCCTGTGATTTGGCCACACCCCCTTCAGTACCCGGGCCCTGTGCATGTCTCTGTGGACCTGGTGGTGCTCTTATATGACACCTTTCAAACACATTTATTGGAAATATCAAAGACATCTGATATACTGTACAATTGCTGTTTGTAACCCCCTATATTTGGCAGTGTTATGTATGTATAACTGTAATATCACAGATATGTGATACTGGATCAATTTCCTCAAAAAAAATGAGCACGTCTAATTTTTTTGTTTGATTTGGTTTTCTTCATCTCCTTTCAGGCCTTGTGTGGGAATCTGTGGTAGTTTTAGGCTGAATTTCAGCAGAAATCTAAAGAATTCTGATGGGTTCACAAACTTTCCAGCACTATTGTATATTTGGGGTGGTGGAGATGCACTAAATAAATAAATAAATAAATAAATAAATACAGTAGATGAGTGCAGTAATTGTGTGTAAAGTTCTATATGTTAATTCACAATACTCATGTGATGGGAAAACCTAAATAAAATCAAACAAATCTGAATACATGATACAGGAAAAAAGATAAATATAAATAAATAAATAGGAAAGAACATTTATTAATAATAAAAATAATAATAATAATAAAAAATTCTTATTAATAATAATAATAATAATAGTATTATTATTTTAGTAATAATAATAATAATAATAATAATATTATTATTATTATTATTATTATTATTATTATTATTATTCCGAGGGCTCCATCTGTATATTCACATCATGTAATTGACATTATTATAAGTAACATTTGATGTAAATATCCCTGGCGTAGGAGAATATCATTAAACATACAAAGTAAACCAGTTTTACAATACAATCTGCAGTTCATGTATTCAAATTTGTCTCTTATTATTATGTCATTATTTCTCTCCATATTGTGATGTATTACGGCTTGGACATGATCTCTCTATGTTCCCAGTTTATGAGCTCACGTTATCGTCATCTGATACTGATAAGGGTGATAGTTGTGTTAGTGTCCGGCTGTCATTGTCGTCTGGTTAATTAGTGACTATGGGATTCCGCAGAGGGAGAGAAAACGTCCCTGACGTGTAAATTCACCCAAAACGTCACAATAAATATATAAAGGGCAAAATAAATAAATAAATAAAAACCTGGTGCTATAGAAACTGAATATTAGGCTACATGTATCTCTGGAAGTCCCAGAACTGATTGAATTCCTTATAAAAAGAGGACTTCTGCGTGTAACTATACAGTTCACTACCAGGACCTCTAGCAATGACATCTAGGAGAACAATGGCCACCAACTGGATGATGACAGGGGTAAGAAAATGATCTTCTGTTTGTCCAAAGGAACATAGAGAATGCGCTTTGGGGTTGAGGACTGTTACATTGTGCTCGAGCCTCTACACAGAAATTTTATTTTAAACAATGGACCGGGCTGGGTTCCGATGAGAACAGTTCTGAAAAGGTGATTCTAAAACGCCTGTTCCCTTTTCATATTCAGTTTTAGTATTTATATATCATTGGCACTGGCTCCATTCAGGAGACTATAGGGGAGATGTATCAAAGCGTGGAGAGAGATAATGTGGAGAGAGATAAAGTACCAACCAATCAGCTCCTGTCATGTTACAGGCTATGGTAGAAAAATGACAGTTAGGAGCTGATTGGTTGGTACTTCCCCTCCATGATTTGATAAATCTCCTCATGTATGCCCTAATTTATCAATGAGTGATACATTTCACTGTGAGTGATAAATAGCACCAGCCAATAACCTCCTAACTGTCATTTTTCAAACACATCCTGTGACATGAAAGTTAGGAGCTGATTGGCTGGTGCAATTTATCACTCACAGTGAAATGTATCACTCATTGATAAATAAGGGCAATAGTTCTGAAAAATGATTACATACGGCATGTTCTGTAACATGGCGCCATGCTCTTGTATGATCTTTGAGAATAAGGGGCATAGTAGATGTGTGTAACACGCGTTACATCACACTAGCGTTACACATCTGTGGTAAATAGGTCTGTTAATAATGATATTTTATATCCATGAAGAGACACTGACATGGAACAGATTTACCTAGATTAGACATATGTGTCATTACACTCAGCAACCTACAAGATGTGTCTGTTCCCATTTATAAATAATAGATATGAAAAATGCTTATGGTTGCTACGGGATACAGCACAAGTTCCTGAGGACCAGTTCTCCTCAAGTAAGTCTGAGACAGTAGCTACAGTAGCAGTTTGCAGTGTTTTATAAGGGGTCTATGTACTAAGCCTTGGAGAGAGATAAAGTAGAAGCCAATCAGCTCCTCGCTGCCATGTCACAGGCTGTTTGACAAATGACAGCTAGGAGCTGATTGGCTGGTACTTTATCTCCGTCCACTTTATCTCTCTTCAGGGTTTAGTACATAGATCTCATAGACCCCTAAATATTTTGCCCAGATTGTGATGATTTGAGGCCTCATCCTGAGAACTGTGATATTGGGGTAAATGTAATATAACAGCCTGCGAGATGCAGCACCAGCGAGTTCCTGGCGAGTCGCCGGATGTCTCATGTTGGAAGCTATTTACTGCTCATCAGTCTCTTACAGAAATGAGGTAGAAACACTTTGTACTGTAGGTAACATCTCCACGATTCACAGGTGGCTTCCGTTCTGCTGCTGAGCCTCATCCCCTGTGCCCATGGAGCAGAGATACATCCCCCTAGGGCGTACGAGTGGGATTCCCGTCCAGTCCCGAGTGTGGAATGTCCATTCATGCTGGACACGACACTGCCCCCACGTGTGATGGTCAACATGAAGGTCAGCAGCGGGAGTTATGTACAAGCCATGACAAACAGCATCAGGAGACGCTCAGTCTCTCCATGGGAATACAGGTAAATATTATATGAGTGTGACATTAATGTTATATATATGTAGAACCAGGGAAACTTACAGTGCATAAGCGTACCTCCAAAGCCAAAAATCAGGACAATACCGGCCACATCTCAATCTGCTATAGTCATGTTTATCTAACCCATCATCTGTATAACCGGGATCATGTCCAATACACAGGCTGCCCCGTTATGCTTGTGAGCAATTGGGAGAATTCCTGCAACAGCATAAATAGGAATTCACAGGAAAAAGCAAAACCAAACACAAACCATTAAAAACTTCTATAATTCTCCAGTGAAGATAAAGGGGTATGTTCAATTGAAGTCGAAAACTGCCGTCTGTCGAAAAGACGGCAGTTTTCGACTTTTTATGGTCGAATCCTGATTCGACATATTCAATATTTTGCAACATTTTTCGACAAGTCGATAAATTCGACTTTTCGAAAAGCACGTGGATCGGCGGAATAGCTGCCGATCCACGTGTTAATGTCGAAAACGGGGCCAAATCCAACAGGTTTTGGCCCCCTTTTCGACCATCTCAGTCCGACATCAAAATGATGTAGGACTGAGATGCGGACCCGGAGGAGGTGAGGGGGGGAGCCGCAGGGAGACGGGGGGACAGCCGGCGGGCATACAGGGAGATCAGCACTACAGTAGCGCTGCAGCTGGATGTCACTCAGCCGCCTGACCTCACGGCAGCTTCCACCCAGCTCCAGCACGCTGCTGGAGCCAGGTGGAAGCTGCCGTGAGGTCAAGCGGCTGAGTGACATCCTGCTGCAGCGCTACTGTAGCGCTGATCTCTCCTGTACGCCCGCCAGTTGTCCGTCCGCGGCTCGCCTTCCTCACCTCCTCTGCGTTCCATCTTATATTCGACTTGAAAAAGTCGAATTAAGATGGGATTGAATAGGGGTTGTCGGATCCATTCCGACAAATACACGTCGGAATGGATCCGACTTTAATTGAATATACCCCAAAGAGGTATAAAGGTCGATTTTGTGTATTTTTACTGTTTTTTTTGGTCCAATTTTACAAACTGGCAGAAAAATCACGGTTGAAACTGAACATCGAGAAAACATGATTTTTATTAATGGGCGCAGTGCAAATCAGGGATTTACTAACAGTTTAAGAAAATTGACCAAAAATCGAACACAACATTGACCAAGCAATAAACTAGCAGAGGTTTTCACTTCTAAAACACATTCTATTGCTTAAACCTAATAAATAGCAGAGGTTTTCACTTCTAAAACACATTCTATTGCTTAAACCTTCATTATGACGCCTATAAAAGAAGAGCTGATGTTTTAGCAATCCAGCAATTTTTGCGCATGCATATGATTCACACTGTGCATGCGCCAAAGTCGAATAGTGATGCTGATCACAGTCTCCTCACCCCCAAATGGCTCAGGGGACACTGCGTGTGATGACACGGAATCCGTTCTGCTCATGCGGAGTCGGGGGCGCCACCAGCGTAAATGTACGCAGACCAGAATTAGAGGAACACACAGCAGCTTCTTGCATGTGGTATGTTTTGTCCAATAAAAAATCAGTAGGAATTTGCAGTCGATTTTTTACCTACTTTGGGTCGATTTTTATGTCTATTTGCACTTGGTTTTGAATAGTACTGACAAAAACAGACTGACTTTAGACTTAGGAAAAAAAGAGAAAAAATATCAGGCAACATCAACATAGGTTTAAAACTGATTTTAAAAGTGACTGTTCGTAAATATGGTATTTAGAATTTGAAACACACTGTCGATGTTGACAGATGTGAAATAGATTTTTTTAAATGATCTAAAATCGAACTTTAGTAAATTTACCCCAAAGTCTTGCAGGAATTGAATGGTTTCCTTACAAGAGATGTGATCATAAAGCAGCGTACAGTATGTGCTGTATGTTCTGTAACACTTGGCAACGATCATACAGTAGCTATCGCTAACAATAGATATTAGGTTTCTTTATTGCATGTAGGTGACGATTAGCTTGTTTTTAAACAGTTTAGCACGTCAGAATTACATGCAGCCATTTTGTTGCTCTCTTACACAAGCATTTATTTAATTATGAAATGTTTACATAATGTGACAAAGAAGCTTTGTAGCGGAAGCACACACTGACTCAGGACTTGTCCACTACGGCTTATTTAATCAGGATGACCACACAGACCAGTAATCATTACACAGTAAATGTTCACAGCCCAATCACTATCTAACAGCGTTCTACTCCCTAGACACCGGCCAGCTTTCCCAGCGTCGGTCACACAGATAAGTGGGCCAGACACCATTTTTATACCTTAGACTCACCCCCCCCCCAAACTGACAGGCAAGTGACACATCCACCCTGCCTTCTTAAGGGAGTTCTTCACAGGTGCTCTGGTTGATCACTGACATGCTTTCAGCAGGCACCAGGCTGCAAGGGAGAAATGCACTGCAGGTAAAAGGCATACATTTTCCATCCTTCAAATACATGACATCCCTGGGTTTATCAGCTAAATATCCCTGGTTCCTGTGTAGCAGACTGCACCTATTGCCACAATAATTAGAAGTTATAATGCGGTCAGAACTGTTAGAAGAGAATGGCTCTCCATTTACTCTGCATACACCATTTACTGTACATGCAGTAGGACAAATGTGATGTTATTTGACATCAACCTTGTTTTAGCTTGTATCACTGATACACAGTATGAGCCTGTGCAAAGTGATGCTACAACTGCAGGAGGCGTCTTAGATAAAGTCTCCCACTGCAGGCTTGTCTGATCCACTGTCATTGTATGAAGATGCAGAATCTGATCAACTACGTGAGCATTACACATCTGAGTAACCCTTACTCAGGGTATCCAGGGAAATCACACTGCTGGGGCCAGTGCAGCTGCCTGTCACCAACCTCAAATGCCAGTAGCGTACCAGTCATGCTGCAGCGTTTGGGGCGCTGCAAGCGGGAGATCTGCACATGCTCAGTGTGGTTCCTGCACATGAAAAATAGTCTATAAGGAGACATCTGATTGGCTACTTCTAGTCTCTGCATATTGTGCGCAGCTTAAACATGACAACAATGTGTTTGTGTTGGAGTATCTGACAAATCATTTTAGCTGCATTCAGCATTTTTGATTGTCTCTTTCCACCAGCTCTAACGTGGATAGTTACAGATTCCCGGCCGTCATTAATGAGGCGAGATGTCTCCACAATGGGTGTGTGGACTCGAAGGGTAACGTAGACCTCAGCATGAACTCCGCCCCCATCAGACGGGAGATCCTGGTCCTGCGCCGTGAGATGAGAGGATGTGTCCCCACCTATAGGCTGGAGAAGCAGCTGGTTACCGTGGGCTGCACCTGCGTCCGACCCGTCACCCAGTATCTCATATAAGTGATGAAAGTGCGTCCATTACCAAATGTATCTGTCTCATGTCGGGATGTGTAGTATTTTATGATATTATTTCTAGAAACATGAAGAAGTGTTCCCGTACGCCTGTACGGCAATGTATTTATTTTTTGCTAAAAAGTAATGTTAAATTATATAAATTATACCAGTTATCTGATATTTATTAAAAATATATTCCGCAGATTTGATGTCAATACTAATATTTATTAAATAACGCCACAAGACTGAATACAACAAATACTAAAAGTGCCAGGAACAAGTACGCAGAACACACCACATGCAGCAGACAGGACTGTGCTTCCAGTGTAGCGCTTTTCTAGTGTCAGTATTAGAGGGCGGTGACAATATTCAGGCAGATGTCATGATTTCTGTACAAATTAATGCAGATTTACAGAACATTTAATGACCAATGAGAAATGAGTGCGGTTCAAGTGCCGGCCTGGGGAGTCCCGTGCTTTGGACTTAAATCTTAGGACTGTTAGGGACCCAGTTGATGAGGTCACCTGGCCGTAGTAGGTGGGCCCAGTAGTGCATGCAGGCGGGGGGTTCTGGTCACCCAGAAACCCCCCCTGATGGGCAAAATATTTTTGTTAGAGATGGAGACAGCTTTGTTTGTCTCAACACAAACCGCGCTCACGATCACAGCTACTCAGGGAGTATTCATCAGCTGAGCTCGCTGCAAATGGGACTGAGCTCCATCGGCTTTTTACAGTACCGTGGCCACCAGACCAGTCTCCTCTTTACATCCCTGGGTATGTCTGCTTGTGTATGTATGTATGTATGTATGTATGAATTGTATGATATTTATAGTATATACACAGAATATTAAGCATGTTTGCATGTACAGTATAGTATATATATATATATATATATATTTATTTATTTATATACGGAAACACCTGCCAATAAATCCTGCATTTTCCCCTGGGGCCCATATTGTTTTGGCCAAAAATGATGCTAAGAACCTCTGCACATGTTGATCTGCCCCACCTGCAGTGCAACATGGTTTTACCCAGGTGCACAGTTACTTCCTCTTTTCTACCCAGGAGGGGGATGGCAACAAGCCCTGAAAAGCAGGACTGTCATGCCCAAAGTGGTATAGTTGGGGGATATGTAATGGTCACTGGACGAGGTAAAAAGTACAGGAGAATACACTCTCCTTAGATTAGTGATGAGCGGGTTCGGTTCCTCGGAATCCGAACCCCCGAACTTCACCCATTTTACACGGGTCCGAGGCATACTCGGATACTCCAGTATTGCTCGGTTAACCCGAGCGCGCCCGAACGTCATCATCCCGCTGTCGGATTCTCGCGAGATTCGGATTCTATATAAGCAGCCGCGCGTCGCCGCCATTTTTCACTCGAACATTGGAAATGATAGTGAGAGGACGTGGCTGGCGTCCTCTCACTTTGTTTCAGGGGGCTACAAATATCTTTATTCTGGGGACCAGCAGTATTATATAGGAGGAGTACAGTGCAGAGTTTTGCTGACAGTGACCACCAGTATTATACGTTCTCTGCCTGAAAAATGCTCCATATCTGTGCTCAGTGTGCTGCATATATCTGTGCTCACACTGCTTAATTGTGGGGACTGGGGACCAGCAGTATTATATAGGAGGAGTACAGTGCAGAGTTTTGCTGACAGTGACCACCAGTATTATACGTTCTCTGCCTGAAAAATGCTCCATATCTGTGCTCAGTGTGCTGCATATATCTGTGCTCACACTGCTTAATTGTGGGGACTGGGGACCAGCAGTATTATATAGGAGGAGTACAGTGCAGAGTTTTGCTGACAGTGACCACCAGTATACGTTGTCTGCCTGAAAAACGCTCCATATCTGTGCTCAGTGTGCTGCATATATCTGTGCTCACACTGCTTTATTGTGGGGACTGGGGACCAGCAGTATTATATAGGAGGAGTACAGTGCAGAGTTTTGCTGACCAGCGACCACCAGTATTATACGTTCTCTGCCTGAATAGCGCTCCATATCTGTGCTCAGTGTGCTGCATATATATATGCTCACACTGCTTTATTGTGGGGACTGGGGACCAGCAGTATTATATAGGAGGAGTACAGTGCAGAGTTTTGCTGACCAGTGACCACCAGTATTATACGTTCTCTGCCTGAAAAATGCTCCATATCTGTGCTCAGTGTGCTGCATATATCTGTGCTCACACTGCTTTATTGTGGGGACTTGGGACCAGCAGTATTATATAGGAGGAGTACAGTGCAGAGTTTTGCTGACCAGTGACCAGTGACCACCAGTATTATACATTCTCTGCCTGAAAAACACTCCATATCTGTGCTCAGTGTGCTGCATATATCTGTGCTCACACTGCTTTATTGTGGGGACTGGGGACCAGCAGTATTATATAGGAGGAGTACAGTGCAGAGTTTTGCTGTCCAGTGACCACCAGTATTATACGTTCTCTGCCTGAAAAACACTCCATATCTGTGCTCAGTGTGCTGCATATATCTGTACTCACACTGCTTTATTGTGGGGACTGGGGACCAGCAGTATATTATATAGGAGGAGTACAGTGCAGAGTTTTGCTGACCGGTGACCACCAGTATTATACGTTCTCTGCCTGAAAAACGCTCCATATCTGTGCTCAGTGTGCTGCATATATCTGTGCTCACACTGCTTTATTGTGGGGACTGGGGACCAGCAGTATATTATATAGGAGGAGTACAGTGCAGAGTTTTGCTGACCAGTGACCACCAGTATTATACGTTCTCTGCCTGAAAAACACTCCATATCTGTGCTCAGTGTGCTGCTTATATCTGTGCTCACACTGCTTTATTGTGGGGACTGGGGACCAGCAGTATTATATAGGAGGAGTACAGTGCAGAGTTTTGCTGTCCAGTGACCACCAGTATTATACGTTCTCTGCCTGAAAAACACTCCATATCTGTGCTCAGTGTGCTGCATATATCTGTACTCACACTGCTTTATTGTGGGGACTGGGGACCAGCAGTATATTATATAGGAGGAGTACAGTGCAGAGTTTTGCTGACCAGTGACCACCAGTATTATACGTTCTCTGCCTGAAAAACGCTCCATATCTGTGCTCAGTGTGCTGCATATATCTGTGCTCACACTGCTTTATTGTGGGGACTGGGGACCAGCAGTATATTATATAGGAGGAGTACAGTGCAGAGTTTTGCTGACCAGTGACCACCAGTATTATACGTTCTCTGCCTGAAAAACGCCCCATATCTGTGCTGCATTGTAGTATATAGTAGGAGTACAGTGCATAATTTTGCTGACCACCAATATATAATATATAGGAGTACGGTACAGAAGGCCACTGCTCTACCTACCTCTGTGTCGTCAAGTATACTATCCATCCATACCTGTGTTGCATTTCAGTTTTGCACAGTTTGCTGACCACCAGTATATAATATATAGCAGTGCGGTATAGTAGGCCACTGCTCTACCTACCTCTGTGTCGTCAAGTATACTATCCATCCATACCTGTGGCGCATTTCAGTTTTGCACAGTTTGCTGACCACCAGTATATAGTATATAGCAGTACGGTACAGTAGGCCACTGCTCTACCTACCTCTGTGTCGTCAAGTATACTATCCATCCATACCTGTGGTGCATTTCAGTTTTGCACAGTTTGCTGACCACCAGTATATAATATATAGCAGTACGGTACAGTAGTCCACTGCTCTACCTACCTCTGTGTCGTCAAGTATACTATCCATCCATACCTGTGGTGCATTTCAGTTTTGCACAGTATATATAGTAGTAGGCCATTGCTATTGATACTGGCATATAATTCCACACATTAAAAAATGGAGAACAAAAATGTGGAGGGTAAAATAGGGAAAGATCAAGATCCACTTCCACCTCGTGCTGAAGCTGCTGCCATTAGTCATGGCCGAGACGATGAAATGCCATCAACGTCGTCTGCCAAGGCCGATGCCCAATGTCATAGTAGAGAGCATGTAAAATCCAAAACACTAAAGGTCAGTAAAATTACCCAAAAATCTAAATTAAAAGCGTCTGAGGAGAAGCGTAAACTTGCCAATATGCCATTTACGACACGGAGTGGCAAGGAACGGCTGAGGCCCTGGCCTATGTTCATGGCTAGTGGTTCAGCTTCACATGAGGATGGAAGCACTCATCCTCTCGCTAGAAAACTGCAGTGCCACTCCTAGATGGGCCAGGTGTTTGTGTCGGCCACTTGGGTCGCTTAGCTTAGTCACACAGCTACCTCATTGCGCCTCTTTTTTTCTTTGCATCATGTGCTGTTTGGGGACTATTTTTTTGAAGTGCCATCCTGTCTGACACTGCAGTGCCACTCCTAGATGGGCCAGGTGTTTGTGTCGGCCACTTGGGTCGCTTAGCTTAGTCACACAGCTACCTCATTGCGCCTCTTTTTTTCTTTGCATCATGTGCTGTTTGGGGACTATTTTTTTGAAGTGCCATCCTGTCTGACACTGCAGTGCCACTCCTAGATGGGCCAGGTGTTTGTGTTGGCCACTTGGGTCGCTTAGCTTAGTCATCCAGCGACCTCGTGCAAATTTTAGGACTAAAAATAATATTGTGAGGTGTGAGGTGTTCAGTATAGACTGGAAATGAGTGGAAATTATGGTTATTGAGGTTAATAATACTATGGGATCAAAATGACCACCAAATTCTATGATTTATGCTGTTTTTGAGGGTTTTTTGTAAAAAAAAAAAAATGAATCCAAAACACACCCGAATCCGACAAAAAAATTTCAGGGAGGTTTTGGCAAAACGCGTCCGAATCCAAAACACGGCAGCGGAACCGAATCCAAAACCAAAACACAAAACCCGAAAAATGTCCGGTGCACATCACTACCTTAGATACATAGGGCCTGATTCTGATTTGGATCCCTCTGTTAAAACAGACCTTTTAGAGCCAACTTCGCATGTGCCTGAATCAGAAAACATGGTGTGCACGTGCCCCGCTGCATCTTGTGTGAATGGAGACCGGTGTACAGTAAGTGTTTCTGGATAGCGTTTATCAAAACGCACTGAGCAGCTATTTCTGGTGGGAGCGCCATTGGTGTGTACAAACACTACAAACGATTCGTGTGTGCGGGGAAGGGTGTCTCTGAAGGTACAAGGGCCATTTCTAATGATGACAGTTGTGTCTGCTGATATTAGAACAGTGAGTGGGATTGGCTTGCACTATCAGACACGCAGTTTGCAACTCAGTTGGGCCGATTGTTGCATTTGCATGTAAGAGTGAGTACAATGCCGCAGCCTTAGGGAAAAGCTGCTGCAGGAGCATGCAATTCGGAATCAGTCCCTTAGGTAGATCATTGCCTTTAGAACTGATGTCTTTCATGTTTGTGGAGTATTTCAGGTTTCCATAGGTGATGCACAGCCTAGATGGCAAGATTCTAGATGCTCCTATTTCTCAACTAAAGCCCGGTCCTGCTTTATTTTCAGATAATGGGCCTAATTCAAGTTTGATTGCAAAAGCAAAATCTTCCTCTAATGGGCAAAACCATGTGCACTGCAGGGGGGCAGATGTAACATGTGCAGAGAGAGTTAGATTTGGGTGGGTTATATTGTTTCTGTGCAGGGTAAATACTGACTGCTTTATTTTTACACTGCAATTTAGATTTCTGTTTGAACACACCCCACCCAAATCTAAAGGGGGGTACACACGGAGCGATCGCTGCTTAAAATCTAAGCAATCTGACTAGATTGCTTAGATTTTAAACCTTATCGCTCCGTGTGTACCCACTACAGCGATAGCGCTGCGCAGCCCCACGCATCGCTATCGCTGGTGCTAGATTGGCCTGCCATGCAGGCCACTCTACGGGCCGCTGGGTGAAATGAGCGCCCCCCCCTGTCTCCCTCCGCACGCTCAGCACACATCTCTCCCGCATCGGCCAGTGAGTACTGGCCTTAACTCTCTCTGCACATGTTACATCTGCCCCACCTGCAGTGCACATGGTTTTGCTCATTAGAGGAAGATTTTGCGATCAACCTTGAATCAGGCCCAATGTCACGACTTGCAGTATAGGGGAATTCAATTTTGGCCGGTAGGTGCACATTGACATTACCATCTCACACTCTCCACCTAGTGCTAACCCCAAAAATGTAGAAAAAATGAGCTGGACACTTTAGGTCGACCTTTCATCCGCTGACTTTCATCCGCATGTCGACCTGTACATTGCTGATCTATCATCCAGATACCCTGCTAGGTTGTAAAAAGTGAATGTTTACTATATAACGCAGGAGTCCGTCTGTCTCTATCTTTCTGACCATCCCTATGAGGAGACAGGACATCCATAGAGGTGTAGAAACTCTTTTGAAGAAAGACGATAGAAATTTCTCAAGGAGAGCATCTGGCCAGGCCACTCTCCTTCATGATTGTGGGGATCATTTATCAAGGAGTGATAAAACTCGTGAATGATAAAACTTGTTGCATATTATAAATGATGCTCCATCCAATCAGCTCCTAACTGTCATGTGTTTGAAAAATGACAGTTGGGGGATGATTGGCTGGAACACCATCTACAATACACAACAAGTTTTAGCATTCACAATTACTTTTATCACTTGCTGATAAATGGGCCCCTAAGTCCGTTAAACTGCCCAGTACTGTATATTGGTAAATCCCAGATCTTAGCCTTCAAACGGAGTGAAGTAAGTACAGATGTGTCCTCATACATCTTGCCTTAATATGCCACGCTGGGTGTCTTTCTGCCAAAGATGCGTCTTATTCATATTAGTAATGAGCGGGTTCGGTTTCTCGGAAACCGAACCCCCCCGAACTTCACGCTTTTTACACGGGTCCGAGGCAGACTCGGATCTTCCCGCCTTGCTCGGTTAACCCGAGCGCGCCCGAACGTCATCATCCCGCTGTCGGATTCTCGCGAGGCTCGGATTCTATCGCGAGACTCAGATTCTATATAAGGAGCCGCGCGTCGCCGCCATTTTCACACATGCATTGAGATTGATAGGGAGAGGACGTGGCTGGCGTCCTCTCCGTTTAGAGTAGACTAGAGAGTAGTAGAGACACTTGATTTACTAATTTTGGGGAGCATATTAGGAGTACTACTTGCTGATAGTGTGACCAGTGACCACCAGTTTAATTAATCCGTTCTCTGCCTGAAAAAAAACGATACACAGTGTGACACAGTCACATACCATATCTGTGCTCAGCCTCAGTGTGCCCTCAGTGTGCTGCATCATCTATGTAATACTGTATATCTGACTGTGCTGAGTGCTCACTGCTCACACAGCTTAATTGTGGGGGAGACTGGGGAGCAGTTATAGCAGGAGTACATATTTTAACAGTGCACACTTTTGCTGCCAGAGTGCCACTGCCAGTGCCAGTGTGACTGACCAGTGACCACTGACCACCAGTATATTGTGATTGTCTGCCTGAAAAAGTTAAACACTCGTCGTGTGGTGTTTTTATTCTATAAACGCATTCTGCTGACAGTGTCCAGCAGGTCCGTCATTATATAATATATACCTGTCCGGCTGCAGTAGTGATATATATATATTTTTTATATCATTATCATCCAGTCTATATTAGCACTGCAGCAGACGCAGTACGGTAGTCCACGGCTGTAGCTAGCTCTGTGTCGGCAGTCGCTCGTCCATCCATAATTGTATACCACCTACCCGTGGTGTTTTTTTTTTTCTATCTTCTTGATACTAGTAGCTTACTTTAGGAGTCTGCAGTGCTGAGCTGACAGTGTCCAGCAGGTCCGTCATTATATAATATATACCTGTCCGGCTGCAGTAGTGTTATATATATATTTTATATCTCATTATCATCCAGTCTATATTAGCAGCAGACGCAGTACGGTAGTCCACGGCTGTAGCTACCTCTGTGTCGGCAGTCGCTCGTCCATCCATAATTGTATACCACCTACCCGTGGTGTTTTTTTTTTTTTCTATCTTCTTGATACTAGTAGCTTACTTTAGGAGTCTGCAGTGCTGAGCTGACAGTGTCCAGCAGGTCCGTCATTATATAATATATACCTGTCCGGCTGCAGTAGTGATATATATATATATTTTTTATATCATTATCATCCAGTCTATATTAGCAGCAGACGCAGTACGGTAGTCCACGGCTGTAGCTACCTCTGTGTCGGCAGTCGCTCGTCCATCCATAATTGTATACCACCTACCTGTGGTGTTTTTTTTTTTCTATCTTCTTGATACTAGTAGCTTACTTTAGGAGTCTGCAGTGCTGAGCTGACAGTGTCCAGCAGGTCCGTCATTATATAATATATACCTGTCCGGCTGCAGTAGTGATATATATATATTTTTTATATCATTATCATCCAGTCTATATTAGCAGCAGACGCAGTACGGTAGTCCACGGCTGTAGCTACCTCTGTGTCGGCAGTCGCTCGTCCATCCATAATTGTATACCACCTACCTGTGGTGTTTTTTTTTTTCTATCTTCTTGATACTAGTAGCTTACTTTAGGAGTCTGCAGTGCTGAGCTGACAGTGTCCAGCAGGTCCGTCATTATATAATATATACCTGTCCGACTGCAGTAGTGATATATATATATATTTTTTATATCATTATCATCCAGTCTATATTAGTAGCAGACGCAGTACGGTAGTCCACGGCTGTAGCTACCTCTGTGTCGGCAGTCGCTCGTCCATCCATAATTGTATACCACCTACCTGTGGTGTTTTTTTTTTCTATCTTCTTGATACTAGTAGCTTACTTTAGGAGTCTGCAGTGCTGACAGTGTCCAGCAGGTCCGTCATTATATAATATATACCTGTCCGGCTGCAGTAGTGATATATATATATTTTATATCTCATTATCATCCAGTCTATATTAGCAGCAGACGCAGTACGGTAGTCCACGGCTGTAGCTACCTCTGTGTCGGCAGTCGCTCGTCAATCCATAAGTATACTAGTATCCATCCATCTCCATTGTTTACCTGAGGTGCCTTTTAGTTGTGCCTATTAAAATATGGAGAACAAAAATGTTGAGGTTCCAAAAATAGGGAAAAATCAAGATCGACTTCCACCTCGTGCTGAAGCTGCTGCCACTAGTCATGGCCGAGACGATGAAATGCCAGCAACGTCGTCTGCCAAGGCCGATGCCCAATGTCATAGTACAGAGCATGTAAAATCCAAAACACCAAATATCAGTAAAAAAAGGACTCAAAAATCTAAAATAAAATTGTCGGAGGAGAAGCGTCAACTTGCCAATATGCCATTTACCACACGGAGTGGCAAGGAACGGCTGAGGCCCTGGCCTATGTTCATGGCTAGTGGTTCAGCTTCACATGAGGATGGAAGCACTCAGCCTCTCGCTAGAAAAATGAAAAGACTCAAGCTGGCAAAAGCACAGCAAAGAACTGTGCGTTCTTCGAAATCACAAATCCACAAGGAGAGTCCAATTGTGTTGTTTGCGATGTCTGACCTTCCCAACACTGGACGTGAAGAGCATGCCAGTTCCTGATAGTCAGATTGAAGATGTCAGTGTTGAAGTACACCAGGATGAGGAGGATATGGGTGTTGCTGGCGCTGGGGAGGAAATTGACCAGGAGGATTCTGATGGTGAGGTGGTTTGTTTAAGTCAGGCACCCGGGGAGACACCTGTTGTCCGTGGGAGGAATAGGGCCATTGACATGCCTGGTGAAAATACCAAAAAAATCAGCTCTTCGATGTGGAAGTATTTCAACAGAAATGCGGACAACATTTGTCAAGCCGTGTGTTGCCTTTGTCAAGCTGTAATAAGTAGGGGTAAGGACGTTAACCACCTCGGAACATCCTCCCTTATACGTCACCTGCAGCGCATTCATCATAAGTCAGTGACAAGTTCAAAAACTTTGGGCGACAGCGGAAGCAGTCCACTGACCAGTAAATCCCTTCCTCTTGTAACCAAGCTCACGCAAACCACCTCACCAACTCCCTCAGTGTCAATTTCCTCCTTCCCCAGGAATGCCAATAGTCCTGCAGGCCATGTCACTGGCAATTCTGACGAGTCCTCTCCTGCCTGGGATTCCTCCGATGCATCCTTGCGTGTAACGCCTACTGCTGCTGGCGCTGCTGTTGTTGCTGCTGGGAGTCGATGGTCATCCCAGAGGGGAAGTCGTACTCGTAAGACCACTTTTACTACTTCCACCAAGCAATTGACTGTCCAACAGTCCTTTGCGAGGAAGATGAAATATCACAGCAGTCATCCTGCTGCAAAGCGGATAACTGAGGCCTTGGCATCCTGGGCGGTGAGAAACGTGGTTCCGGTATCCATCATTACTGCAGAGGCAACTAGAGACTTGTTGGAGGTACTGTGTCCCCGGTACCAAATACCATCTAGGTTCCAATTCTCTAGGCAGGCGATACCGAAAATGTACACAGACCTCAGAAAAAGACTCACCAGTGTCCTAAAAAATGCAGTTGCACCCAATGTCCACTTAACCACGGACATGTGGACAAGTGGAGCAGGGCAGGCTCAGGACTATATGACTGTGACAGCCCACTGGGTAGATGTATGGACTCCCGCCGCAAGAACAGCAGCGGCGGCACCAGTAGCAGCATCTCGCAAACGCCAACTCTTTCCTAGGCAGGCTACGCTTTGTATCACCGCTTTCCAGAATACGCACACAGCTAAAAACCTCTTACGGCAACTGAGGAAGATCATCGCAGAATGGCTTACCCCAATTGGACTCTCCTGTGGATTTGTGGCATCGGACAACGCCAGCAATATTGTGTGTGCATTAAATATGGGCAAATTCCAGCACGTCCGATGTTTTGCACATACCTTGAATTTGGTGGTGCAGAATTATTTAAAAAACGAGAGGGGCGTGCAAGAGATGCTGTCGGTGGCCAGAAGAATTGCGGGACACTTTCGGCGTACAGGCACCACGTACAGAAGACTGGAGCACCACCAAAAACGCCTGAACCTGCCCTGCCATCATCTGAAGCAAGAAGTGGTAACGAGGTGGAATTCAACCCTCTATATGCTTCAGAGGTTGGAGGAGCAGCAAAAGGCCATTCAAGCCTATACAACTGAGCACGATATAGGAGGTGGAATGCACCTGTCTCAAGCGCAGTGGAGAATGATTTCAACGTTGTGCAAGGTTCTGCAACCTTTTGAACTTGCCACACGTGAAGTCAGTTCAGACACTGCCAGCCTGAGTCAGGTCATTCCCCTCATCAGGCTTTTGCAGAAGAAGCTGGAGACATTGAAGGAGGAGCTAACACAGAGCGATTCCGCTAGGCATGTGGGACTTGTGGATGGAGCCCTTAATTCGCTTAACAAGGATTCACGGGTGGTCAATCTGTTGAAATCAGAGCACTACATTTTGGCCACCGTGCTCGATCCTAGATTTAAAACCTACCTTGGATCTCTCTTTCCGGCAGACACAAGTCTGCTGGGGTTCAAAGAACTGCTGGTGACAAAATTGTCAAGTCAAGCGGAACGCGACCTGTCAACATCTCCTCCTTCACATTCTCCCGCAACTGGGGGTGCGAGGAAAAGGTTCAGAATTCCGAGCCCACCCGCTGGCGGTGATGCAGGGCAGTCTGGAGCGACTGCTGATGCTGACATCTGGTCCGGACTGAAGGACCTGACAACGATTACGGACATGTCGTCTACTGTCACTGCATATGATTCTCTCCCCATTGAAAGAATGGTGGAGGATTATATGAGTGACCGCATCCAAGTAGGCACGTCAGACAGTCCGTACTTATACTGGCAGGAAAAAGAGGCAATTTGGAGGCCCTTGCACAAACTGGCTTTATTCTACCTAAGTTGCCCTCCCACAAGTGTGTACTCCGAAAGAGTGTTTAGTGCCGCCGCTCACCTTGTCAGCAATCGGCGTACAAGGTTACATCCAGAAAATGTGGAGAAGATGATGTTCATTAAAATGAATTATAATCAATTCCTCCGTGGAGACATTGACCAGCAGCAATTGCCTCCACAAAGTACACAGGGAGCTGAGATGGTGGATTCCAGTGGGGACGAATTGATAATCTGTGAGGAGGGGGATGTACACGGTGATATATCGGAGGATGATGATGAGGTGGACATCTTGCCTCTGTAGAGCCAGTTTGTGCAAGGAGAGATTAATTGCTTCTTTTTTGGTGGGGGTCCAAACCAACCCGTCATTTCAGTCACAGTCGTGTGGCAGACCCTGTCACTGAAATGATGGGTTGGTTAAAGTGTGCATGTCCTGTTTATACAACATAAGGGTGGGTGGGAGGGCCCAAGGACAATTCCATCTTGCACCTCTTTTTTCTTTCATTTTTCTTTGCGTCATGTGCTGTTTGGGGGGTGTTTTTTGGAAGGGCCATCCTGCGTGACACTGCAGTGCCACTCCTAGATGGGTCAGGTGTTTGTGTCGGCCACTAGGGTCGCTTAGCTTACTCACACAGCTACCTCATTGCGCCTCTTTTTTTCTTTGCGTCATGTGCTGTTTGGGGAGTGTTTTTTGGAAGGGCCATCCTGCGTGACACTGCAGTGCCACTCCTAGATGGGCCAGGTGTTTGTGTCGGCCACTAGGGTCGCTTAGCTTGCTCACACAGCTACCTCATTGCGCCTCTTTTTTTCTTTGCGTCATGTGCTGTTTGGGGAGTGTTTTTTGGAAGGGCCATCCTGCGTGACACTGCAGTGCCACTCCTAGATGGGCCAGGTGTTTGTGTCGGCCACTAGGGTCGCTTAGCTTACTCATACAGCTACCTCATTGCGCCTCTTTTTTTCTTTGCATCATGTGCTGTTTGGGGAGTGTTTTTTGGAAGGGCCATCCTGCGTGACACTGCAGTGCCACTCCTAGATGGGCCAGGTGTTTGTGTCGGCCACTAGGGTCGCTTAGCTTACTCACACAGCTACCTCATTGCGCCTCTTTTTTTCTTTGCGTCATGTGCTGTTTGGGGAGTGTTTTTTGGAAGGGCCATCCTGCGTGACACTGCAGTGCCACTCCTAGATGGGCCAGGTGTTTGTGTCGGCCACTTGGGTCGCTTAGCTTAGCCATCCAGCGACCTCGGTGCAAATTTTAGGACTAAAAATAATATTGTGAGGTGTTCAGAATAGACTGAAAATGAGTGGAAATTATGGTTATTGAGGTTAATAATACTTTGGGATCAAAATGACCCCCAAATTCTATGATTTAAGCTGTTTTTTAGGGTTTTTTGAAAAAAACACCCGAATCCAAAACACACCCGAATCCGACAAAAAAAATTCGGTGAGGTTTTGCCAAAACGCGTTCGAACCCAAAACACGGCCGCGGAACCGAACCCAAAACCAAAACACAAAACCCGAAAAATTTCCGGTGCTCATCACTAATTCATATCGGTATGCCAATAAGACATACAAGCAGACTCTGCTGTTTAAAATGATATGCAGCATGCCTATATTCTGTGTTGACTGCGGCTGTATTTCCATATGAAATGATATGTTACAGTGTTTTGAAGGAAAACACAGTAGCATAGCATTTAGGATGCAGATACAGCCGCAGTCACACACAGAATATACTGTAGGTATGCTGCATATCATTTTAACCATCAAAAGCTGCTTGTGCATCCTATTCACATTGATGTTGTAATGGTTAGAATTACTGCCTCACAGCACTGAGGTCATGGGTTTGATTCTCACTTTGGCCCTAACTGTGTGGAGTTTGTATATTCTCCCCGTGCTTGCGTGGGTTTCCTCCAGGCACTCCTGTTTCCTCCCACAATCTAAAAATATACTGGTAGGTTAATTGGCTCCTAACAAAATTAACCCTGGTGTGAATGTGTGTGCGTGTACATATGGTAGGGTATATAGATTGTAAGCTCCACTGGGGCAGGGACTGATGTGAATGGCTAAAAAATATATATATATATCCGCTGCGGAATGTGTGCGCTATATAAATAACTGGTAATAAATAATGTATGTTTACATCCCTTTGAAAATGGCTTATATGCTGCCTTTTTGCATAGCAACTAATGGTGTCATCTTGTGATATAATATGACTGGTCTGTGTTTTATTTTAGTTTTTATTGATTTTAGAAAAGAAAAATCATATATAAGTGCTGTAATAAATTTATGTTAAGAATAGACATATACTATACTATACTATACTATACATATTATCCCTTATTACATGTATATTTAGCATAGAAATAGATGTGTTTCATATGGCTTTCAATAGGGAAGAACGTGATTGGATGTCCCCGTTTTAAAAGCCAATGTCCATTTGTTCAGCATGTCTTGATAAAGACAACCTTGTCGAAACGAGATGGTGATGAAGTAACACAAGTCATGTGGGATGGTACCAGGGCCGTTTCTAGACAATTTGGCACCCATTGCGAACAGTAAAAAATGCGCCCCCCAGATATTAAAAATGCGCCCCCCATAGACATAAAAAACAATTTTGCGTCCCGGTAAGGGGGCGTGACCTCACTAAATGGGCATGGCCTTACTAAAAAAATGGGCGTGGCCTCACAGGAAAAGACTACCTTACACCCCAGTTTTTGACCCTGCAACAACAGACCTCTGCCACCACAGGAATAAAAATAAATTCCACCATATTAAGCCCCACACAGTAGTGCCCCTTGCACCATATTATGCCACACACCGCAATGCCCATGATACATTATGCCCTACAGTAAAGCTTCTAATTACTTTTAAATTACTTGCTCGTTGCCAGCGGTTCACGCGCTGGGTGTCATTAGAGATGAGCGGGTTCCGGTTTTACTCAGTTCCCAAAATGGCATCTTATTGGCTCACTGATGTCTCGTGTTTTGGATAGCTAATAAGATGCCGTTTTTTGAACCGAGTAAATCCGAGTAAAACCCGAACCCGCTCATCTCTAGATGTCATGCTCGCTGACAGGGGTATCATGCGCTGGGTGTCATGCTTGTTGCCAGGGGTTTCACGAGCTGGGTGTCATGGTTTTATGCTCTGTTGCCAAGGGGAATGCTCGTTGCCAAAGGGAATGCTCATTGGCCCTCATTCCGAGTTGTTCGCTCGCTGCTAATTTTAGCAGAATTGATAATAGGCTAAAATCCAGCAGTTCTGCACATGCGTATGCACAGCAGGGCGCACGCGCTAAGCAAATTTACACAAAACTATGCTATTTTACTCACAGGCGAACAAAGCTTTTCAGTCGCTCTGCTGATTGACAGGAAGTGGGTGTTTCTGGGTGGAAACTGGCCGTTTTAAGGGAGTATGCTAAAAAAACGCAGGTGTGCCAGGTAAAAACGCAGGAGTGGCTGGAGAAACGGGGGAATGGCTGGCCGGACGCTGGGCGTGTTTGTGACGTCAAACCAGGAACTAAACGGACTGAGGTGATCGCAATCTAGGAGTAGGTCTGGAGCTACTCAGAAACTGCACGGAAATTGCCTTCGTTAGCAATTCTGCTAATATTAGCAGAATTGCTAATCTTTCGTTAGCAATTCTGCTATGCTAAGATACACTCCCAGAGGGCGGTGGCTTTGTGTTTGCATTTCTGCTAAAAGTAGCTAGCGAGCGAACAACTCGGAATGAGGGCCATTGTCAAGGGGAATGCTCATTGCTAAAGGGAATGTTGGTTGTTATGGGAATAACATGCCCCCCCTCCTCTTTCCACGTACCCCACTCAGGGGCTGGAGTTTCACGGAATGAAGCGGTTCCGTCATAATGTCACGACGCAACTGCGCCATTACTCAAAACTCCACCCCCTGAGCGCAGTACTTGGGAAGAGGAGGGAGGAGGGGAGGCAGTAAGGGGACAAAGTGCAGCACCAGGCACCCTGTGCGGTTGCACAGCTCGTCCGCCACAAGAAACGGCACTGGATGGTACAGTGCCGAACCAGGAAGTGCTACAGGAGTGGCGGGTGGCACATGCCCATTTACAACCACCTATCAGTATGCAGTATACACCATTTTGACCACTTCTTGTTGGAAATCTGTATGTACAGGCTTAATGATGTGGCAGAGGTTTTGTACAGACCAGTGGATGCACTAAGAATAGAAACATCGCAGTTACTTAGCTATTAAAGGAATAATTGGATGGAGCAGAGGTGTCATACAGCTCACCAGCTTGTGGATAGTGGTCCAAGATGCTGAAACAGCATCTGTAATGTCAGGTAATTCACAGGTCACATGGGGCTAAGTAGAAAACTACTGTCTCCAACTGTGGCACTCTAACACAGTGACAAGATTGTATCACACATGTGCACTACATAAGTTGGTGGCCATTTTGGTACAGGGAATGAAGCCTCCCTGGAGAAACAATATGGAGTCTGCACAATAGCACACTCCTCTTTCAACATCTCCCCTCGCTACAAGCATCAGTCTCTGAACTCAAAATCAGGACTGCTTTCACTGTCACCATTATTGATGTTTTGCACCAGGGGTGGCCAACCAGTCGGAGGCAAAGAGCCAGAAAAGATCCATAGGCAAGTGCAAGAGCCACTATCATGCAAAAATGGGGGGGGTGGCCTAGTTGTCACAAAGCCACGCCCCATATTGTGCACACACCTTTCGGTATGACGTTTGTAGGAGTGTGACCTTGTGTCATAACCCTGTTTAGTCATGTTGTACAGTGCCACATACATATAAAAATGCCAAAAAATGGGTGTCACCACAGTGCCAGATAACTATATGCCCCCAGTGCCAGATACATATATGCCCCCAGTGCCAGACACACATGTCCCCACAGTGCCAGATATGCCCCCACAGTGCCAGATATGCCCCCGATGCAGATACACATGTCCCCACAGCGCCTCCCACAGTGCCAGATATGCCCCCAGTGCCAGATATGCCCACACAGTGCCAGATATCCCCCAGTGCCAGATATGCCCCCAGTGCAGATACACATGCCCCTACAGTGCCAGATATCCCCTGTGCCAGATATGCCCCCAGTGCAGATACACATGCCCATACAGTGCCAGATATCCCCCAGTGCCAGATATGCCCCCAGTGCAGATACACATGCCCATACAGTGCCAGATATGCCCACACAGTGCCAGATATGCCCACACAGTGCCAGATATGCCCCAGTGCAGATACACATTATCCCCAGTGCCAGATATGCCCCCAGTGCAGATACACATGCCCATACAGTGCCAGATATGCCCACACAGTGCCAGATATGCCCACACAGTGCAGATACACATGCCCCCAGTGCTGATACACATGCCCCCACAGTGCCTCATATGCCCCCAGTGCTGATACATATGTCCCCACAGTGCCTCACTCCCCCCCTCAAAAAAAAAGTGCTGCTTACCGCGCTGCTGTGAGGGGTAGGAGAGCGCAGCGTGCGCCTCCCCTACCCCTCCGGCTCTGGCGGCGGTGTGTATCTTCAATTCGGCGCCGGCCCATGAGCCAATCAGAGCTCGCGGACCGGCAGCCAATCAAGAGCCTTAGCTGCCGGTCCGTGAGCTCTGATTGGCTCACGGGCATGATGCACTGTACTGATTTTGAATCCAGCTTTCAACTTCATTCTTTTGCTATATGTACCTAGGCAATACTTCCAAAAGTTCTGAAATGTTTTACACTTGGTTTCTCTTTGGACATGCTTCAATAGGTTTTATGTCTATTAGGCAACTATAGGAGAAAGGATTTTGAGACACGGCTTCTGCCAAAACTGTCTAGGCCTGTGCCCTTTAGCATACAGCTTTCTCCACTTTTGTACAGTTTGTTCGTTCACTGAAACCATTTTGCCCAGGAGTATAGGCAGTGGTCAATTGATGCTCAAGTCCATATTTTCTCAATAATTGTTCCACCTCTCTGTGGAGATATTCTCCTCCATTATTAGATCTCTGGGTTTGAGTCTGTGGCAAATTTGTTAGCTAATGGGCAAAACCATGTGCACTGCAGGGGGGGCAGATGTAACGTGCATAGAGAGTTAGATTTTGGTGTGGTGTGTTCAAACTGAAATCTAGATTGCAATGTAAAAATAAAGCAGCCAATATTTACCCTGTACAGAAACAATATAACCTACCCAAATCTAACTCTCTCTGCACATCTGCCCCCCCTGCAGTGCATATGGTTTTGCCCATTATCTAACAAAGGCCCTCATTCCGAGTTGGTCGCTAAGTTTTTCGTTCGCACAACCTATTCGTAAATTTGCGTTAATGTAGTAAATTTGCGAACATCCGCCCCCAACGTATTGTTGCTCATTCGTACGCAGTATTACACAAAGTGGGCGTACGCCAAATGACATCGCAGCAATGCAAAAACATCGCAGCAATGCGAAACCATCGCATTAACACATACTTAATCGTCAAAATACTAAGTTGTAGTAGATTTACACATTTTACATTAAAAGTGCTCACTTTAAAGGAAAAACGCACCACAATGGTTTTTTTCAACTATTAAGTGGAAGAACACCTTACAATTGAAAGTCCACAAGCCCTCCTCAATTACGAATTCAATTAGTGAAATGAATTGGAATGTTCATGATCAATTAAGTCTTTTTAAAATACCTGAAGAACACTTTGTAGCCATAATTGTACCTCATCTATTTGTTTTTTTTTTCTAGAAATATAGATGTTTGAAATGTGCTTGGTCTACTTGTTTTTTTTTTTTTTTTTTTAATAGAGTTTTAGTATGTGAATGAAGGTGTTTGCATGTTTTTTAAGACAATAACAACATATGTATTTTTTAATTTTAAACCAAACTTACGTTAGATGTATGAAATGTTGAAGGTAATAAATGTGTGATAGGCAATCTGCTGCTCCTGTATTGCATTAATAAATACTAAACACCCGCTTAACTAGAAAAAATTATTTATTTTATTTGGTAACATTTTTTATTTTTATAATAGAAAAAATTAAAATATTAACATTTGTTAAACAAAACTAATGCAACTTTTGCATTTTGTCAACCAGACCCAGCAAGGCCTGTAAATGTATCTTCATGTTTTGAAGAATGTCCCCAAAAGAAGTGGGATCTCCAACGGCAACATCTGAAATTAAGAGCCAACATAAACATTACTAACTTACTCACATTACTTATTATACAAGCAAGGCACAAAGCACACTTTAATGCAGGCATGTCCAAACTGCATCCCTCAAGCTGTTGTGAAACTACATATACCAGCATGCCTTGACACAGTTTAGGGGCCAGGGAATGCCAAAGCTGTGTCAGGGCATGCTGGGATGTGTAGTTTCTCAACAGTTGGAGGTCCGCAGTTTGGACAGGCCTGCTTAATGGCAAAGTTACTACATCATGGCTGTTTTATGGTACATTCATTATCAGAACACACAAGCCTGCTCAGCCTTTTTTTTTATATTTTAACAGTTTACGAGACCATGGGGTACATTTACTACTATGTGAGTTCTATTTAAGATGGAGCGTTGCCCATAGCAAACAAGCAAAAATAATAATCTTATCTTGTAGAAGTGGGTACACAATTGTAAAGTATAATCTTATTGTTTGCTATGGGCGACATCCCATGTTCAAGATAACTACCATCTTCGTCAATGTTACACCATGTTGGCATTCATTCACATCTGTTGTGTTTATTTTCTAATTTTTATGGGTTTGGTCCAGCCTCATCACACTGCATATCAACATCTTCAGAAGGACAACATATCCTAGCATGCCCACACTCCCTGAAAGCTGCCCTTACTAAATAAGGTCAAACAGGTTTGAATTTATCCCAAAAACATTTTGTGAGTGTAACTTTCACACCACCAATCATTGTGTCATTAGGCTGCCTAACAAAGTGAAGCATGTGATTTGTAAGTGAAAATATTAAGACTACACAGGCACAAGTGTAAAAGACCAACAACATACTAAACTCCACTCTGGTCTAACTGTTTCCCCGAAAAACTAACACATATAAACCCTGTTGTCCTGGCAACCCTGTCGACCTAATGAGTGTCGACCTACAGTGGACACACAAAACATTGCCCACATAAACACTGTACATATAATGACACTCTCAAAAATGTAAATGCAACATGTAGACCATGAAGAATCACACAAATAGTTGTCCTTGGTACAACAATTCCAACAGTACAACACTGCATGTTTTGTCATTGTAAGTGTAAGTAGGTTTTTTTTTTAATCAACATGTTCAAACACTTACTTTCCTCTGCAACATGATGGTTGGCAGGAAAATCATCAGGTGCTTCTTGTGCCCACTCACTGGGTGGGGAAGGCGGCTGGATGGGGGAAGGCGGGTGGATGGGGGAAGGAGGAGGGATTGGGGAAGGAGGAGGGATGGGGGAAGGAGGCTGGATTGGGCAAAAAATTTCAGAGGGTGGGTCTGATTGAGAGGGCGAGGGGGGCGGAGAAAGTTAAGCCAATAGAGGGTGAGGGGGGCTGAGAAGGGGATTTTGAAGTTGAAGGAGAAGGGGTATGGGAAGGAGGAGAAGGGGTCACAGAAAGAGATGGAGAGGTGGTGTGAGAAGGGGAGTGGAAAGTGGAGTGGGCCTGGGAAGCTGAGGGGGCGTTGGAAGCTGAGGGGGACTGGGAAGCTGAGGGGGACTGGGAAGCTGAGGGGGACTGGGAAGCTGAGGGGGACTGGGAAGCTGAGGGGGACTGGGAAGCTGAGGGGGACTGGGAAGCTGATGGGGACTGGGAAGGGGAGGGGGACTGGGAAGGGGAGGGGGAGTGAGAAGGGGAGGGGGACTGGGAAGGGGAAGGGGGCTGAGAGCTCTGGCGTTGTTGTCGTCCTATAAAGATAATTTTTATTAAATTTAGTTAGCATGTTAAATTACATACTAAACAAGTAGAAATTTCACTGTTCTGTTCCATGTTAATTTTTTTTTTATTTTGCTTAAAAAAGATTGTAAAAACCTCTTCATGTTGCCCACAGCAATCAAAATGAGAACAAACTATTATTTTGAAGCTCATTCCTTAATCTATTCCATTGAGTCATATTGAATGGTCTAGGCAACATCACCAGATCACTATTCAAGGCACCTTATTATATAGACAGCACTGATCAAGATTTTGGGTACAGTTTCCTGCATGGTTATTAATTCTGCAAAACATGCACTTGTTTGGTGGCACTTTGCTACAGTCAGTACTGTTTGACCTAACCACACACACTGTCCTATTGTACCAAAATAGACACTCAGTGTTGCAATTAGCCTACCACTTGTAAATTGTGGGTAATTCCAAGTTGTTCGCAGCAGGAATTTATTTAGCAATTGCCCAAAACCATGTGGCCTGCAGGGGAGGCAGATATAACATGTGCAGAGAGAGTTTGATTTGGGTGGGTTATTTTATTCTGTGCAGGGTAAAAACGGACTGCTTCATTTTTACACTGCAAATTATATTGCCGATTGAACCCACCCCACCCAAATCTAACTCTCTCTGCACATGTTAAATATGCATCCCCTGCAGTGCACTTGGTTTTTGCCAATTGGTAACTAAATTCCTGCTGCAATCAACTTGGAATTACCCCCATTAGCACAATTTATGCTAATAATCTTATGTAATGTAACTTACTTCGTGTATGCATTGAACGTATTTGCTGGCGGATCTCCGCCAACAGCTCTGGAGTCCTCCTGCGGAGATCACTCCATCTCCTCTCTAGTTGTATGATTGTCCGCCTGCTGCGGACGCGAGAACGCAGCAGGCGGCGGACCTCCGCGTAGGCCTCGCGCTTAACCCTATTTGGGATGAAGCGCCCAACGCGGCCTACGCGGCGGTCCATCACCGCAACCAGGACGCGGAGCTCCCGCCTGGTGAAAGGTGCAGCACGCATCATGGCAATGGCGTTTTCCTTATTTGGGCATATATTTATAGTGTCTGTTAGCATGTGATTGGTCAAAAATCTATGTTGTCATTTCTAATAACTTTATTGATCTTTGCAATGCTGTGAAGAGCAGAGTGTTATTTCGCTCGAGCGGAAATACGCATTCGCAGAAGCAAATTTTAGACCAAAAAAAAAAATTACACAAAAACACAAACACAGACACACAGTTTTGTCTAAATTACTATACATATCTGTGTACTCACCACAGTTTTTGTGATCATTCAGCTGGACAGTCACAAAGTGGGCAACATTCAGTATCATTTTTTTGTGTGTTTGTTTACATAATCAGGATTTTAGGATATAAAACAAATAAGGACACTATTTAGCAACATCACATTGTTTTTTTTTCACTTAAAAAAATTAAACCTTAACATGTTTCCGGATTTTTACTATAAGAAATATTACACATTCCAACACAACAAAAGCATTACACAATCACTTTACAATAACAAAAAAAATGACAACATTAAAAATAATACATAAGCATACTGTGCTTTTAATTTTAATAAAAAAGATAATATAAAAACACTATACCTGAAATATTCGGCAACAATCCTTGCCCTGACTTGGCTCCCCCTCCGTGTAACACTCCCCCCACCGAAGTGTCGAACAACCCCTGGCTCCTCATCAGGCAATTCCTCTGCCTGTGGAAGCTCTACACTACTCCTTACCGCGATATTATGTAGTATTGCGCACAGGACCACTATTTTACTTGCCATCTCCGGCGAATACATGATGTCGCCACCAGTGCGGTGGAGCACACGAAACCGCCCTTTAAGGACACCAATTGTGCGCTCCACCAGCTGCCTAGTGGCAGTAAGCGCGGAGTTAAATGCCATCTGTGGTCCTGGCCTGGGATTACGGTAAGGAGTCATGAGCCAGGGGGTGCAAGGATATCCACGGTCTCCTGTTTGATGAAAAACCCAAAATTAAAAATAGTATATTTTTAACTCAAAATATTTGTGAAAACAAAAAATGTGCACCAACTCACCCAATAACCACATGTCTGCTCGTTGACTTGATCTTAATCTCTGCCATATCCCTGATTGTCTAATGACATATGCATCATGTGAACTTCCAGTAAACTTTGCATTCAGGGAAAGGATCTGGAGGGATGGCCCACAAACAACCATTACATTCAGAGAATGAAACAGTTTCCTGTTTCTATAAATTTCTTCATTATGTCTTGGTGGCTGAATAGCTACATGTGTGCCATCCACAACCCCAATAACATGTGGGAAGCGACTACCACCTTCCTCAAATTGCCGCTTCACCACATCTAGGGCACCAACATCCAAAGGCATATCAATAAATTGCTTTACACGCTTTAGGAAAGCCTGGCAGACACGCCGCAGGACCTTACTGAACTGGCCCTGCGACATGCCAACCAGGTCTCCCACAACATGCTGATATGAGGCTGTAGCCAAAAAATGTAACACAGCAAGGAATTGTGTCAATGGTGGTATTGCTGTAGGATACCGAATTTCTGACTCCAGATCACTCTCTATTATGGAGAGAGTGTCTAGGATTAGATGTGGTGGCAGCCTGTATCTACGCACCACCACATCATCTGGCACCCCAAAAAGTAGGACACGGGTTCGGAAAATTGGTGGCCTAGCACGCCTCCGTTGCCTTGGTTGATGAGGAGCCGGTTGTGGTTGTGGGGCTGGCGGTTGGGGTGGGAGTGGTGGCGTGGGTTGGGGAGGTAGGGCTTCGGCTGCGATAAATATAGACATCACACACTTTTATATAAAAAAAAATAGAGATGTTGAATAATAAAAAAACAAAGTCCTAAAAATATAAAAACAATAAATGGTTAAAAAAAGGGGGTGTCAACTTACTGCAGGAGCGTACGACATTTTTTCTGGGTTCAATTCAGGAAGAAATGGAAAATAAAAATTCAAAAAACATAATATATTAATATTTTTTAAAAAGCTACACATGTTAAATTGAAATTTTATTACATTTTAACTAATTTAAATTCTGAGCATCAAACACATCACAAACACCTTAAAAAACAACAACAAACATTTAACAAATTTAAAAAAAAACAACAAACAATATAGGCATTTAGTAGCTAGTCCAGCCAAGAAAAACACTACTTTGCAGATCCATCCTGGTAACCAAAAAAACATTTATTATCAAGATGGAAAACAAACTTAATCAAAACACTTTGAACAAACACAAACAGGCACCAACACAGGCCAAGGGCACTTACCTGATCCAAAATAAAGGTTGTATCAATTTGTGTTAATTGGCACACAAAAAGACAATAAGACTGTAGGGTTCAGTCAGCCAAACAAAAGAACCTACAAGAGACCAAAAAGAACAGTCAAAAACAACATACAGACCATTAACACAAACAGGCAACAACACAGGCCAAGGGCACTTACCTGATCCAAAATAAAGGTTGTATCAATTTGTGTTAATTGGCACACAAAAAGACAATAAGACTGTAGGGTTCAGTCAGCCAAACAAAAGAACCTACAAGAGACCAAAAAGAACAGTCAAAAACAACATACAGACCATTAACACAAACAGGCAACAACACAGGCCAAGGGCACTTACCTGATCCAAAATAAAGGTTGTATCAATTTGTGTTAATTGGCACACAAAAAGACAATAAGACTGTTGGGTTCAGTCAGCCAAACAAAATATCCTACAAGAGACCTTAAATTAGCTTAAAAACAATGAAGCACAGGTTTTTTGTCAAAAATGGACTTGCAAAATATATGTGTTAAAAAGATTAACAAACAATCAACATAAACTAAAATCGTTTATTAAAAATATAAACAAGACGAATCCCAGAATACTCACTAACGTTAATTCGCAGACAAAATGCTACACTGTCTATATTCTAAACGCGAACAAAAGTACAAATGTATGCTTCACAATTACTCACTCATAAAATTCCAATAGCACCTTCACGCACAAGCCTGCAAACTCAACTGTGAAACTCCAAACTACCTACACTCACAGCGTGCAAAGTAGGCCGTTAAATAAGCAGTGCAATCATTATCCAGATTAACATACTGTACACCTGTGTGAATTAACGCGACGCACGTAGGTATAAATAAGCACACACCTCGGCGTAAACACGTCATCGCAAACATGGCTTCTCGTGAGCAAATAGCAGCAGAGATGGACCGCATTGCAGAGCAGCAGATGGCATTGATGAAAAAACGCCTAGATTGCCAAAGGCGCATGTTGGAATGCGCCTCTGCGGATGGTGAAGAGGCAGGACCTAGTACTCTGCAAATTTCTGCTTCTGTACCCCAACAATTGAGTGGGGATACCCTGCCACACACACAGAGTGACCAAACTGAGGGAGAATTGGCTTTAGCCACACAAACACAACAGACAGAAGCTGCTAGTGAGGAGGAAGATGGTGATGACCAACAAGAAGAAACCTCACAGGCTACCTCCAGACGGAAGAAAAGACAGCCTGCATTCACTAAGAGGGAGTTGCGTGTCTTGGTCACGCAGGCCATGTCCAAAATCCATAGAGGCCCCAAAAACATGGGGGCTGCTTCAAAAGATCGCATCTGGAGAGACATCACAAAATCTGTGAATGAAGTTGGCTCTGTCGTCAGAACATCGCAGGAAGTGAGACGACGGTAAGTGCATCTTGACAGTCCTTTTTCTGTGCTAAGTTGACTAAAAAATGTAGTTACATGTGATGTTATGTCTAGCAAACACAAGCAGAACACGTGTGCTATATATTTACTTAGACCAATAATAATACTCCACTTTGTCCCTCTTTCACAATACATATGTAGGTGGGCCGACTTCAAATCCCGCCTGAAGGCAAAGAGGGCTGCGGAGTGGAATGCCTCAAGGGGGTGGAACACCTGTCGCTGTGGAGTATACTGACTTGGAGGAGATGGCGATGCCCTGTGTCAGTTATGAGGAGGGCCAAGGGGTGTCTCATATGGACACGGACCTGCCTGAGATTCTGACGGGACATGACTTGGAAGGTAAGTTTACACATTAATTTGTCTGTAATTTGAACTGTATTTAGAATAATAAACTAATTTTGTATCCTACTTTTTCCCCACACATTCTTCAATTTGCTTGCCACAAAACACAGCACAGGGGGGTGAACAGTTTGAGTCACAGGCCGGTTATGTGGTTGAGGCTGAGGTGGAGGGACCTAGTGGGTCTGGCAGTGTGGGCCAACAAATCCCACCTCTGCAGGTTCCTACTGGCCCCCCCACCCAACCCTCTGCTATCCCGGAGATCCTGCTTGAAATTGCTAGGTATGGTGAGAGCCTAAATCGGTTTCAAGACGGGGTCATCCGGGAGGTAAGCCAGATAGCTGTCCGGCTCACTGAGCACCGAACCTGTGTTGAGCAAGGTGTTGCTCAACTCTGCCAAAGTCTGGCAGAGATCAGGCAGGGCCAAGAACAACTTGCCTCCTCATTCCAAAGCCTTGCAAATAACATCTTGCAAGGGCTCCAGGACATCGCTGTCTCCCTTGCCCACAGTGGCAGAGAGCCAACCACATCGGCTCCATCCCCTGCCCCTGCCCAGGAAGAACAGGACACTGGGCAGGCCCAACGAAGGTCGCTCCGCAGACCTTCCAAAGAAGAACAGCCTCAGGCGGGTAGAAAAAGAAGAAAATGATGTCTCTCCAGATGGGCAGCACCCATGTTTTTGTTGTTGCCTCTATGTTATTTTGGAGTTGGCTTGTGTGGCCAGAATGGATAACTCCCTCTTAGTGAAATGTTTTCTTTCTGTTTGGAGGTATTGTAGCCTGTGAGTTTATTTGTATAAACACCAGAGCCATCTTCCTCTTACTAGTGTGCTATGTATTGTTGTGTTTGTGTGGTGGATCCTAATTCTTTCTCATTTGGTATAAAATTTGTGTGTGGCAGGGTGTGTAATATGTTTTATTTATGCTTTAAAAATATACTTTTGTCAGAAGCAGAATTTTGCAGAGTACTGAGTTCTGCTATATAATTATTGTCAGTGCCATCTGCTTGCTGCTTGGTCCATCTCTGCCTGTGAGACTCACGTGGAGCCATGTTGTTTAAATGGTGTGAAATATTATTTCAGTAATAAAAAATATATATTAAAAATTGGTGCAGTTTCTTCAAGGTAATGCATTAGGTAAATCTTATTTCCAGAAAGATTAGGTCAGCATATAGACACTTGGAGACCAATCTGCAATTTCTCCGAAAAAAAAAAAAAACTAAAAAAGGTATGTTTTGCACCACACTTTAATGTCCATATTAAGTAAACAGACCCGACACTTTGTAGAAATATCTATGGTCAACAGGACATAATTTAAAACATTGTCAGATATTAAAAACAAATATTATTGTGACTTTTAAGACTAAATAATAGTGCATGCTGCATTATGTGGGTGTTGGTTTATTTTTAAAAAATGTTGCAGATTTCAATAACTTACACAAATAATTTCACTTGTTTGCATTTGGTAGTCTAACACACATTAAAACATTTCACAAATGCTTACACACCAACGAAAACCACAATAACACCCTTATTTGACAGTGTGTGCGATTTATATGTGAGTAGAATAAACATGTAATGTGTGTTCAGACAATTGCTGGTTGGTAACTTTCATCTGCTCATTAATTAACAAGTAATTGGACATCAGATGAATGTGCTCTCCAATTAACTGTTAATTACTGCATACACACTTGTACCAGTACTTCGCAAATGTAGAGTAACTGCAGACCTACTCGGCTGCTGCGTGAATGTTGCTACGGTTTCCTATGTTAGTTTTAACAGCGACAATGTTTATTTGCGAAAAACACGCCCATTGCGAGTTGCATACTCCCACACTGTACGCCCACTTTCACGCCCATGTCGGAGCATTGCGAAGTCTCGCCTCCGCCACGCCCACGCCACTCCTCGTTTTCGTTTGCAAGTTACGGCTTTTTTTTTTTCTGAGTAATTTAGCACAGTTGTCGTACGTATGTACTCGCGCATGCGTAATCACGCATTTGCGCATGCGCAGATACTTACATTTCGTACATTTGCGTTGCGATGACTCTTAGCGACCAACTCGGAATGAGGGCCAAATTTGCTGCTGCGATCAGATCTGAATTAGGCCCAGTGTCCTGTTTGATTCTCTACAAGTCTCTTGTAGTCTGCAATTTTCTCTGATGAAGTACAGTGCATCCACAAAGTATTCTGTTACAGCCTTATTCCACAATGGAATAAATTATTTTTTCCCTTAAAATTCTACACACAATACCCCATAATGACAATGAACATTTATTAAAAATAAAAAACTTAGAAATCAGATGTACATAAGTATTCACAGCCTTTGCCATGAAGCTCAAAATTAAGCTTAGGTGCATCCTGTTTTCACTGATCATCCTTGAGATGTTCCTACAGCTTTATTGGAGTCCATCTGTGGTAAATCCAGTTAATTGGACATGATTTGGAAAGGCACACACCTGTCTATATAAGGTCTTACACTTGACACTGCACAGAGCACAAACCAAGCATGAAGTCAAAGCAATTATCTGTAGACCTCCAAGACAGGATTGTCTCGGTACACAAATCTGAGGAATGACACAGAAAAATATCTTCTGCATTGAAGGTCCATATGAGCACAGTGGCCTCCATCATCCATAAATGGAAGAAGTTCGGAACCACCAAAACTCTTCCTAGAGCTGGCCAGCTGTCTAAACTGAGTGATTGGGGGAGAAGGGCTCTAGTAATGGAGGTGACCAAGAAACCGATGGTCACTCTGTCAGAGCTACTGCATTCCTCTGTGGAGAGGAAAACCTTCCAGAAGGACAACCATCTCTGCAGCAATCCACCAACCAGGCCTGTATGGTAGAGTGGCCATACGGAAGCCACTCCTTAGTAAAAAGCACATGGTAGCCCACCTGAAGTTTGCCAAAATGCACCTGAAGGACACTTAGACCATGAGAAACAAAATTCTCTGGTCTGATGAGACAAAGATTGAACTCTTTGGCATGAATGCCAAGCGTCATGTTTAGATTAAACCAGACACCGCTCATCACCAGGCCAATACAATCCCTACAGTGAAGCATGGTGGTGGCAGCATCATGCTGTGGGGATGTTTTTCAGCAGCAGGAACTGGTAGACTAGTCAGGATAGAGGGAAATATGAATGCAGCAATGTACAGAGACATCCTGGATGAAAACCTGCTTTAGAGCGCTCTTAACCTCAGACTGTGGCGATGGTTCATCTTTCAGCAGGACAACGACCCTAAGCACACAGCCAAGATATCAAAGGAGTGGCTTCAGGACAACTCTGTGAATGTCCTTGAGTGGCCCAGCCAGAGCCCAGACTTGAATCCAATTGAACATCTCTGGAGAGATCTGAAAATGGCTGTGCACTGACGCTTTCCATCCAACCTGATGGAGCTTGACAGGTGCTGCAAAGAGGAATGAGCAAAACTACCCAAAGATGGGTGTGCCAAAGGCTGTGAATACTTATGTACATGTGATTTCTTAGTTTTTTATTTTTAATAAATTTGCTAAAATCTCAAAAAAACTTTTTTCACATCGTCATTAGTGAGGTATTGTGTGTGTAATTTTGAGGTAAAATAAATGTATTCAATTTTGGAATAAGGCTGTAACATAACAAACAAAATGTGGAAAAAGTGAAGCGCTGTGAATACTTTCCGGATGCACTGTACATGTGTGTATTTCTTGAGAAGTCATCTATAAATGTCAAGAAGTATCTGTATCCACTCACTGACTTCACTTCCATTGGAAGTACACTCATATGTATGCACTCACTCAAGTGCTGCTGCAGCTCTGCTTGCTTATTTGTGAAATGACTGACAGCTTTATTTTCTTACTACATACAGTAGCTCTCACATATGGGTTTTCTGTGAGTCAGCCACTGACATTCCTGTGACCATCCTGTTCTGTAGCTTTTAAGAACTGTTGCAGGTGACCAAATCTTCTGTGCCAGAGTTCTAGTGACTATGTTGTCATAAGTGTTAGTTGTGAAGGACATACAATTGCTGACTGTGCCTGTAGCTACAGTATCATGATAATTTTTCTGTTTCGCACAATGGCCCTCATTCCGAGTTGATCGCTTGCTAGCTACTTTTAGCAGCCGTGCAAATGCATAGTCACCGCCCACGGGTGAGTGTATTTTCGCTTTGCAGGAGTGCGAACGCCTGTGCAGCCGAGTGGCAGCAAACACATTTTATGCAGAACAAGACCAGCCCTGTAGTTACTTATTCTGTGCGATGATTGCTGCGACGAATGACGCAGTAATGACGTCAGATACCCGCCCAGCAAACACCCAGCCACGCCTGCATTTTTCCAAACACTCCCAGAAAAATGTCAGTTGCCACCCAGAAACTCCAATTTCCTGTCAATCTCCCTGCGTTTGCCAGTGCGACTGAAAGCGTTGCTAGAACCTGTGCAAAACCGCGATGCTCTTTTTACCAGTACGCCGCGCGTGCACATTGCGATGCATATGCATGCACAGTTTTGCTGTTTTTTTTTAAATGATCGCTATGCAGCAAACAATGGCAGCAAGCGATCAACTTGGAATGACCCCCCATATAGTTTCCTTTAGCAAAGGGAAATCTGTGTTCAATTGTTCCAACTTTTGCAGCTCTACTTGGTTGCCAATCCCTTTAGGGTCACATTTGATAAATGTGGTGAACCACTTCTCATTGTAGCGGAAATGCATTGTTGCATCTGAATTGATATACCAATAACCTTTTCTGCAGCTATCTGTAAAACTCAAGGCTGATTCATTTTGCCATTGCATGTCTTGCTTTGCATAGGATTCACATTCTTTTGCTTGCACTCAAGTGCTTTGTGACCAATTTTGTGACAACTGTAGCAATAAACTTAAATGTTCTGAAATTTTTACTCTTTGTATGCAATGCATTGCTGTCAGAGGTCAACACATTCTTTGAACTGCAGTAACTTTGCTCTGTGTCTGTGGTTAACTTTGTTGTGTTTGCTTCCAACGCTGCAACTACTTGCATCCCAACAGAAGTTGCTAAGAAATGGACATCATTTGGTCTATGTAATCACTCATACTGCTGCTTTCACATAGCTGTATGTTGTACAAAACATGCCTTAAATGTATGCTTCTCATAAAATATCCATCTTTATATACTTCTTGCAGTGCTGTATACATATCTTTAGCTGACATTTTCCTAAGTATTATAGAGTATACATGTTGCTCAACACAAGCCATTACCACCCATGGTTCTCTCTACATCATCTGGGTTTGGACTGTCACCGGTATCTACTGTCACTTTCCACAATCTCTCATGCTTCGATTGCATTTCCATAGCAGTCTTTCAGGTTGTATCATTTTGTGCACCTTTTATCTTGATAAACCCCATTCTAGGCTGACCATATTATCCCTTTAACCTGGGACACATGAATTACACAGGTTTTGTGGCTGGCTGACTACAAGCCTGGATTTCACCTGGTTTTAAGCAGCCACAGAACCTGTGTATTCATGAGTGTCCCATGTTAAAGAAATAATATGGTCAGTCTAGTGTATCTCATGTATGCATGCTTCTTACAGACATATCTGTGCAGCCTCTGTTCTCTAATCAGCTTCACTGGTGCAACACTATGCTGGAAACACTCTGTCCTGCCTTCACTGTGTTCTTATGGCAGTCTGCATTGTCTATGTGCTATGATGGTGTCTATGTGCTGATCTGGGCATCCTAATAGCTAGGGGCTTGTGTACTCCAACTCTGTGTGCCTGGACCCATAACCTGTTGGAAAATGTGGTGTGTATATGGGATCAGTACGTAATGCCGCTGGACGGGATCCCGGCGGTCGAAATACCGACGCCGGAATCCCGACCACACAATCCCGACAGGGGTGGCAAGCGGAACGCAGCCCCTTGCGGGCTCGCTTCGCTCGCCACGCTGCGGGCACGGTGCCTCACTATGCACGGCACACTATTATATTCTCCCTCTATGGGTGTCGTGGACACCCACGGAGGGAGAATATGTCGGGATTGTGGCGGTCGGGATTCCAGCGTCGGTATTTCGACCACCGGGATCCCGTCCAGCGGGATGTTGATCGCATCCCGTGTATACAGGCTTGAAGTGGAGCAGAGTAAATGTAGACTTTAGCAGATGCATTAACACTATGAACAGCCCAGTTAACCAGTGGAGTTGGTTTAGTGAAGTAGACTAGTGTGCCTGCAGCCGTGGGCGTGCACTGCGTACCCACCAGCAATCCATAGGATTGCATCGGTGTGTATGCTCCCATGAACAGGTTGCATGCAGGCATGACTAGTTGCAATTTTGATGTGGCCAATATGTTCATGGGTAAGATGACTGTGGACACATATGTAATGATCACAGCTGATCTCAATGATAATCACTTCTTGGATGGAGTGGACGGGGGTGTCATACAGCTCACCAGTCATTGGGGTAAATTTACTAAGGTGGGAATTTTTTTTAGAACTGATGATGTTGCCATAGCAACCAGAGTCTATTATATTCTAGAAACGGCTAGATAAATGTTAACTAGAATCTGGTTGTTATGAGCAACATCACCAGTTCTAAAAAAACCTCCCACCTTAGTAAATTTACCCCATTGACTGTATGCAGGATGTGGGTAGTGATGCAGGACTCTGTAATCGCTTTGGTAGCAGGTACATTACAGGTTCCACTGAAGCTAAGTGTTACACAGCCGTGTACCACTGTGTCACTCATACACAGTGAAAAGATGGTGCCAGGGCCGGCTCCAGGCCTACTAGCACCCTGAGCGAGAAAATTTAAAAGCGCCCCCCCCCCATGCGCGCGCCGAAGGCGCGCGCGCTCCCGGAAAGTGGGTGTGGCCTCTGGAAAAGTGGGCGTGGCCTCATAACTTCATATCATCAAACTATAAACATATTTTCACACAATTAGCAGCCTTACACATAGCCACGGTAGTGTTCCTTACACACAATGTCTCCAGTATAGTGCCAGCTACACATGACATGCCCCGCAGCAGTGCCAGCTACACATGACATGCCCCGCAGCAGTGCCAGCTACACATGACATGCCCCGCAGCAGTGCCAGCTACACATGATAGTGTTCACTTTTTAGGGCATGGTGCTGATCACAGGGAGGGCACATTTTTAAGTTAGGAGGGCAAAATGATGTACATACTGCTTGTTGTTCCCATACCTATATGTCAAAGAATGGACAGTGCGCGCCGAAGGCGCGCAGCAAAAATTAAGGGGAGTTACTTCGTGGGGAAGGTACGTGGCCACATAATAGTGGCAATTTGCATTACACCACACAGTAGTGCAGCTAATACACACTGCACCAGGTAGAACCTCCTATACACTTTGCGCCAGGCACAGCACTGAGACACATTGCCTAGCCACAGACGCCTAGCGGGAACACTACATGACACGCCCCCCAGCAGTGCCAGCTACACGTGACATGCCCCCCAGCAGTGCCAGCTACACGCGACAAGTCCCCCAGCAGTGCCAGCTACACGCGACAAGCCCCCCAGCAGTGCCAGCTACACGCGACAAGCCCCCCAGCAGTGCCAGCTACACGCGACAAGCCCCCCAGCAGTGCCAGCTACACGCGACATGCCCCCCAGCAGTGCCAGCTACACGCGACATGCCCCCCAGCAGTGCCAGCTACACGCGACATGCCCCCCAGCAGTGCCAGCTACACGCGACATGCCCCCCAGCAGTGCCAGCTACACGCGACATGCTCCCCAGCAGTGCCAGCTACACGCGACATGCCCCCCCCCAGCAGTGCCAGCTACATAAATGGCCACAGAGTGCCAGATACATAAGTGCCCACACAGTGCCAGATATAAAAATGCACACACAGTGCCAGATATGTCCCCACAGTGCCATATATAAAATTGCCCCCACAGGGCCAGATACATAAATGCCCCCAGTGCCAGATACATAAATGCCCACACATTGCCAGATGCATAAATGCCCCCAGTGCCAGATGCATTATTGCCCCCCACAGTGTCAGATACATTAATGCCCCCAGTGCCAGATATGCCCCCACAGTGCCATATATGCCCCCACAGTGCCAGATATGCCCCCACAGTGCCAGATATGCCCCAGTGCCAGATATGCCCCCACAGTGCCAGATATGCCCCAGTGCCAGATATGCCCCCACAGTGCCAGATAAATAAATGCCCCCCACAGTGCCAGATAAATAAGTGCCCCCACAGTGCAGATATACCCCCACAGTGCCAGATACATAAATACCCCCACAGTGCCAGATACAGAAATGCCCCCACAGTGCCAGATACATACATGCCCCCACAGTGCCAGATACATACATGCCCCCACAGTGCCAGATACATACATGCCCCCACAGTGCAGATACATACATGCCCCCACAGCGCAGATATGCCCCCACAGTGCCAGAAATGCCCCCACAGTGCCAGATACATTAATGCCCCCTCACAGTGCACAGATAAATGCCCCCCCCCCCCGCAGTGCCAGATAAATGAATGCCCCCCACAGTGCCAGATAAATGCCCCCACAGTGCCAGATACATAAATGCCCCCACAGTGCAAGATTCATAAATGCCCCCACAGTGCAGATATGACCCCACAGCGACAGATATGCCCCCACACTGTGCCAGTGCCCCCACAGTGCAGATATGCCCCCACACAGTGCCAGTGCCCCCACAGTGCAGATATGCCCCCACACAGTGCCAATGCCCCCACATAGTGCCAGTGCCCCCACAGTGCAAGATTCATAAATGCCCCCACAGTGCAGATATGACCCCACAGCGACAGATATGCCCCCACACTGTGCCAGTGCCCCCACAGTGCAGATATGCCCCCACACAGTGCCATTGCCCCCACAGTGCAGATATGCCCCCACATAGTGCCAATGCCCCCACATAGTGCCAGTGCCCCCACACAGTGCCAGTGCCCCCACACACAGTGCCAGTGCCCGGCCCCGACGATCCCAACATACCTGCGGCAACGCTGGGAGGGGACGTGCTGCTGTTGAGCCTGAGGGCCACCGACTGTTCCCGGCCGCTTGGTGCGCGCTGCGCGGCGTCTGACGTCAGACGCCGGCGCCGCGCAGCGCAGCGCACAGTTTTGAAAGGCCGGGGACGGCGGGGAGAGCTGCCTGCAGTGTACAGGGCCGGCTCCAGGTAAGACTATGGCGGCGCCAGCGCGCGGCGCCCATTAAGGGTGGCGCCCCGCGCGGCCGCTCTAGTCGAACGTGCCTAGAGCCGGCCCTGGATGGTGCCATGCATGTACTGTATTAAGTTTGGTGGCCATCTTAGTTAGGAAATAAAGCCTCCACATAGCAACCAACATGGAGTTCGTGAAGTAGCATATTCCACTGTTAATAATTATAATATCTGGAGACACCATGGGGGTCATTCCGAGTTGATCGCTCGCTAGCTACTTTTAGCAGCCGTGCAAACGCATAGTCGCCACCCACGGGGGAGTGTATTTTCGCTTTGCGAGTGAGCAAACGCCTGTGCTGCTGAGCTCTGCAAAGACATTTTGTGCAGTTTCTGAGTACTGCTGGACTTACTCAGCCCTTGCGATCACTTCAGTCTTTTTGGTGCCGGAATTGATGTCAGACACCCTGTTTACCATAAGAAAAAATTACATTGGACAGCAGATTATTTTTTGTCCAGTTTGAGAATAGATTACCATTTATATAGATATGTTATTACAATTTATTTTCTTCATGATAGTATACTGTACAGCGTAACTCTGCAATAACCACTACTGACGTCTGTATGCAGCATTACGTTTAATGTACACGTTACATAGTCATACAAAGGACTGAAAATTACAAATTATACCAACTACAAATATTTTTTTATATAGATTCTATTCCTTTATCTGTAAAACATGTGACACTATGTTATCATTTCAATTCTTAGTGCACTACACGGCATGAGTTTGTATATAGACTTTTAGAGAAGCCACAATATAGTAAATACAGAAATACAGAATGTAATTGACAACAGTCACTGATTTCTGAAATCAATAAGAAGTACTGTATAATCTTCTGAATAAGTGGCGCAGTAATGGGCAAAATGGGGGACTGATATATTTATGCATGGCTTATTTTGGCCAAAATATCTTATTGAGAATATTGATAGGTAAAGATAAAACTGTAAAATGCATCTTATAAAACTGCCATTGATAACACTAACAATAACGGACCTGGACGCAGCTGCATCCAGGTGGTCTGTGCACGTGTAGCGACCGCTGTGCGCGACTTTACACATTGCGGCCGCATCCAGGAAGGATGCTGCCACAGTGTGATTGAGAGCAGCAGCCGTCGGAGGGGCGGCGTTGGCAGGATGGACTGGGACCGTTTTTGGGACACGCAGCTGCCAGGGGTCAACCTTAGTTCTGATGTGTTCACAATCTAACTGCGTACGCATCGGGAGGCAGCCTTACACATGATGGGCGGCCCCCAGCATGTGGGGAGATGAACGCAGATCTGGCTGTGTATGCAGCCATCTACATTCATCTCTGAATAAGGACCTATGTAATCCAGCATTATCTGACCCTCTGCTTCTACGTGTAATAACACCATAGAGGACAGATGGACTTGTCTGTAGGTAATCAGTAGTAGTAGCTGACCATAGGCCTAACACATGTACACCCCAGTGTGACCAGCTCAGTCTCCAGCGTGTAGGTGTAGTCACAGGACTTCTGCTCCCGGCGTAGAACCATTATCTCTTGCTGGATCGGATAGGAGATCAGCTCTGGGCTCTCATTGCCGTCCCAGTCCACACAGGTAAACCTGAGACAATGCGCTTCTGCCACCACAGAGGGGAATCTGCTGGGGTCTGTATTCAGTCTGAGACAGAAAAGAAATCAGCAATTTTAAAAATGTATTAAAATGAAAACAAAAAAACAAAAACAAAACCCCCAATTAAAACATAAATATTCCCATCTGCAATCTGTAATTCAATTTAAAAAAAAGAACTACAGTATCAGTTAATTTAAATCTACACGGAACTTTCATCTAACTGTACTTAGACCATGGGAAAACAAATGCGCCATATTCCTGCTTTTTATACTGTACATCAGGGGTGGGGAACCTCCGGCCCGCAGGCCGTATACGGCCCTTGAAGCCGTTTGGTCCGGCCCACCAGCTGGTGTCAGTGAGACACGCTGCCGCTCAGTCCGGCGGCAGCGTGTCTCAGCTGTCACAACAGGGAGACGGAGGAGAGCGCGGCTGTCGAGTGGGAGCGGCGGCGTGTAGTACTTCAAACCAGCCGCCGGTCCGTGAGCCAATCAGAGCTCGCGGACCGGCAGCCAATCAGGAGCCGCGGCTGCCGGTCCGCGAGCTCTGATTGGCTCTCGAACCGGCGGCTGGTTTGAAGTACTACACGGCGCCGCCACTCCCACCCGACAGCCGCGCTCTCCTCCGTGTCTCACGGTAAGCAGCATGGAGGGGAGGGGGGAGGGCATCTGCATACCTGGCACTGTGGGGGGCATTTGTATACCTGGCACTGTGGGGTCATCTGTATACCTGGCACTGTGCGGGCATCTGCATACCTGGCACTGTGGGGTCATCTGTATACCTGGCACTGTGGGGGCATCTGCATACCTGGCACTGTGGGGGCATCTGTATACCTGGCACTGTGGGGGGCATTTGTATACCTGGCACTGTGGGGTCATCTGCATACCTGGCACTGTGGGGGCATCTGCATACCTGGCACTGTGGGGGCATCTGTATACCTGGCACTGTGGGGGGCATTTGTATACCTGGCACTGTGGGGTCATCTGTATACCTGGCACTGTGGGGGCATCTGCATACCTGGCACTGTGGGGGCATCTGTATACCTGGCACTGTGGGGGGCATTTGTATACCTGGCACTGTGGGGTCATCTGTATACCTGGCACTGTGGGGTCATCTGTATACCTGGCACTGTGGGGGCATCTGTATACCTGGCACTGTGAGGGGCATTTGTATACCTGGAACTGTGGGGGGCATTTGTATACCTGGCACTGTGGGGGCAATTGTGGATCTGGCACCGCACTATTGGGGGCATATGTGTATCACGTCCCATTTTAACTGGCCACACCCATTTATTTGGCGCGTCCGCGCCTCCGGCGCGCACACACAGTACCTCTAAGGGGCAGACCTACTGGGGGGCAGGGTAATTTTTTAAGTTGAGAATTTTTGTATGGCCCCCGAAGGATTTTATAAATATCCAAATGGCCCTCGGTAGAAAAAAGGTTCCCCACCCCTGCTGTACATAGAGGATGAGTAAAATGAAGATGTGAGATTATTCCTCCCCCTCTCTGTGAGTACGGTTATAGTTTGGATCCAGGTACATTACAGGCCACATTTATACCCCTTTCACATCGCAATGCTGGGTTGAACCCGGGAATTGAAAACGGGTCCTTCCCGGGCACGACCAGGGAATATGCCGGGTCAGGTTGCCATCGTGGGTAGGGGACTGTGGTGGCATCTGGGGCAGGTGCGGAGGCATCGAACAGGCAACCCGTTCACAGTCCACCTGTCCTGGTAATAACCCGGGAATAACCCTTCTTTATTCCTGGGTTGAATTACCGGGTCAGGCGACCCGGGAATTCGGCAGTGACGCCTTTGACACCGTACAGCGACCCACGCCAATCCGGCGACATACCGGGTTATTTGTGCCATGTGAAAAGGGTATTACTAAGCAGGTAAGGGAGTAACACTGGACAGGTGTATGGAAGGGGAAGGTGTTTGAGGTGAAATTATTTTGTTGCGATAAGCTTTAATTGCACTTAGGAGAGATGTGGAGAGTTAATAACAGAGAAGCAACCGCTTAGTAAATCTGTAGAGCAGCTCTATGTAGTGTGGGAACTTCTCTAATGTTCTTCTACCTTTTAAAAAATATCCATAAAGCTTATAGGAATGAAGTGACAACTATCCTTAATGTACTCAATAACGGGACACTCTTGAAGGGAACTGTATTTAGGAACAGTGTTCATGTAAATTAGCACCAGTGCCTGTATATAGAATTACCTGTAACCCCAGGGTGACAGAGAGCGGGTGTGAAGGTCCTCCATCCCCATCCTACTGTCCAGATAACTGGCATCAATGACACTGATGTCCACGGTCATGCTGGTAGGTAGCCGCCGACTTCTCCGCATTGTGCATCTGTCTCTGGGCTCTGTAGGGATGTCCTCATCCCTGGGCACATCCAGGGGACTGAAGTCAGAGAGATACCCCTCTGGTAGGAAGGCCGATGAGCAGACAGACATGAGGGCAGCCATCTGGGAAATAGAAAAAGCATGAGATAAATGTGTAGGTGTCCATATGAGAAATTAATGCGTGGTAAAAAATAATTGTTGAGTGGGGAGTGTGCTCTGTGCTGCCTCTCCTTCTGTAACTGCTGGGTCCCAGATCTCCATTCCTTAGTGATGGAGGTGCACCTACATCAGCGTGACCTCTGACCCTGACCACATGCACAGCTAGGGCTGGCAACAGGGGCATACAAGGGGGACAATCTTGGGAGCCCAGTTTTGGTGTCCCCCTTGCTAGTACCGCTGTTGTATTCAGCAGGGTCCAGCCACAGGCAGAAAGAGTGGTAGCCCAGTACAATAAAGTTTATTTGTTCCATGTCATGACATTGCCCCTCTGGATGAGCCGTGAAGAGGAGCAACAGCTTAAGCAGACAACAGGAGGTAAGAGAGGGTTGGGCTGGAGAGACATGGGTTGGGCAGGCATTGGGGGGGGGAGGGGGGGGGCTTGAGATAAAGTGGCACAAGGGGGATGGAGCTGAAGGCATGGGGGTGTGGAGGTACTGGGGTATAAGGTTGAAAGACACAGGGAGAGGGTAAAGTTGAGAGACATGGGGAGAGGGTAAGCTTGAGAGACACATGGGGAGTAGGAGGATGAGAAACCCAGTGGGTGGGGTGAGGCTGAGATATACAGGGGGTGTTGTGAGGCAGGGAGACACAGGGAGTGGGAAGAGGCTAAGAGACATGGAGAGGAGATGATGCTCAGAGTCCCAGGGGCAATGATTGGATGGCTGGAGATAGAGAGACAAGGGGATAAGGCAGGAGAGACACAGCAGGGATGGTGCTGGAGCGACACAGCTCAGGATGAGGCTGTAGAGATGGGGGGATGAGGCTGGAGCAACACAGGTGAAACGTATATTTGATATAATATGCCTTTAACCTCTGAACCAGAGATGCTCTGCAGAAAGAAGGATCTACACCTACTACAAGGGTAATAAAAAGCATAAGATAGGGGGCGCTAAATTCACCAGGCTAGAACCAGTATGATAATCAGAAAACATTACTAGACACATATGCAGTAACACAGTACAATACTACAAATGAAAACATTCACAGGGTATAATAACACACTGCATACAGTATATTGAGCCGGACAAATGTAAATGAATTTGAGCGACAGAACTGAATATAGGGCTATTGGAGACAAGGTTTTCCATTTTCAGACAAAGGGGCAGATTGACTAAGCGCCGGGTTAGAAAATGTATGTTCAAACCACACTGATTTACCATTAACCACTTTACTGACAAATTATTTTCCGAAAAAACGCTCAGATAATGTTTTTTTTTAATGAGTGAATTAGTAGTAGAATGTGTATTTAACCTTAATCAAAATGATTTTAGTAAAGAAAAAAATGTTTATATTTTTAAAAAAAAATCTCTCCAGAATCAGAACATCGGTTGCCAACATCGGAACATTGCGGCTTTCATCTTGAAAGCCGGGACTGCCACCAGGTACACAGGCGGTGCTTGGGGGGGGGTTCATTTATACTGGGCCGCTGGGTGGGGGGTCCTGCCGTAATGACCAATCAGCATTGATCGGCAGCACGGCAACACTGGGGTAGGGTGCCTTCCGGTTCCTCTGAGAGCAGCAGCGGGAAGTTTCTCTTCCCTGCCAATGCAAACACTGTCTATCTGACTGGTCACATCCTCTGCATCCAGGTCAGATAAGACACTTGCTGGTGTGGTCACATCTGATGTCAGGCAAGTAGTTATTAGCTATTGCTATTTGAAAAGCAAAGCAGTCTATCATCTATGGCTTTGTAACCCGACATTTAGTAAATCTGCCCCCCCTTCCAAAGTGTCCTGTGTTGTACTGGTACCTTTTCTTTTCTTTTCTTTATGAAAGTACAGTGCACAAACTTGCTGTCCTTAAAACTGAATTAAAATATATAATATAATAAAAACACCAAAAACACATAGGGGCAAATGTATCAAACCTTGGAGAGAGATAAAGTACCAATCAGCTTGTGTCATTTTTTTAAAGCCCGTTATTCTATCAAGACTTGATACATTTCCCCCTCAATAACACAAGAAGAGGATGACAACTTATTGTATTTAACAGACAAACGGAAAGTTTTGGAGAACTGAAGATTTGTATACATATCGGTACTTCATGTTCCGAAGAGGTAACATCTGAATCAAGAGAAGGGCATGGGGCTAGATTTACTAAGCGGTGGTTTTGACCACGTGTGTGTCTTGTATTTAATATTATTACGGTTTAAAATTTTGGAGTCAAGACCGCCGAGAATCTGAGGTTTACAAAACTTGCTGCTTAGTAAATGTAGCCTATGAAGTCAGTCGCTCTAAAAGCTTCTCACAGATGAGAACATCATTTAATATACATATATTATCTATTCTGTAAAATGACATACATTTACTATATAAAGAGCCACCCAGCTATTTCCACATTAAACTCCTCCCGCTGCCACCACCCCACCTCCTGTACAAGCAGCACAAATAATATCCACCCAGCTGAACACAAGGACAGAGAGACTGAGACACTACTTACAAAGACCAGCGATGCTCCTGTAAAGACCATTCTGCCTTTTCTATTGAGCGCTGTTTATGTCCCCAGTGATGCGATGGGTTTGGTATATCATCCCCAACATTCTCCCTATTTATACAATGTCTTACTCCAGGAACGGCCTCCATGTCAGGTACAAATCACTTTCCACCTTTTCTCCCCAAAGATTAAAACATTTCTGAAAATTCCTGAAGTTTTGTCTTTCCCCAGAGTCCATCCGTGTGATAGAGCTTGGTATTCCGGACTGTCCGACAGCCTCTCCTACAGAGTAATGTCAGTGGATACTGAAAGGGAATTAGAAAACTCTGCTGTACTTCCCCAATGTGAGGCTATAATTTATCTGCGTCCGGCCCTGTTATCTAGATCCATAAAGATAACGTCTCACTGTAACATTTCTCTATTAGTGTCCAGAAACCTAGAACCGTTTGTAATTCCGATGGACTGACCTGATAATAATTATCAGTATCACTGAAATCCGCATGGTGAAACTGCACCAAATCCAGGACTGCCAGCTAACATCCCAGCATGCAGGGAAAGGCTATTCAATTAAATATAGATAGAAGCAATAACCCCAAACCAGAATTTACTCGACTGTATTTTTACTAGTCATTTTTGATAAAATAACGTGTTCAAATTGAGCTTTGTTAGCAAATTCAACAAGGAACGGAAATAAATATTTAAAAGAAGGACCTAAAACGGGATCATTTTATATTAGTGATACACAATTTATTTATAGCAAAGGTAATATAACACAATATTAATAATGTGTAATATATAATATTAGTTCCTTGAAGTCAATAAGGTCATTAAAAGGAATCAACATGGATTTGTGAAGGACAGATCCTGTCAAACCAACTTACTTGGCTTTTATGAAACAGTAAGTGCAAACTTAGATCAGGGTAAAGAGGTGGATGTAATCTTTTTAGACTTTGCAAAAGCTTTCGACACTGTACCGCACATGAGACTTATCTACAAGCTACAAGAAATAGGGCTAGGAAACACAATATGCACTTGGATCAAAAATTGGTTAGATAATAGGGAGCAGCGCGTTGTTGTTAATGGATCTTTTTCAAATTGGACTGAAGTGCTAAGTGGTGTGCCACAAGGCTCAGTATTAGGACCGCTATTGTTCAATATTTTCATTAACAACCTAACAGAGGGTCTAGAGAGCATGGTGTCAATTTTTGCAGATGATACCAAATTGTGTAAAGTTATAAATACGGAGGGGGAAGCTTAGTCGCTTCAGAACGACTTAGTTAAATTAGAAGCATGGGTAGCGAAATGGAGAATGTGCTTCAATACAGACAAGTGTAAGGTAATGCACTGTGGTAACAAGAACAAAAATAACACCTACATACTAAATGGGGTAAAATTAGAGGATTCTGTACTGGAAAAGGACTTAGGTGTCCTCATAGATAGCAAACTAAGCAGTAGTACCCAAAGTAGGATTGCAGCAAAGAAGGCTAATAAGATATTAGCATGCATAAAATGGGGAATTGATGCTAGGGACGAGAGTGTTATACTCCCGTTGTATAAATCACTAGTGAGGCCACACCTTGAATACTGTGTACAATTCTGGACACCATACTACAAAAAGGATATCCTGGAGCTAGTAAAGATTCAGAGGCGGGCGACCAAACTAATTAAGGGCATGGAGACGCTGGAATATGAGGAAAGGCTTGCAAGGCTAGGCATGTTTATACTGGAAAAGAGGAGTCTAAGAGGGGACATGATCAACATCTACAAATATATAAGGGGACAATACACAGAGCTTGCACAGGACCTGTTTTTGGTTAGATCAACACAGAGAACTCGTGGACACTCGGTCAGGTTAGAGGAGAGGAGATTCCGCACAATACTGCGTAAAGGCTTTTTCACGGTAAGGACGATACGTGTTTGGAATTCCCTGCCTGAGGGAGTTGTAATGGCAGACTCAGTCAACACCTTTAAGAATGGATTAGATAAATTCCTAATGGATAAGGATATCCAGGGTTACGGGGCATAGTCACGCACTATGGTTATTATAAAAAAGAGGGGTAAAACGTAACGGCTGTCATCAACTTCAGTCAAAATTTTATACCAAATTATCCTGCATTGGAGACCACAAATAGGTTGAACTTGATGGACAATTGTCTTTTTTCGACCTTAGATACTAAGTTACTGTTACCCAATTCTGGGCCATTGGAGGGGCGCAGCCCACTAATAAAAGGGGATGACATGTCAACCTTTGAAGTGCATAGTATTTTACATTGTAGGTTTTTTGTTTTGGTGGGGTGAGTCCACACCTCCCTGTGATTTGGCCACACCCCCTTCAGTACCCGGGCCCTGTGCATGTCTCTGTGGACCTGGTGGTGCTCTTATATGACACCTTTCAAACACATTTATTGGAAATATCAAAGACATCTGATATACTGTACAATTGCTGTTTGTAACCCCCTATATTTGGCAGTGTTATGTATGTATAACTGTAATATCACAGATATGTGCTACTGGATCAATTTCCTCAAAAAAAATGAGCACGTCTAATTTTTTTGTTTGATTTGGTTTTCTTCATCTCCTTTCAGGCCTTGTGTGGGAATCTGTGGTAGTTTTAGGCTGAATTTCAGCAGAAATCTAAAGAATTCTGATGGGTTCACAAACTTTCCAGCACTATAGTATATTTGGAGTGGTGGAGATGCACTAAATAAATAAATAAATAAATAAATAAATAAATACAGTAGATGAGTGCAGTAATTGTGTGTAAAGTTCTATATTTTAATTCACAATACTCATGTGATGGGAAAACCTAAATAAAATCAAACAAATCTGAATCCATGATACAGGAAAAAAGATAAATATAATTTAATAAATAGGAAAGAACATTTATGAATAACAAAAATAATAATAATTAAAAATTCTTATTAATAATAATAATAATAATAATAATAATAGTATTAATAATTTAGTAATAATAATAATAATAATAATAATAATAATAATAATAATAATAATATTATTATTATTATTATTCCGAGGGCTCCATCTGTATATTCACATTGTGTAATTGACATTATTATAAGTAACATTTGATGTAAATATCCCTGGCGTAGGAGAATATCATTAAACATACAAAGTAAACCAGTTTTACAATACGATCTGCAGTTCATGTATTCAAATTTGTCTCTTATTATGATGTCATTATTTCTCTCCATATTGTGGTGTATTTAGGGCTTGGACATGATCTCTCTATTTTCCCAGTTTATGAGCTCACGTTATCGTCATCTGATACTGATAAGGGTGATAGTTGTGTTAGTGTCCGGCTGTCATTGTCGTCTGGTTAATTAGTGACTATGGGATTCCGCAGAGGGAGAGAAGACGTCCCTGACGTGTAAATTCACCCAAAACGTCACAATAAATATATAAAGGGCAAAATAAATAAATAAATAAAAACCTGGTGCTATAGAAACTGAATATTAGGCTACATGTATCTCTGGAAGTCCCAGAACTGATTGAATTCCTTATAAAAAGAGGACTTCTGCGTGTAACTATACAGTTCACTACCAGGACCTCTAGCAATGACATCTAGGAGAACAATGGCCACCAACTGGATGATGACAGGGGTAAGAAAATGATCTTCTGTTTGTCCAAAGGAACATAGAGAATGCGCTTTGGGGTTGAGGACTGTTACATTGTGCTCGAGCCTCTACACAGAAATTTTATTTTAAACAATGGACCGGGCTGGGTTCCGATGAGAACAGTTCTGTAAAGGTGATTCCAAAACGCCTGTTCCCTTTTCATATTCATTTTTAGTATTTATATATCATTGGCACTGGCTCCATTCAGGAGACTATAGGGGAGATGTATCAAAGCGTGGAGAGAGATAATGTGGAGAGAGATAAAGTACCAACCAATCAGCTCCTGTCATGTTACAGGCTATGGTAGAAAAATGACAGTTAGGAGCTGATTGGTTGGTACTTTCTCTCCCTCCATGATTTGATAAATCTCCTCATGTATGCCCTTATTTATCAATGAGTGATACATTTCACTGTGAGTGATAAATAGCACCAGCCAATAACCTCCTAACTGTCATTTTTCAAACACATCCGGTGACATGAAAGTTAGGAGCTGATTGGCTGGTGCAATTTATCACTCACAGTGAAATGTATCACTCATTGATAAATAAGGGCAGAGCCAGCCTTAGGTATAGGCAAACTAGGCAATTGCCTAGGGCATCTGGTATGCCTAGGGGCACAAGCAGCTTCTGCTGATTAAAATGATATGCGGCATGCCTATATTCTGTGTGTAGCATTTCGTATGCAGATACAGCCACAGTCGCACACAGTATATAGGCATGCCGCATATCATTTTAATCAGCAGAAGCTGCTTGTGCATCCTAGCCACATAGCACTGCCAATAAGATGCTTTTTCATAAAAAATAGGCACCCGACGTTAGCAGAGCTGCCAGTTGACTCACGCCAGGAACTATATGTGTCATTATTTGTATAAGGGCATTAATAATGTGTAAGGGGCATAATGTGTTTCATTATGTGTATAAGGGCACTAATAATGTGCGGCATATGTGTAAGGGACATTGTGTGTCATTATGTGTATAAGGGCATTAACAATGTGTGGCATATGTGTAAGGGAAATTATGTGTATAAGAGCATTAATAAGGGTTGGCATAATGTGTAAGGCACACTATGTTTATAAGGACATTAATAATGTGTGTCATATGTGTAAGGGGCATTACTGTGTGGTATTATGTGTATAAATGCGTTACCAATGTGTGGCATTATGTGTATAAGGTGCTCTACTGTGTGGCGTAACATATAGAAAGGGCACTACTGTGTCGTCTAATGTGAATAAAGAGCAAGATGGTGTGGTGTAATGTGAATAAGGAGCAATATGGTGTGGTGTAATGAGAATAAAGAGCAAGATGGTGTGGTGTAATGTGAATAAGGAGCAATATGGTGTGGTGTAATGAGAATAAAGAGCAATATGGTGTGGTGTAATGTGAATAAGGAGCAATTTAGTATGATGTTATGTGAATGAGGGGCACTACTGTGAGAAGTAACGTATATAAGGTAAATTGGTCCTACTGTGTGATGTAATGTGAATAACGGACACTATCATATGATAAATAGTGAATAAAGTTGCACTATTGTGTGGTGTAATTTGAATTGGGGGTACTATTGTGTGGCCATGTCCCTTGCCAGCAAAAACACATACATTTTTGGGTTGTGCGCCGAATGTGCACACTGTTCTTATTTACATTACAGGGTGTAGGAAAACAAAAAAAGGACTGCTATGGGTGATGGTGCTGGGAAAGGGGTGCAGGGTCAGAGGCGGAACTAGCGGTGGTGCTAGGGGGCACCAGCCAAAATATTGCCTAGGGCATCATATTGTTTAGGGCCGGCTCTGAATAAGGGCAATAGTTCTGAAAAATGATTACAGACGGCATGTTCTGTAACATGGCGCCATGCTCTTGTATGATCTTTGAGAATAAGGGGCATAGTAGATGTGTGTAACACGCGTTACATCACACTAGCGGCACACATCTGTGGTAAATAGGTCTGTTAATAATGATATTTTATATCCATGAAGAGAGACACTGACATGGAACAGATTTACCTAGATTAGACATACGTGTCATTACACTCAGCAACCTACAAGATGTGTCTGTTCCCATTTATAAATACTAGATATGAAAAATGGTTATGGTTGCTACGGGATACAGCACAAGTTCCTGAGGACCAGTTCTCCTCAAGTAAGCCTGAGACAGTAGCTACAGTAGCAGTTTGCAGTGTTTTATAAGGGGTCTATGTACTAAGCCTTGGAGAGAGATAAAGTAGAAGCCAATCAGCTCCTCGCTGCCATGTCACAGGCTGTTTGACAAATGACAGCTAGGAGCTGATTGGCTGGTACTTTATCTCCGTCCACTTTATCTCTCTTCAGGGTTTAGTACATAGATCTCATAGACCCCTAAATATTTTGCCCAGATTGTGATGATTTGAGGCCCCATCCTGAGAACTGTGATATTGGGGTAAATGTAATATAACAGCCTGCGAGATGCAGCACCAGCGAGTTCCTGGCGAGTCGGCCGGATGTCTCATGTGGGAAGCTATTTACTGCTCATCTGTCTCTTAAAGAAATGAGGTAGAAACACTTTGTACTGTAGGTAACATCTCCACGATTCACAGGTGGCTTCCGTTCTGCTGCTGAGCCTCATCCCCTGTGCCCATGGAGCAGAGATACATCCCCCTAGGGCGTACGAGTGGGATTCCCGTCCAGTCCCGAGTGTGGAATGTCCATTCATGCTGGACACGACACTGCCCCCACGTGTGAAGGTCAACATGAAGGTCAGCAGCGGGAGTTATGTACAAGCCATGACAAACAGCATCAGGAGCCGGTCAGTCTCTCCATGGGAATACAGGTAAATATTATATGAGTGTGACATTAATGTTATATATATGTAGAACCAGGGAAACTTACAGTGCATAAGCGTACCTCCAAAGCCAAAAATCAGGACAATACCGGCCACATCTCAATCTGCTATAGTCATGTTTATCTATCCCATCATCTGTATAACCGGGATCATGTCCAATACACAGGCTGCCTCGTTATGCTTGTGAGCAATTGGGAGAATTCCTGCAACAGCATAAATAGGAATTCACAGGAAAAAGCAAAACCAAACACAAACCATTAAAAACTTCTATAATTCTCCAGTGAAGATAAAGAGGTATAAAGGTCGATTTTGTGCATTTTTACTGTTTGTTTTTTTTTTGGTCCAATTTTACAAGATGTTAAAGGACTGCATTTAGTTCCAATGCTTCATTTAAACCCCTTGGGTATAACGAATTTAGCTGAAAGGTCCAAAAGATTTCCTGTCGACACAATCTGGTATATCTATCACCTCCACGATACGTAGGTGGGATATGTTCTAAACCAACTACTCTTAGGGAGCTGGGGTCTTACCCCAGCTCCCTAAGAGTAGTTGGATTAGAACATATCCCACCAGATTGTGTCGACAGGAAATCTTTTGGACCTTTCAGCAAAATTCGTTATACCCAAGGGGTTTAAATGAAGCATTGGAACTAAATGCAGTCCTTTAACATCTTGGGATAATAATTAATAAAAAATAAAAAACAAAAAATTATAAAAAACAATAAAAAGTAACATTATATCAAGAAAATTGTTTACACTATAAAGATATGCTAATATCAATATTGTTGGAGGTAATTATAGGTCAACACCACAAGATGTCGCCAAAAATACTATTTTCCAGAATATACTGATTTCCCTATACATTCACTTGTATATGTTTGTAGTTAATATAAGTTAATATAAATTTATATTAATTCTCATGTGTACTCTCTGGAGGTTTCCAGGTTCTTATATCTCTGTTCACCAATACAACTTATCCCTAATTTGTCTATTTACTAATTGTTTGAAAACACAGTATAGCTATATGGTTAGAATAAAGAAAATGCTCTCTGATCTTTGGGGAATGGGCTTTTCATCTGTTTATTTAACTACAATTGCTGTTAACAGTAGATTCTAGACATTTATATTGATTCTACCGAAGTATGACTATATTAACTATACCGAACTATGGGCAAGTATGCCATTAGTATTGTTAGCAATGGGTTTGATCTGCCAATACATGACGCACTTCCGGTGGGCAGCGTCATGAAGGATTTTGGTCATGTGACCGGGACCTCGGTGCTGGTATTACCACTCCCATTTCCGGAGGATTACGATGCGGAGGAGTCCGGTCACGTGACCGTGACTTCTATGCCGTGATCGCGAGAACTAGTGCCGATCACGTGGTTGTAAATAATGTCACGTGATCGGCATAACGAAATCAAGCAACCTATAGGGCTCTGGCATGCGTTCCAGAGCCAGGAAATGCTGCAATGCGGTCACATGACCCTAAGTAAAACCAGGAAGTGTTTGCACTAAGTTTTGGTGTAAAATATATGAAATAAATAACAAAAAGATATTTAAAATACATGTACACTTGTCTCCATTAATTTATAGTCATCTAAACTGGATATAACTTTATTTTTAGCATTTTATAAGGATTGTGATTAAACACAGCTGTAATCAGTGGGCAATCAGCACAGCCTATAAAAAGGGCATCTACACAGTAGACACTTATACCTTGACAAAGCTGTTGACACAGCGAAACGCGTCGGTTTTAAGGAGCCTGCTATCACAGATACCGCACCAATCCTGGAATACGCCTAGAAGTCTGCCTACGATCTCGAACGGGGCACCTGTTGTCGTCCAAGAAAGGAGCACATGACCAAGCTTTCCAACAGGACTGCAATTGTCCATCAGCAACCAAAGGTCATTTCATCTTACTCCATATGGACTAAACAATTTACAACAAGTGGCATCTACATCCCCTGGACTGTGGCATTTCTTCCAAGGATTACAAACAGGAGACTGTGTGTGGCTTCCTTATGTGGTAATATACCAAACATCTCACTGTGCTGTGCTTGCCCTTTTTCTGTCTATATTTAGACTGATTTTCATTTATTTTACATGTAATTGCTAGTTGCAACTAGGTTTTTTAAAGTTTCAGAATAAAAAGATATATATTGTTTTATATCCAGTTCTTAGCGCTGTACATTTTTTCTCTTTATACAGGACTAGGCGTAGAGCCTGGTGCTGGTTGTTAAAATACGGGGGATCCCCTGTCATTTCCCCCCCCGTATTTTTCCAACCAGGACCGGCTCAAAGAGCCCGAGGCTGGTTATGCTTAGGAGTGGGGACCCCACGCAATTTTTTTCAGTGTTTTTAACCCATTCCCACCCCTTCCCACTGAAAAACATGCTCTGATCTCTCCATATTATTTATGTCGGTAAAAAATAAAAATATTATTTTAAAAAATATATTAAATAATACTTGTGGCTCCTAAATAGACAAACCAAATAGATAATCCCTTCTAATATAAATAGATATGCTATTAGCAATCAAAAAAACACACAAAAAAAACATGTTTTTAAGTTTTTTTATTAGATCACGACAGCAAAATGAGGCGGAATGAAATTGACGAAATGACTGTCGAAAAGCACTGTTGTCGAATCGACATTCTTCAATTGAATATACTTTTGTCGAAAAGCTGCATTTTTACCATTGCAGACATGTTGAATTTTGAAAATGTCGAATTTCAAAAAGTCGAATCTGAAAGTGAAACGGCAGGTTTTTTGACGAAAAGTACTGTATTGCATTGTCGAATCCAATTCGACATGTTTTTTTTGTCGAAAATTACCCGTTTTTCGACATTTGCGGCAATTCGACCGCAATTGCATATGGCTGAGTCTGTGCAGAATTATGCTACAACTGCAGGAGGCGTCTTAGGGGGTAATTCAGAGTTGATCGCAGCAGCAAATTTGTTAGCAGTTGGCCAAAACCATCATGTGCACTGCAGGTGTGACAGATGTAACATGTGCAGAGAGAGTTTGATTTGGGTTGGTTATATTGTTTCTGTGAAGGGTAAATACTGGCTGCTTTATTTTTACACTGCAATTTAGATTTCAGTTTGAACACACCCCACCCAAATCTAACTCTCTCTGCACATGTTATATCCCCCCCCCCCCCCCTGCAGTGCACATGGTTTTGCCCAACTGCTAACAAATTTGCTGCTGCGATCAACTCTGAATTAGGCCCTTAGATAAAGACTCCCACTGCAGGCTTGTCTGATCTACTGTCATTGTATGAAGATGCAGAATCTGATCAACTACGTGAGCATTACACATCTGAGTAACCCTTACTCAGGGTATCCAGGGAAATCACACTGCTGGGGCCAGTGCAGCTGGCTGTCACCAACCTCAAATGCCAGTAGCGTACCAATCATGCTGCAGCGTTTGGGGCGCTGCAAGCGGGAGATCTGCACATGCTCAGTGTGGTTCCTGCACATGAAAAATAGTCTATAAGGAGACATCTGATTGGCTACTTCTAGTATCTGCATATTGTGCGCAGCTTAAACATGACAATAATGTGTTTGTGTTGGAGTATCTGACAAATCATTTTAGCTGCATTCAGCATTTTTGATTGTCTATTTCCACCAGCTCTAACGTGGACAGTTACAGATTCCCGGCCGTCATTAATGAGGCGAGATGTCTCCACAATGGGTGTGTGGACTCGAAGGGTAACGTAGACCTCAGCATGAACTCCGCCCCCATCAGACGGGAGATCCTGGTCCTGCGCCGTGAGATGAGAGGATGTGTCCCTACCTATAGGCTGGAGAAGCAGCTGGTTACCGTGGGCTGCACCTGCGTCCGACCCGTCACCCAGTATCTCATATAAGTGATGAAAGTGCGTCCATTACCAAATGTATCTGTCTCATGTCGGGATGTGTAGTATTTTATGATATTATTTCTAGAAACGTGAAGAAGTGTTCCCGTACGCCTGTACGGCAATGTATTTATTTTTTGCTAAAAAGTAATGTTAAATTATATAAATTATACCAGTTATCTGATATTTATTAAAAATATATTCCGCAGATTTGATGTCAATACTAATATTTACTAAATAACGCCACAAGACTGAATACAACAAATACTAAAAGTGCCAGGAACAAGTGCGCAGAACACACCACATGCAGCAGTCAGGACTGTGCTTCCACTGTAGGGCTTTTCTAGTGTCAGTATTAGAGGATGGTGACAATATTCAGGCAGATGTCATGATTTCTGTACAAATTAATGCAGATTTGCAGAACATTTAATGACCAATGAGAATTGAGTCCGGTTCAAGTGCCGGCCTGGGGGGTCCCATGTTTTGGACTTAAATCTTAGGACTGTTAGGGACCCAGTTGATGAGGTCACCTGGCCGCAGTAGGTGGGTCCATATTTTCTGGCCAAAAATGATGCTAAAAACCTCTGCACATGTTGTTCTGCCCCACCTGCAGTGCAACATGGTTTTACCCAGGTGCAGTTACTTCCTCTTTTCTACCCAGGAGGGGGATGGCAACAGAGCCTGAAAAGCGGGACTGTCATGCCCAAAGTGGTATAGTTGGGGGATATGTAATGGTCACTGGACGAGGTAAAAAGTACAGGAGAATACACTCTCCTTAGATACATAGGGCCTGATTCTGAGTTGGATCCCTCTGATAAAACAGACCTTTTAGAGCCAACTTCGCATGTGCCTGAATCAGAAAACATGGTGTGCACGTGCCCCGCTGCATCTTGTGTGAATGGAGACCGGTGTACAGTAAGTGTTTCTGGATAGCGTTTATCAAAATGCACTGAGCAGCTATTTCTGATGGGAGCGCCATGGGTGTGTACAAACAGCTACAAACGGTTCGTGTGTGCGGGGAAGGGTGTCTCTGAAGATGCAAGGGCCATTTCTAATGATGACAGCTTCACCTGCTGATATTAGAACAGTGAGTGGGATTGGCTTGCACTATCAGACACGCAGTTTGCAACTCAGTTGGGCCGATTGTTGCATTTGCATGTAAGAGTGAGTACAATGCCGCAGCCTAAGGGAAACACGGCTGCAGGAGCATGCAATTCGGAATAAGTCCCTTACTTTGGTAGATCATTGCCTTTAGAACTGATGTCTTTCATGTTTGTGGAGTCTTTCAGGTTTCCATAGGTGATGCACAGCCTAGATGGCAAGAATCTAGATGCTCCTATTTCTCAACTAAAGCCCGGTCCTGCTTTATTTGCGGAAAATGGGCCTAAATCAAGTTTGATTGCAAAAGCAAAATCTTCCTCTAATGGGCAAAACCATGTGCACTACAGGTGAGGCAGATGTAACATGTGCAGAGAGAGTTAGATTTGGGTGGGTTATATTTTTTCTATGCAGGGTAAATACTGGCTGCTTTATTTTTACACTGCAATTTAGATTTCAGTTTGAACACACCCCACCCAAATCTAACTCTCTCTGCACGTTACATCTGCCCCACCTGCAGTGCACATGGTTTTGCTCATTAGAGGAAAATTTTGCGATCAACCTTGAATCAGGCCCAATGTCACCGACTTACAGTATAGGGGAATTCAATTTTGGCCGAAAGGTGCACATTGACATTACCATCTCACACTCTCCACCTAGTGCTAACCCCAAAAATGTAGAAAAAATGTGCTGGACACTTTAGATCGACCTTTCATCCGCTGACTTTTTGTACCTGATGATCTAATGCATGTCGACCTGTACATTGCTGATCTATCATCCAGATACCCTGCTAGGTTGTAAAAAGTGAATGTTTACTATACAACGCAGGAGTCCGTCTTTCGCTATCTTTCTGACCATCCCAATGAGAAGACAGGACATCCACAGAGGTGTAGAAATTCTTTTGAAGAAAGACGATAGAAATTTCTCAAGGAGAGCATCTGGCCAGGCCACTATCCTTCCTGATTGTGGGGATCATTTATCAATGAGTGATAAAACTAGTGAATGATAAAACTTGTTGAAGATTATAAATGATGCTCCATCCAATCAGCTCCTAACTGTCATGTGTTTGAAAAATGACAGTTGGGAGACGATTGGCTGGAACACCATCTACAATACACAACAAGTTTTAGCATTCACAATGACTTTTATCTAGAGATGAGCGCCTGAAATTTTTCGGGTTTTGTGTTTTGGTTTTGGGTTCGGTTCCGCGGCCGTGTTTTGGGTTCGAACGCGTTTTGGCAAAACCTCACCGAATTATTTTTGTCGGATTCGGGTGTGTTTTGGATTCGGGTGTTTTTTTCAAAAAACCCTAAAAAACAGCTTAAATCATAGAATTTGGGGGTAATTTTGATCCCAAAGTATTATTAACCTCAAAAAACATAATTTACACTCATTTTCAGCCTATTCTGAACACATCACACCTCACAATATTATTTTTAGTCCTAAAATTTGCACCGAGGTCGCTGTGTGAGTAAGATAAGCGACCCTAGTGGCCGACACAAACACCGGGCCCATCTAGGAGTGGCACTGCAGTGTCACGCAGGATGTCCCTTCCAAAAAACCCTCCCCAAACAGCACATGACGCAAAGAAAAAAAGAGGCGCAATGAGGTAGCTGTGTGAGTAAGATTAGCGACCCTAGTGGCCGACACAAACACCGGGCCCATCTAGGAGTGGCACTGCAGTGTCACGCAGGATGGCCCTTCCAAAAAACCCTCCCCAAACAGCACATGACGCAAAGAAAAAAAGAGGCGCAATGAGGTAGCTGTGTGAGTAAGATTAGCGACCCTAGTGGCCGACACAAACACCGGGCCCATCTAGGAGTGGCACTGCAGTGTCACGCAGGATGGCCCTTCCAAAAAACCCTCCCCAAACAGCACATGACGCAAAGAAAAAAAGAGGCGCAATGAGGTAGCTGACTGTGTGAGTAAGATTAGCGACCCTAGTGGCCGACACAAACACCGGGCACATCTAGGAGTGGCACTGCAGTGTCACGCAGGATGTCCCTTCCAAAAAACCCTCCCCAAACAGCACATGACGCAAAGAAAAAAAGAGGCGCAATGAGGTAGCTGTGTGAGTAAGATTAGCGACCCTAGTGGCCGACACAAACACCGGGCCCATCTAGGAGTGGCACTGCAGTGTCACGCAGGATGTCCCTTCCAAAAAACCCTCCCCAATCAGCACATGATGCAAAGAAAAAGAAAAGAAAAAAGAGGTGCAAGATGGAATTATCCTTGGGCCCTCCCACCCACCCTTATGTTGTATAAACAAAACAGGACATGCACACTTTAACCAACCCATCATTTCAGTGACAGGGTCTGCCACACGACTGTGACTGATATGACGGGTTGGTTTGGACCCCCCCCAAAAAAGAAGCAATTAATCTCTCCTTGCACAAACTGGCTCTACAGAGGCAAGATGTCCACCTCATCTTCACCCTCCGATATATCACCGTGTACATCCCCCTCCTCACAGATTATCAATTCGTCCCCACTGGAATCCACCATCTCAGCTCCCTGTGTACTTTGTGGAGGCAATTGCTGCTGGTCAATGTCTCCGCGGAGGAATTGATTATAATTCATTTTAATGAACATCATCTTCTCCACATTTTCTGGATGTAACCTCGTACGCCGATTGCTGACAAGGTGAGCGGCGGCACTAAACACTCTTTCGGAGTACACACTTGTGGGAGGGCAACTTAGGTAGAATAAAGCCAGTTTGTGCAAGGGCCTCCAAATTGCCTCTTTTTCCTGCCAGTATAAGTACGGACTGTGTGACGTGCCTACTTGGATGCGGTCACTCATATAATCCTCCACCATTCTATCAATGTTGAGAGAATCATATGCAGTGACAGTAGACGACATGTCCGTAATCGTTGTCAGGTCCTTCAGTCCGGACCAGATGTCAGCATCAGCAGTCGCTCCAGACTGCCCTGCATCACCGCCAGCGGGTGGGCTCGGAATTCTGAGCCTTTTCCTCGCACCCCCAGTTGCGGGAGAATGTGAAGGAGGAGATGTTGACAGGTCGCGTTCCGCTTGACTTGACAATTTTGTCACCAGCAGGTCTTTCAACCCCAGCAGACCTGTGTCTGCCGGAAAGAGAGATCCAAGGTAGGCTTTAAATCTAGGATCGAGCACGGTGGCCAAAATGTAGTGCTCTGATTTCAACAGATTGACCACCCGTGAATCCTTGTTAAGCGAATTAAGGGCTGCATCCACAAGTCCCACATGCCTAGCGGAATCGCTCCGTGTTAGCTCCTTCTTCAATGCCTCCAGCTTCTTCTGCAAAAGCCTGATGAGGGGAATGACCTGACTCAGGCTGGCAGTGTCTGAACTGACTTCACGTGTGGCAAGTTCAAAGGGCATCAGAACCCTGCACAACGTTGAAATCATTCTCCACTGCACTTGAGACAGGTGCATTCCATCTCCTATATCGTGCTCAATTGTATAGGCTTGAATGGCCTTTTGCTGCTCCTCCAACCTCTGAAGCATATAGAGGGTTGAATTCCACCTCGTTACCACTTCTTGCTTCAGATGATGGCAGGGCAGGTTCAGTAGTTTTTGGTGGTGCTCCAGTCTTCTGTACGTGGTGCCTGTACGCCGAAAGTGTCCCGCAATTTTTCTGGCCACCGACAGCATCTCTTGCACGCCCCTGTCGTTTTTTAAAAAATTCTGCACCACCAAATTCAAGGTATGTGCAAAACATGGGACGTGCTGGAATTTGCCCATATTTAATGCACACACAATATTGCTGGCGTTGTCCGATGCCACAAATCCACAGGAGAGTCCAATTGGGGTAAGCCATTCCGCGATGATCTTCCTCAGTTGCCGTAAGAGGTTTTCAGCTGTGTGCGTATTCTGGAAAGCGGTGATACAAAGCGTAGCCTGCCTAGGAAAGAGTTGGCGTTTGCGAGATGCTGCTACTGGTGCCGCCGCTGCTGTTCTTGCGGCGGGAGTCCATACATCTACCCAGTGGGCTGTCACAGTCATATAGTCCTGACCCTGCCCTGCTCCACTTGTCCACATGTCCGTGGTTAAGTGGACATTGGGTACAACTGCATTTTTTAGGACACTGGTGAGTCTTTTTCTGACGTCCGTGTACATTCTCGGTATCGCCTGCCTAGAGAAGTGGAACCTAGATGGTATTTGGTAACGGGGGCACACTGCCTCAATAAATTGTCTAGTTCCCTGTGAACTAACGGCGGATACCGGACGCACGTCTAACACCAACATAGTTGTCAAGGACTCAGTTATCCGCTTTGCAGTAGGATGACTGCTGTGATATTTCATCTTCCTCGCAAAGGACTGTTGAACAGTCAATTGCTTACTGGAAGTAGTACAAGTGGGCTTACGACTTCCCCTCTGGGATGACCATCGACTCCCAGCGGCAACAACAGCAGCGCCAGCAGCAGTAGGCGTTACACGCAAGGATGCATCGGAGGAATCCCAGGCAGGAAAGGACTCGTCAGACTTGCCAGTGACATGGCCTGCAGGACTATTGGCATTGCTGGGGAAGGAGGAAATTGACACTGAGGGAGTTGGTGGGGTGGTTTGCGTGAGCTTGGTTACAAGAGGAAGGGATTTACTGGTCAGTGGACTGCTTCCGCTGTCACCCAAAGTTTTTGAACTTGTCACTGACTTATTATGAATGCGCTGCAGGTGACGTATAAGGGAGGATGTTCCGAGGTGGTTAACGTCCTTACCCCTACTTATTACAGCTTGACAAAGGGAACACACGGCTTGACACCTGTTGTCCGCATTTCTGGTGAAATACCTCCACACCGAAGAGCTGATTTTTTTTGGTATTTTCACCTGGCATGTCAACGGCCATATTCCTCCCACGGACAACAGGTGTCTCCCCGGGTGCCTGACTTAAACAAACCACCTCACCATCAGAATCCTCCTGGTCAATTTCCTCCCCAGCGCCAGCAACACCCATATCCTCCTCATCCTGGTGTACTTCAACACTGACATCTTCAATCTGACTATCAGGAACTGGACTGCGGGTGCTCCTTCCAGCACTTGCAGGGGGCATGCAAATAGTGGAAGGCGCATGCTCTTCACGTCCAGTGTTGGGAAGGTCAGGCATCGCAAACGACACAATTGGACTCTCCTTGTGGATTTGGGATTTCAAAGAACGCACAGTTCTTTGCGGTGCTTTTGCCAGCTTGAGTCTTTTCAGTTTTCTAGCGAGAGGCTGAGTGCTTCCATCCTCATGTGAAGCTGAACCACTAGCCATGAACATAGGCCAGGGCCTCAGCCGTTCCTTGCCACTCCGTGTGGTAAATGGCATATTGGCAAGTTTACGCTTCTCCTCCGACAATTTTATTTTAGGTTTTGGAGTCCTTTTTTTTCTGATATTTGGTGTTTTGGATTTGACATGCTCTGTACTATGACATTGGGCATCGGCCTTGGCAGACGACGTTGCTGGCATTTCATCGTCTCGGCCATGACTAGTGGCAGCAGCTTCAGCACGAGGTGGAAGTGGATCTTGATCTTTCCCTAATTTTGGAACCTCAACTTTTTTGTTCTCCATATTTTATAGGCAGAACTAAAAGGCACCTCAGGTAAACAATGGAGATGGATGGATTGGATAGTTTACTAGTATACAATTATGGACGGACTGCCACGGTTAGGTGGTATAAAAAAACCACGGTTAGGTGGTATATATTATAATAATAATACAATTATGGATGGACGGACTGCCTGCCGACTGCCGACACAGAGGTAGCCACAGCCGTGAACTACCGCACTGTACACTGGTTGATAAAGAGATAGTAGTATACTCGTAACAACTAGTATGACACTATGACGACGGTATAAAGAATGGAAAAAAAACCACGGTTAGGTGGTATATATTATAATAATAATACAATTATGGATGGACGGACTGCCTGCCGACTGCCGACACAGAGGTAGCCACAGCCGTGAACTACCGCACTGTACACTGGTTGATAAAGAGATAGTAGTATACTCGTAACAACTAGTATGACACTATGACGACGGTATAAAGAATGGAAAAAAAACCACGGTTAGGTGGTATATATTATAATAATAATACAATTATGGATGGACGGACTGCCTGCCGACTGCCGACACAGAGGTAGCCACAGCCGTGAACTACCGCACTGTACACTGGTTGATAAAGAGATAGTAGTATACTCGTAACAACTAGTATGACACTATGACGACGGTATAAAGAATGAAAAAAAAACCACGGTTAGGTGGTATATATTATAATAATAATACAATTATGGATGGACGGACTGCCTGCCGACTGCCGACACAGAGGTAGCCACAGCCGTGAACTACCGCACTGTACACTGGTTGATAAAGAGATAGTAGTATACTCGTAACAACTAGTATGACACTATGACGACGGTATAAAGAATGGAAAAAAAACCACGGTTAGGTGGTATATATTATAATAATAATACAATTATGGATGGACGGACTGCCTGCCGACTGCCGACACAGAGGTAGCCACAGCCGTGAACTACCGCACTGTACACTGGTTGATAAAGAGATAGTAGTATACTCGTAACAACTAGTATGACACTATGACGACGGTATAAAGAATGGAAAAAAAACCACGGTTAGGTGGTATATATTATAATAATAATACAATTATGGATGGACGGACTGCCTGCCGACTGCCGACACAGAGGTAGCCACAGCCGTGAACTACCGCACTGTACACTGGTTGATAAAGAGATAGTAGTATACTCGTAACAACTAGTATGACACTATGACGACGGTATAAAGAATGGAAAAAAAACCACGGTTAGGTGGTATATATTATAATAATAATACAATTATGGATGGACGGACTGCCTGCCGACTGCCGACACAGAGGTAGCCACAGCCGTGAACTACCGCACTGTACACTGGTTGATAAAGAGATAGTAGTATACTCGTAACAACTAGTATGACACTATGACGGTATAAAGAAAGAAAAAAAAATACCACGGTTAGGTGGTATATATTGTAATACAATTATGGATGGACGGACTGCCTGCCGAGTTCCGACTGCCGACACAGAGGTAGCCACAGCCGTGAACTACCGCACTGTACTGTGTCTGCTGCTAATATAGACTGGTTGATAAAGAGATAGTATACAATACATACAACAATGAATATACTACTATACTGGTGGTCAGGCACTGGTCACCACTAGTCACACTGGCAGTGGCACTCCTGCAGCAAAAGTGTGCACTGTTTAATTTTAAATTAATATAATATTATGTACTCCTGGGGGCTCCTGCTATAACAACCTGCAGTGCTCCCCAGTCTCCCCCACAATTATTATAAGCTTTGCCTTTTATACATTGATGTGCAGCACACTGGGCTGAGCTGAGTGCACACAGACTGAGTCACACTGTGTGACTGGCTGCTGCTGTGTATCGTTTTTTTTCAGGCAGAGAACGGATATAGCAGAGAACGGATATATATTAAAATAAATAAAAGTTAACTAACAACAACTGCACTGGTCACTGTGGTAAACTCTGTCTGACTCTGCACAATCTCTCTCTCTCTTCTAATCTAATTTCTAATGGAGAGGACGCCAGCCACGTCCTCTCCCTATCAATCTCAATGCACGTGTGAAAATGGCGGCGACGCGCGGCTCCTTATATAGAATCCGAGTCTCGCGAGAATCCGACAGCGTCATGATGACGTTCGGGCGCGCTCGGGTTAACCGAGCAAGGCGGGAGGATCCGAGTCTGCTCGGACCCGTGAAAAAAACATGAAGTTCGTGCGGGTTCGGTTTCAGAGAAACCGAACCCGCTCATCTCTACTTTTATCACTTGTTGATAAATGGGCCCCTAAGTCCGTTAAACTGCCCAGTACTGTATATTGGAATATCCCAGATCTTAGGCTTCAAACAGAATGAAGTAAGTACAAATGTGTCCGCATACATCTTGCCTTAAATGCCACGCAGTGGGAGATGCCTGGTGTGAGAGAAATTACAGGTCCTCTGCATGTACGCTGGGTGTCTTTCTGCCAAAGGTGCGTCTTATTCATATCGGTATGCCAGTAAGACATACAAGCAGACTCTGCTGTTTAAAATGATATGCAGCATGCCTATATTCTGTGTTGGCTGCGGCTGTATTTCCATATGAAATGATATGTTACAGTGTTTTGTAGGAAAACACAGTAGCATCGCATTTAGGATGCAAATACAGCCGCAGTCACACACAGAATATACTGTAAGTATGCTGCATATCATTTTAACCATCAAAAGCTGTTTGTGCATCCTATTCACACTGATCTTGTAATGGTTAGAATTACTGCCTCACAGCACTGAGGTCATGGGTTTGATTCTCATTTTGGCCCTAACTGTGTGGAGTTTGTATATTCTCCCCGTGCTTGCGTGGGTTTCCTCCGGGCACTCTAGTTTCCTCCCACAATCTAAAAATATACTGGTAGGTTAATTATTATTATTATTAACAGTTTCTTATATAGCGCAGCATATTCCGTTGCGCTTTACAATTAGAACAACAGTTATAGAACAAAACAGGGCAAAGACAGACATAGCGGTAGGAAGGCCCTGCTCGCAAGCTTACAATCTATAGGGAAATAGGTATTGATACACAAGGATAGATGCAGCCTGTTACATAATGTTTCCCCAGATTGCTAGGTTCTTAGTGGGTTGTATGATATGATCACCCAGCAATGTTGGAAGACAAAATGTGAGGTTATGGGGACTGTGCAGAGGGAATGTAACTGGATAGGGAAGCATTGAAGGTTATGTGTGTGGGTCAGGAATTTGGTAGGCTTGTCTGAAAAGATGAGTTTTCAGGGAACGTTTAAAGGTTTGGAGACTAGTGGAGAGTCTTATTGTGCGTGGGAGGGCATTCCACAGAGTGGGTGAAGCCCGGGTAAAGTCCTGTAATTTTGAGTGGGAACAGGTAATACATCTGGATGAGAGACGCAGATCTTGTGCAGAGCGGAGGGGTCTGGTAGGGAGATATTTTGAGATGAGTAAGGAGATGTATGATGGTGCAGTTTGGGTAATAGCCTTGTATGTAAGTAAAAGTATTTTATATTTGACACGGTAGAATACCGGTAACCAATGGAGGGACTGACAGAGCGGATCAGCAGACGAAGAACGTCTGGCGAGGAAGATTAGCCTCGCAGCTGCATTTAAAATGGATGAAGTGGTGAGAGCCTATGTTTGGGAAGACCAGTAAGGACACTATTACAATAATCAATGCGGGAGATGATGAGTGCATGGATCAGAGTTTTTGCAGTGTCTAGTGTAAGATAAGGGCGTATTTTGGATATGTTTTTAAGGTGCATGTAACATGATTTAGAGACAGATTGAATGTGTGGAACAAACGACAGTTCAGAGTAAAGAATGACACCTAGGCAGCGAGATTGTGGGGTAGGGTGGATAGTTGCATTGTCAACAGTTATGGCAATATCAGGTTGGTAACTACCCTTAGCTGGTGGGAAAATAATTAATTCTGTTTTGGAAATGTTGAGTTTGAGATGGCGAGATGACATCCAAGATGAAATGGCAGACAGGCATCCAGTGACACGAGCCAATACAGATGGTGATAAATCTGGGGAGGATAGGTAGATTTGAGTATCATCAGCGTACAAATTATACTGAAATCCGAAGGAGCTGATTAGTTTACCAAGAGAGGAGGTATAGATTGAGAAAAGCAGAGGACCTAAGACTGAGCCTTGCTGTACTCCAACTGATAGAGGTAGAGAAGAGGAGGTAGAATCAGAGAAGTGAACACTGAAAGATCGATTAGATAGGTAGGATGAGAACCAAGTAAGGGCTGTGTCCTGAAGACCTAGGGACTCTAGTGTTTGTATGAGAAGAGAGTGGTCAACAGTGTCAAAAGCAGCAGAGAGATCTAGAAGAATAAGTAGTGTGTAATGGCCTTTTGATCTAGCAGTGACCAGATCATTCACTACTTTGGTCAGTGCCGTCTCCGTGGAGTGTTGGGCACGAAAGCCTGACTGAAGTGGGTCCAGTAAGTTGTGGGAGTTAAGAAAGTGTGTAAGGCGAGTGTAGGCAAGTCTCTCAAGTAGCTTGGAGGGACTGGGTAGCTGAGAAATGGGACGGTAGTTAGAGAGTGTGTTTGGGTCAGAGTTGTGTTTTTTCAGAATAGGAGTAATCACTGCATGTTTAAACAGAGATGGAAAGATGCCAGTAGAGAAAGAGAGATTACAGATTTTAGTTAAGGTTGGGATAAGCACAGGAGACAAACTTTTGCTGACCTGTGAGGGTATAGGATTAAGAGGAGAGGTAGTGGAGTAGGAGGATGAAAAGAGTGTTGATACTTCATCTTCACTTGTGGGATCAAATGAAGAGAAAGTGCCAGAGGGTTCAGATAGGGATTTGAGCAGGTCACTGGCTGAGTTAGAGCATACCATTTCATCTTGGATTTTATCAATCTTATCCTTGAAGTAGGAAGCAAGTTCTTGTGCACTGATAGTAGCTAGTGGGGGAGGTGAGGGAGGGTAAAGAAGTGATTTAAATGTATTAAAAAGTTGTTTGGGGTTGGTGGCATGATAAGAGATGAGAGATTGGAAATATGTTTGTTTGGCGGTGTCCAGGGCCTGACGATAGGAGTGGTAGGTAGTCTTATATGTGAGAAAGTCACTTGGATTCTGAGATTTCCGCCACTGACGTTCTACCTTACGTGACAGTTTTTGTAGGTGTCTTGTTGATTTAGAGTGCCATGGTTGGCATCTAAGCCTACGTGGAGTGTGATGGGTAGCTAGAGCAACTTCATCAAGGGCACTCTCTAGGGTCTGGTGCAGGTGGGATAAAGCAGTGTCAGGTGTGGTGAATGTAGAGATCGGTAAGAGACGTTGTTGCAGAGAAGTGGAAAGTTGTTGAAAATTTATATTGTTAGTACAGGTTGAGTATCCCTTATCCAAAATGCTTGGGACCAGAGGTATTTTGGATATCGGATTTTTCCGTATTTTGGAATAATCGCATACCATAATGAGATATCATGGCGATGGGTCCTAAGTCTAAGCACAGAATGTGTTTATGTTTCATATACACCTTATACACACAGCCTGATGGTCATTGTAGCCAATATTTTTAATAATTTTGTGCATTAAACAAAGTGTGTGTACATTCACACAATTCATTTATGTTTCATATACACCTTATACACACAGCCTGATGGTCATTTAATACAATATTTCTAATAACTCTGTGTATTAAACAACGTTTGTGTACATTGAGGCATCAAAAAACAAAGGTTTCACTATCACAGTCTCATTCAAAAACTTCCGTATTTCAGAATATTCCGTATTTCGGAATATTTGGATATGGGATACTCAACCTGTATTTCTGCGTGTTAGAGGAGGCTTGCTTGGTTTTAGTGTCCTAGAATTTAAAGTAATAGAAGAGATTGTGAAGGTGATCAGGTTGTGATCAGAGAGAGGGAAAGGAGTGTTAATGAGTTGGGAAACTGAGCAGAGCCTGGTGAACACAAGATCAAGGCAGTGGCCCTCCTGGTGAGTAGAGGAGTCGGACCATTGGGTTAGGCCAAGAGAGGAGGTTAGAGAGAGGAGTTTGGATGCATGAACAGATTGTGGACTGTCAAGAGCTATATTGAAATCGCCCACAATGATGGTGGAGATGTCAGAGGATAAGAAGTGTGGGAGCCAGGCAGAAAAATCTTCTAGAAATTGTTGTTTAGGTTGCCCAGGAGGGCGATAGATAGCTGCAACACGCAGAGAGAAGGTGGTGAAAATCCTGATAGAGTGAACTTCAAATGATGTGAATGCGAGTGATGGAACCTGAGGTAGAACAGTGTATGTGAAAAACTGTGTCAGTAAGATTCCAACCCCACCACCTTTACTATTATTAGGCCTAGATGTGTGTGTGAAGTGGAAACCACCGTGTGACAGTGCTGCAGGGGAGGCCGTGTCTGATTGTGTGAGCCATGTTTCTGTTATAGCCAGCAGATTAAAGTTGTGAGATATGAAGAGGTCATGGATGGATGTTAATTTGTTGCAAACAGAGCGTGCATTCAATAAGGCACATTTTAGTGACTTGGAGGGGGATGGGAGACACGTGATATTTATGAGGTTAGATGGATTTCTATGTTGTTTTGAGACAGCTGAGTGTGAGAGGGAAAGGTGGTTCGGGCCTGGATTTGGTGATATGTCACCAGCTAATAAAAGCAGAAGAGTGAGATAAATATTGGTGGATGTTTGCGAATGTTTATTCTGGTGGCCAATTGTGGTTGTCAAAGTACTTGCAGAGAAGTAAGTATAAAGCTCATGAGTGGTTAGACGAGGGGAGTGGAGAATAGAAGCTGTAATGTGCACAGAGGGGTGAGTTTCAGGGTGAGTGTAAAATGTGTGAAATTTGGTGAGAATTCCATGAATAGAAATAAGAAACAGTAGTTTGATGAACATGCTGTGGTTGTTTGTGTTTTCTTGGGTTGGGTTTTCTTGGGTTGTTAATTGGCTCCTAACAAAATTAACCCTAGTGTGAATGTGTGTGTGTGTACATGTGGTAGGGTATATAGAGTGTAAGCTCCACTGGGGCAGGGACTGATGTGAATGGCTAAAAAAAATAATATATATCCGCTGCGGAATGTGTGCGCTATATAAATAACTGGTAATAAATAATGTATGTTTACATCCCTTTGAAAATGGTTTATATGCTGCCATTTTGCATAGCAACTAATGGTGTCATCTTGTGATATAATATGACTGTCTGTGTTTTATTTTAGTTTTTATTGATTTTAGAAAAGAAAAATCATATATAAGTGCTGTAATAAATTTATGTTAAGAATAGACATATACTATACTATACTATACATATTGGGGGTCATTCCGAGTTGTTCGCTCGTTATTTTTTTCTCGCAACGGAGCGATTAGTCGCTAATGCGCATGCGCAATGTCCGCAGTGCGACTGCGCCAAGTAAATTTGCTATGCAGTTAGGAATTTTACTCACGGCATTACAAGGTTTTTTCTTCGTCCTGGTGATCGTAATGTGATTGACAGGAAGTGGGTGTTTCTGGGCGGAAACTGGCCGTTTTATGGGAGTGTGTGAAAAAACGCTACCGTTTCTGGGAAAAACGCGGGAGTGGCTGGAGAAACGGAGGAGTGTCTGGGCGAACGCTGGATGTGTTTGTGACGTCAAACCAGGAACGACAAGCACTGAACTGATCGCACTGGCAGAGTAAGTCTGGAGCTACTCAGAAACTGCACAGAGAAGTCTTTTCGCAATATTGCGAATCTTTCGTTCGCAATTTTGATAAGCTAAGATTCACTCCCAGTAGGCGGCGGCTTAGCGTGTGCAAAGCTGCTAAAAGCAGCTTGCGAGCGAACAACTCGGAATGACCCCCATTATCCCTTATTACATGTATATTTAGCACAGAAATAGATGTGTTTCATATGGCTTTCAATAGGGAAGAACGTGATTGGATGTCCCCGTTTTAAAAGCCAATGTCCATTTGTTCAGCATGTCTTGATAAAGACAACCTTGTTGAAACGAGATGGTGATGAAGTAACACAAGTCATGTGGGATGGTACCAGGGCCGTTTCTAGACAATTTGACACCCATTGCGACCAGTAAAAAATGCGCCCCCCAGATATTAAAAATGCGCCCCCCATAAACATAAAAAACAATTTTACGTCCCGGTAAGGGGGCGTGACCTCACTAAATGGGCATGGCCTTACTTAAAAAATGGGCGTGACCTCACAGGAAAAGACTACCTTACACCCCAGTTTTTGACCCTGCAACAACAGACCTCTGCCACCACAGGAATAAAAATAAATTCCACCATATTAAGCCCCACACAGTAGTGCCCCTTGCACCATATTATGCCATACACCGCAATGCCCATGATACATTATGCCCTACAGTAAAGCTTCTAATTACTTTTAAATTACTTGCTCGTTGCCAGGGGTTTCACGCGCTGGGTGTCATGCTCATTGCCAGGGGTTTCATGCGCTGGGTGTCTTTAGAGATGAGCGGGTTCCGGTTTTACTCGGTTCCCAAAACGGCATCTTATTGGCTCACTGATGTCTCGTGTTTTGGATAGCTAATAAGATGCCGTTTTTTGAACCGAGTAAATCCGAGTAAAACCCGAACCCGCTCATCTCTAGATGTCATGCTCGCTGACAGTGGTATCATGCGCTGGGTGTCATGCTTGTTGCCAGGGGTTTCACGAGCTGGGTGTCATGGTTTTATGCTCTGTTGCCAAGGGGAATGCTCGTTGCCAAAGGGAATGCTCATTGGCCCTCATTCCGAGTTGTTCGCTCGCTGCTAATTTTAGCAGAATTGCTAATAGGCTAAAATCCAGCAGTTCTGCACATGCGTATGCACAGCAGGGTGCACGCGCTAAGCAAATTTACACAAAACTATGCTATTTTACTCACAGGCGAACGAAGCTTTTCAGTCGCTCTGCTGATTGACAGGAAGTGGGTGTTTCTGGGTGGAAACTGCCCGTTTTCAGGGAGTATGCTAAAAAAACGCAGGTGTGCCAGGTAAAAACGCAGGAGTGGCTGGAGAAACGGGGGAGTGGCTGGTCCGACGCTGGGCGTGTTTGTGACGTCAAACCAGGAACTAAACGGACTGAGGTGATAGCAATCTAGGAGTCGGTCTGGAGCTATTCAGAAACTGCAAGGAAATTGCTTTCGTTAGCAATTCTGCTAATATTAGCAGAATTGCTAATCTTTCGTTAACAATTCTGCTATGCTAAGATACACTCCCAGAGGGCGGCGGCTTTGTGTTTGCATTTCTGCTAAAAGTAGCTAGCGAGCGAACAACTCGGAATGAGGGCCATTGTCAAGGGGAATGCTCATTGCTAAAGGGAATGTTGGTTGTTATGGGGATAACACGCTCCCCTCCTCTTTCCACGTACCCCACTCAGGGGCTGGAGTTTCACGGAATGAAGCGGTTCCGTCATAATGTCACGACGCAACTGCGTCATTACTCAAAACTCCACCCCCTGAGCGGAGTACTTGGATAGAGGGGGGGAAGCTGTAGGGGACAAAGTGCAGCACCAGGCACCCTGTGCGGTTGCACAGCTCGTCCGCCACAAGAAACGGCACTGGATGGTACAGTGCTGAACCAGGAAGTGCTACAGGAGTGGCGAGTGGCACATGCCCATTTACAACCACCTATCAGTATGCAGTATACACCATTTTGCCCACTTCTTGTTGGAAATCTGTATGTACAGGCTTAATGATGTGGCAGAGGTTTTGTACAGACCAGTGGATGCACTAAGAATAGAAACATCGCAGTTACTTAACTATTAAAGGAACAATTGGATGGAGCAGAGGTGTCATACAGCTCATCAGCTTGCGGATAGTGGTCCAAGATGCTGAAACAGCATCTGTAATGTCAGGTAATTCACAGGTCACATGGGACTAAGTAGAAAACTACTGTCTCCAACTGTGGCACTCTAACACAGTGACAAGATTGTATCACACATGTGCACTACATAAGTTGGTAGCCATTTTGGTACAGGGAATGAAGCCTCCCTGGAGAAACAATATGGAGTCTGCACAATAGCACACTCCTCTTTCAACATCTCCCCTCGCTACAAGCATCAGTCTCTGAACTCAAAATCAGGACTGCTTTCACTGTCACCATTATTGATGTTTTGCACCAGGGGTGGCCAACCAGTCGGAGGCAAAGAGCCAGAAGAGATCCATAGGCAAGTGCAAAAATGGGGGTGTGGCCTAGTTGTCACAAAGCCACGCCCCATTTTTGTGCACACACCTTTCGGTATGACGTTTGTAGGAGTGTGACCTTGTGTCATAACCCTGTTTAGTCATGTTGTACAGTGCCACATACATATAAAAATGCCAAAAAATGGGTGTCACCACAGTGCCAGATAACTATATGCCCCCAGTGCCAGATACATATATGCCCCCAGTGCCAGACACACATGTCCCCACAGTGCCAGATATGCCCCCACAGTGCCAGATATGCCCCCGATGCAGATACACATGCCCATACAGTGCCAGATATCCCCTGTGCCAGATATGCCCCCAGTGCAGATACACATGCCCATACAGTGCCAGATATGCCCCCAGTGCAGATACACATGCCCATACAGTGCCAGATATCCCCCAGTGCCAGATATGCCCCCAGTGCCAGATTTGCCCACACAGTGCCAGATATCCCCCAGTGCCAGATATGCCCCCAGTGCAGATACACATGCCCATACAGTGCCAGATATCCCCTGTGCCAGATATGCCCCCAGTGCAGATACACGTGCCCATACAGTGCCAGATATGCCCACACAGTGCCAGATATGCCCACACAGTGCCAGATATGCCCCAGTGCAGATACACATTATCCCCAGTGCCAGATATGCCCCCAGTGCAGATACACATGCCCATACAGTGCCAGATATGCCCACACAGTGCAGATACACATGCCCCCAGTGCTGATACACATGCCCCCACAGTGCCTCATATGCCCCCAGTGCTGATACATATGCCCCCACAGTGCCTCACTCCCCCCCTCAAAAAAAAGTGCTGCTTACCGCACTGCTGTGAGGGGAAGGAGAGCGAAGCGTGCGCCTCCCCTACCCCTCTGGCTCTGGCGGCGGTGTGTATCTTCAATTCGGCGCTGGCCCATGAGCCAATCAGAGCTCGCGGACCGGCAGCCAATCAAGAGCCTTAGCTGCCAGTCCGTGAGCTCTGATTGGCTCACGGGCATGATGCACTGTACTGATTTTGAATCCAGCTTTCAACTTCATTCTTTTGCTATATGTACCTAGGCAATACTTCCAATAGTTCTGAGATGTTTTACACTTGGTTTCTCTTTGGACATGCTTCAATAGGTTTTATGTCTATTAGGCAACTATAGGAGAAAGGATTTTGAGACACGGCTTCTGCCAAAACTGTCTAGGCCTGTGCCCTTTAGCATACAGCTTTCTCCACTTTCGTACAGTTTGTTCGTTCACTGAAACCATTTTGCCCAGGAGTATAGGCAGTGGTCAATTGATGCTGAAGTCCATATTTTCTCAATAATTGTTCCACCTCTCTGTGGAGATATTCTCCTCCATTATTAGATCTCTGGGTTTGAGTCTGTGGCAAATTTGTTAGCTAATGGGCAAAACCATGGCCCTCATTCCGAGTTGTTCGCTCGCAAGCGGATTTTAGCAGATTTGCTCACGCTAAGCCGCCGCCTACTGGGAGTGAATCTTAGCATCTTAAAATTGCGAACGATGTATTCTAGAGATGAGCGGGTTCGGTTTCTCTGAATCCGAACCCGCCAGAACTTCATGTTTTTTTTCACGGGTCCGAGCGACTCGGATCTTCCCGCCTTGCTCGGTTAACCCGAGCGCGCCCGAACGTCATCATGACGCTGTCGGATTCTCGCGAGGCTCGGATTCTATCGCGAGACTCGGATTCTATATAAGGAGCCGCGCGTCGCCGCCATTTTCACACGTGCATTGAGATTGATAGGGAGAGGACGTGGCTGGCGTCCTCTCCATTTAGATTATAAGAGACTGAGAGAGATTTACTGGAGCTGACTAGGAGGAGTACTGTTACTGTAGAAGTGTAGAGACTGAGTGGAGAGAGTTTACTAGTGAGGACAGTGCAGTTTACTTTATAATCCGTTCTCTGCCTGAAAAAAGCGATACACAGCACACAGTGACTCAGTCACATACCATATCTGTGTGCACTGCTCAGGCTCAGGCCAGTGTGCTGCATCATCTATTATCTATATATAATATTATATATATCTGTCTGACTGCTCAGCTCACACAGCTTATAATTGTGGGGGAGACTGGGGAGCACTACTGCAGTGCCAGTTATAGGTTATAGCAGGAGCCAGGAGTACATAATATATTATATAGTGAGTGACCACCAGACACACAGTGCAGTTTATTTAATATATCCGTTCTCTGCCTGAAAAAAGCGATACACACAGTGACTCAGTCAGTCACATACCATATCTGTGTGCACTGCTCAGGCTCAGGCCAGTGTGCTGCATCATCTATTATCTATATATAATATTATATATATCTGTCTGACTGCTCAGCTCACACAGCTTATAATTGTGGGGGAGACTGGGGAGCACTACTGCAGTGCCAGTTATAGGTTATAGCAGGAGCCAGGAGTACATAATATATTATATAGTGAGTGACCACCAGACACACAGTGCAGTTTATTTAATATATCCGTTCTCTGCCTGAAAAAAGCGATACACACAGTGACTCAGTCAGTCACATACCATATCTGTGTGCACTGCTCAGGCTCAGGCCAGTGTGCTGCATCATCTATATATATTATATATCTGTCTGACTGCTCAGCTCACACAGCTTATAATTGTGGGGGAGACTGGGGAGCACTACTGCAGTGCCAGTTATAGGTTATAGCAGGAGCCAGGAGTACATAATATATTATATAGTGAGTGACCACCAGACACACAGTGCAGTTTATTTAATATATCCGTTCTCTGCCTGAAAAAAGCGATACACACAGTGACTCAGTCAGTCACATACCATATCTGTGTGCACTGCTCAGGCTCAGGCCAGTGTGCTGCATCATCTATATATATTATATATCTGTCTGACTGCTCAGCTCACACAGCTTATAATTGTGGGGGAGACTGGGGAGCACTACTGCAGTGCCAGTTATAGGTTATAGCAGGAGCCAGGAGTACATATTATATTAAAATTAAACAGTGCACACTTTTGCTGCAGGAGTGCCACTGCCAGTGTGACTGACCAGTGACCTGACCACACTGACCACCAGTATAGTTAGTAGTATACTTATATTGTGATTGCCTGAAAAAGTTAAACACTCGTCGTGTGACTTCACTTGTGTGTTTTTTTTTTTTTTATTCTATAAAAATAAAACTCATTCTGCTGACAGACAGTGTCCAGCAGGTCCGTCATTATATAATATATAATATATACCTGTCCGGCTGCAGTAGTGATATATATATATTTTTTTTATATCATTTATCATCCAGTCGCAGCAGACACAGTACGGTAGTTCACGGCTGTGGCTACCTCTGTGTCTCTGCACTCGGCAGGCAGTCCGTCCATAATTGTAATACCACCTAACCGTGGATTTTTTTCATTCTTCTTTATACATACATAGTTACATAGACATCTTCTCTTTATCAACCAGTCTATATTAGCTGCAGACACAGTACAGTACGGTAGTTCACGGCTGTGGCTACCTCTGTGTCTGCAGTCGGCAGGCAGTCCATAATTGTATACTAGTATCCATCTCCATTGTTTACCTGAGGTGCCTTTTAGTTGTGCCTATTAAAATATGGAGAACAAAAATGTTGAGGTTCCAAAATTAGGGAAAGATCAAGATCCACTTCCACCTCGTGCTGAAGCTGCTGCCACTAGTCATGGCCGAGACGATGAAATGCCAGCAACGTCGTCTGCCAAGGCCGATGCCCAATGTCATAGTACAGAGCATGTCAAATCCAAAACACCAAATATCAGAAAAAAAAGGACTCCAAAACCTAAAATAAAATTGTCGGAGGAGAAGCGTAAACTTGCCAATATGCCATTTACCACACGGAGTGGCAAGGAACGGCTGAGGCCCTGGCCTATGTTCATGGCTAGTGGTTCAGCTTCACATGAGGATGGAAGCACTCAGCCTCTCGCTAGAAAAATGAAAAGACTCAAGCTGGCAAAAGCAGCACAGCAAAGAACTGTGCATTCTTCGAAATCCCAAATCCACAAGGAGAGTCCAATTGTGTCGGTTGCGATGCCTGACCTTCCCAACACTGGACGTGAAGAGCATGCGCCTTCCACCATTTGCACGCCCCCTGCAAGTGCTGGAAGGAGCACCCGCAGTCCAGTTCCTGATAGTCAGATTGAAGATGTCAGTGTTGAAGTACACCAGGATGAGGAGGATATGGGTGTTGCTGGCGCTGGGGAGGAAATTGACCAGGAGGATTCTGATGGTGAGGTGGTTTGTTTAAGTCAGGCACCCGGGGAGACACCTGTTGTCCGTGGGAGGAATATGGCCGTTGACATGCCAGGTGAAAATACCAAAAAAATCAGCTCTTCGGTGTGGAGGTATTTCACCAGAAATGCGGACAACAGGTGTCAAGCCGTGTGTTCCCTTTGTCAAGCTGTAATAAGTAGGGGTAAGGACGTTAACCACCTCGGAACATCCTCCCTTATACGTCACCTGCAGCGCATTCATAATAAGTCAGTGACAAGTTCAAAAACTTTGGGTGACAGCGGAAGCAGTCCACTGACCAGTAAATCCCTTCCTCTTGTAACCAAGCTCACGCAAACCACCCCACCAACTCCCTCAGTGTCAATTTCCTCCTTCCCCAGGAATGCCAATAGTCCTGCAGGCCATGTCACTGGCAATTCTGACGAGTCCTCTCCTGCCTGGGATTCCTCCGATGCATCCTTGCGTGTAACGCCTACTGCTGCTGGCGCTGCTGTTGTTGCCGCTGGGAGTCGATGGTCATCCCAGAGGGGAAGTCGTAAGCCCACTTGTACTACTTCCAGTAAGCAATTGACTGTTCAACAGTCCTTTGCGAGGAAGATGAAATATCACAGCAGTCATCCTACTGCAAAGCGGATAACTGAGGCCTTGGCATCCTGGGTGGTGAGAAACGTGGTTCCGGTATCCATCATTACTGCAGAGCCAACTAGAGACTTGTTGGAGGTACTGTGTCCCCGGTACCAAATACCATCTAGGTTCCATTTCTCTAGGCAGGCGATACCGAAAATGTACACAGACCTCAGAAAAAGAGTCACCAGTGTCCTAAAAAATGCAGCTGTACCCAATGTCCACTTAACCACGGACATGTGGACAAGTGGAGCAGGGCAGGGTCAGGACTATATGACTGTGACAGCCCACTGGGTAGATGTATGGACTCCCGCCGCAAGAACAGCAGCGGCGGCACCAGTAGCAGCATCTCGCAAACGCCAACTCTTTCCTAGGCAGGCTACGCTTTGTATCACCGCTTTCCAGAATACGCACACAGCTGAAAACCTCTTACGGCAACTGAGGAAGATCATCGCGGAATGGCTTACCCCAATTGGACTCTCCTGTGGATTTGTGGCATCGGACAACGCCAGCAATATTGTGTGTGCATTAAATATGGGCAAATTCCAGCACGTCCCATGTTTTGCACATACCTTGAATTTGGTGGTGCAGAATTTTTTAAAAAACGACAGGGGCGTGCAAGAGATGCTGCCGGTGGCCAGAAAAATTGCGGGACACTTTCGGTGTACAGGCACCACGTACAGAAGACTGGAGCACCACCAAAAACTACTGAACCTGCCCTGCCATCATCTGAAGCAAGAAGTGGTAACGAGGTGGAATTCAACCCTCTATATGCTTCAGAGGTTGGAGGAGCAGCAAAAGGCCATTCAAGCCTATACAATTGAGCACGATATAGGAGGTGGAATGCACCTGTCTCAAGTGCAGTGGAGAATGATTTCAACGTTGTGCAAGGTTCTGATGCCCTTTGAACTTGCCACACGTGAAGTCAGTTCAGACACTGCCAGCCTGAGTCAGGTCATTCCCCTCATCAGGCTTTTGCAGAAGAAGCTGGAGACATTGAAGGAGGAGCTAACACGGAGCGATTCCGCTAGGCATGTGGGACTTGTGGATGCAGCCCTTAATTCGCTTAACAAGGATTCACGGGTGGTCAATCTGTTGAAATCAGAGCACTACATTTTGGCCACCGTGCTCGATCCTAGATTTAAAGCCTACCTTGGATCTCTTTTTCCGGCAGACACAAGTCTGCTGGGGTTGAAAGACCTGCTGGTGACAAAATTGTCAAGTCAAGCGGAACGCGACCTGTCAACATCTCCTCCTTCACATTCTCCCGCAACTGGGGGTGCGAGGAAAAGGCTCAGAATTCCGAGCCCACCCGCTGGCGGTGATGCAGGGCAGTCTGGAGCGACTGCTGATGCTGACATCTGGTCCGGACTGAAGGACCTGACAACGATTACGGACATGTCGTCTACTGTCACTGCATATGATTCTCTCAACATTGATAGAATGGTGGAGGATTATATGAGTGACCGCATCCAAGTAGGCACGTCACACAGTCCGTACTTATACTGGCAGGAAAAAGAGGCAATTTGGAGGCCCTTGCACAAACTGGCTTTATTCTACCTAAGTTGCCCTCCCACAAGTGTGTACTCCGAAAGAGTGTTTAGTGCCGCCGCTCACCTTGTCAGCAATCGGCGTACGAGGTTACATCCAGAAAATGTGGAGAAGATGATGTTCATTAAAATGAATTATAATCAATTCCTCCGCGGAGACATTGACCAGCAGCAATTGCCTCCACAAAGTACACAGGGAGCTGAGATGGTGGATTCCAGTGGGGACGAATTGATAATCTGTGAGGAGGGGGATGTACACGGTGATATATCGGAGGGTGAAGATGAGGTGGACATCTTGCCTCTGTAGAGCCAGTTTGTGCAAGGAGAGATTAATTGCTTCTTTTTTGGGGGGGGTCCAAACCAACCCGTCATATCAGTCACAGTCGTGTGGCAGACCCTGTCACTGAAATGATGGGTTGGTTAAAGTGTGCATGTCCTGTTTTGTTTATACAACATAAGGGTGGGTGGGAGGGCCCAAGGACAATTCCATCTTGCACCTCTTCTTTCTTTTCTTTTTCTTTGCATCATGTGCTGATTGGGGAGGGTTTTTTGGAAGGGACATCCTGCGTGACACTGCAGTGCCACTCCTAGATGGGCTCGGTGTTTGTGTCGGCCACTAGGGTCGCTAATCTTACTCACACAGTCAGCTACCTCATTGCGCCTCTTTTTTTCTTTGCGTCATGTGCTGTTTGGGGAGGGTTTTTTGGAAGGGACATCCTGCGTGACACTGCAGTGCCACTCCTAGATGGGCCCGGTGTTTGTGTCGGCCACTAGGGTCGCTAATCTTACTCACACAGTCAGCTACCTCATTGCGCCTCTTTTTTTCTTTGCGTCATGTGCTGTTTGGGGAGGGTTTTTTGGAAGGGCCATCCTGCGTGACACTGCAGTGCCACTCCTAGATGGGCCCGGTGTTTGTGTCGGCCACTAGGGTCGCTAATCTTACTCACACAGCTACCTCATTGCGCCTCTTTTTTTCTTTGCGTCATGTGCTGTTTGGGGAGGGTTTTTTGGAAGGGACATCCTGCGTGACACTGCAGTGCCACTCCTAGATGGGCCCGGTGTTTGTGTCGGCCACTAGGGTCGCTTATCTTACTCACACAGCGACCTCGGTGCAAATTTTAGGACTAAAAATAATATTGTGAGGTGTGAGGTATTCAGAATAGACTGAAAATGAGTGTAAATTATGGTTTTTGAGGTTAATAATACTTTGGGATCAAAATGACCCCCAAATTCTATGATTTAAGCTGTTTTTTAGTGTTTTTTGAAAAAAACACCCGAATCCAAAACACACCCGAATCCGACAAAAAAAATTCGGTGAGGTTTTGCCAAAACGCGTTCGAACCCAAAACACGGCCGCGGAACCGAACCCAAAACCAAAACACAAAACCCGAAAAATTTCAGGCGCTCATATTCGCAATATTGCGATTACACACCTCGTAGCAGTTTCTGAGTAGCTCCAGACTTACTCGGCATCTGCGATCATTTCACTGCTTGTCGTTCCTGGTTTGACGTCACAAACACACCCAGCGTTCGCCCAGACACTCCTCTGTTTCTCCGGCCACTCCTGCGTTTTTTCCGGAAACGGTAGCGTTTTTTCCCACACGCCCATAAAACGGCCAGTTTCCGCCCAGTAACACCCATTTCCTGTCAATCACATTACGATCGCCAGAACGACGAAAAAGCCGTGAGTAAAATTCCTAAGTGCCTAGCAAATTTACTTGGCGCAGTCGCAGTGCAGACATTGCGCATGCGCATTAAGCGGAAAATCGCTGCGATGCGAAGATTTTTACCGAGCGAACAACTCGGAATGAGGGTCCATGTGCACTGCAGGGGGGGCAGATGTAACGTGCATAGAGAGTTAGATTTTGGTGTGGTGTGTTCAAACTGAAATCTAGATTGCAATGTAAAAATAAAGCAGCCAATATTTACCTTGTACAGAAACAATATAACCCACCCAAATCTAACTCTCTCTGCACATCTGCCCCCCCTGCAGTGCATATGGTTTTGCCCAATATCTAACAAATTTGCTGCTGCGATCAGATCTGAATTAGGCCCAGTGTCCTGTTTGATTCTCTACAAGTCTCTTGTAGTCTGCAATTTTCTCTGATGAAGTACAGTGCATCCACAAAGTATTCTGTTACAGCCTTATTCCACAATGGAATAAATTATTTTTTCCCCTTAAAATTCTACACACAATACCCCATAATGACAATGCACATTTATTAAAAATAAAAAACTTAGAAATCAGATGTACATAAGTATTCACAGCCTTTGCCATGAAGCTCAAAATTAAGCTTAGGTGCATCCTGTTTTCACTGATCATCCTTGAGATGTTCCTACAGCTTTATTGGAGTCCATCTGTGGTAAATCCAGTTGATTGGACATGATTTGGAAAGGCACACACCTGTCTATATGAGGTCCCACACTTGACAGTGCATGTCTGAGCACAAACCAAGCATGAAGTCAAAGCAATTGTCTGTAGACCTCCAAGACAGGATTGTCTTGGGACACAAATCTGAGGAATGATACAGAAAAATATCTTCTGCATTGAAGGTCCAAATGAGCACAGTGGCCTCCATCATCCATAAATGGAAGAAGTTCGGAACCACCAGAACTCTTCCAAGAGCTGGCCAGCTGTCTAAACTGAGTGATTGGGGGAGAAGGGCTCTTGTAATGGAGGTGACCAAGAAACCGATGGTCACTCTATCAGAGCTACTGCATTCCTCTGTGGAGAGGAAAACCTTCCAGAAGGACAACCATCTCTGCAGCAATCCACCAACCAGGCCTGTATGGTAGAGTGGCCATACGGAAGCCACTCCTTAGTAAAAAGCACATGGCAGCCCACCTGAAGTTTGCCAAAATGCACCTGAAGGACACTTAGACCATGAGAAACAAAATTCTCTGGCTTGATGAGACAAAGATTGAACTCTTTGGCGTGAATGCCAAGCGTCATGTTTAGAGGAAACCAGACACCGCTCATCACCAGGCCAATACCGTCCCTACAGTGAAGCATGGTGGTGGCAGCATCATGCTGTGGGGATGTTTTTCAGCAGCAGGAACTGGGAGACTAGTCAGGATAGAGGGAAAGATGAATGCAGCAATGTACAAAGACATCCTGGATGAAAACCTGCTTTAGAGCGCTCTTGACCTCAGACTGTGGCGATGGTTCATCTTTCAGCAGGACAACGACCCTAAGCACACAGCCAAGATATCAAAGGTGTGGCTTCAGGACAACTCTGTGAATGTCCTTGAGTGGCCCAGCCAGAGCCCAGACTTGAATCCAATTGAACATCTCTGGAGAGATCTGAAAATGGCCCTGCACTGACCCTTCCCATCCAACCTGATGGAGCTTGAGAGGTGCTGCAAAGAGGAATGAGCAAAACTACCCAAAGATGGGTGTGCCAAAGGCTGTGAATACTTATGTACATGTGATTTCTTAGTTTTTGATTTTTAATAAATTTGCAAAAATATCAAAAAAACTTTTTTCACATCGTCATTAGTGAGATATTGTGTGTAGAAATTTGAGGTAAAAAATGATGTATTCAATTTTGGAATAAGGCTGTAACATAACAAACAAAATGTGGAAAAAGTGAAGCGCTGTGAATACTTTCCGGATGCACTGTACATGTGTGTATTTCTTGAGAAGTCATCTATGAATGTCAAGAAGTATCTGTATCCACTCACTGACTTTACTTCCATTGGAAGTACACCCATATGTATGCACTCACTCAAGTGCTGCTGCAGCTCCGCTTGCTTATTTGTGAAATGACTGACAGCTTTATTTTCTTACTACATAGATCTCACATATGGATTTTCTGTGTGTCAGCCACTGACATTCCTGTGACCATCCTGTTCTGTAGCTTTTAAGAACTGTTGCAGGTGACCAAATCTTCTGTGCCAGAGTTGTAGTGACTATGTTGTCATAAGTGTTAGTTGTGAAGGACATACAATTGCTGACTGTGCCTGTAGCTACAGTATCATGATCATTTTTCTGTTTCGCACAATGGCCCTCATTTCGAGTTGATCGCTTGCTAGCTACTTTTAGCAGCCGTGCAAACGCATAGTCACCGCCCACTGGTGAGTGTATTTTCGCTTTGCAGGAGTGCGAACGCCTGTGCAGCCGAGCGGCAGCAAACACATTTTATGCAGAACAAGGCCAGCCCTGTAGTTACTTATTCTGTGCGATGATTGCTGCGACAAATGATGCGGTAATGACGTCAGATACCCGCCCAGAAAAATGTCAATTGCCACCCAGAAACTCCAATTTCCTGTCAATCTCCCTGCGTTTGCCAGTGCGACTGAAAGCGTTGCTAGAACCTGTGCAAAACCGCGATGCTCTTTTTACCAGTACGCCGCGCGTGCACATTGCGATGCATATGCATGCACAGTTTTGCTGTTTTTTTTAAATGATCGCTATGCAGCAAACAATGGCAGCAAGCAATTAACTTGGAATGACCCCCCATATAGTTTCCTTTAGCAAAGGGAAATCTGTGTTCAATTGTTCCAACTTTTGCAGCTGTACTTGTTTGCCAATCCCTTTAGGGTCACATTTGATAAATGTGGTGAACCACTTCTCATTGTAGCGGAAATGCATTGTTGCATCTGAATTGATATACCAATAACCTTTTCTGCAGCTATCTGTAAAACTCAAGGCTGATTCATTTTGCCATTGCATGTCTTGCTTTGCATAGGATTCACATTCTTTTGCTTGCACTCAAAAGCTTTGTGACCAATTTTGTGACAACTGTAGCAATAAACTTAAATGTTCTGAAATTTTTACTCTTTGTATGCAATGCATTGCTGTCAGAGGTCAACACATTCTTTGAACTGCAGTAACTTTGCTCTGTGTCTGTGGTTAACTTTGTTGTGTTTGCTTCCAACGCTGCAACTACTTGCATCCCAACAGAAGTTGCTAAGAAATGGACATCATTTGGTCTATGTAGTCACTCATACTGCTGCTTTCACATAGCTGTGTGTTGTACAAAACATGCCTTAAATGTATGCTTCTCATAAAATATCCGTCTTTATATACTTCTTGCAGTGCTGTATACATATCTTTAGCTGACATTTTCCTAAGTATTATAGAGTATACATGTTGCTCAACACAAGCCATTACCACCCATGGTTCTCTCTACATCATCTGGGTTTGGACTGTCACCGGTATCTACTGTCACTTTCCACAATCTCTCATGCTTTGATTGCATTTCCATAGCAGTCTTTCAGGTTGTATCATTTTGTGGACCTTTTATCTTGATAAACCCCATTCTAGGCTGACCATATTATCCCTTTAACCTGGGACACATGAATTACACAGGTTTTGTGGCTGGCTGACTACAAGCCTGGATTTCAGCTGGTTTTAAGCAGCCACAGAACCTGTGTATTCATGAGTGTCCCAGGTTAAAGAAATAATATGGTCAGTCTAGTGTAACTCATGTATGCATGCTTCTTACAGACATATCTGTGCAGCCTCTGTTCTCTAATCAGCTTCACTGGTGCAACACTATGCTGGAAACACTCTGTCCTGCCTTCACTCTGTGTTCTTATGGCAGTCTGCATTGTCTATGTTCTATGATGGTGTCTATGTGCTGATCTGGACATCCTAATAGCTAGGGGCTTGTGTACTCCAACTCTGTGTGCCTGGACCCATAACCTGTTGGAAAATGTGGTGTGTATACGGGATCAGTACGTAATGCCGCTGGATGGGATCCCGGCGGTCGAAATCCCGACCACACAATCCCGACAGGGGTGGCAAGCGGAACGCAGCCCCTTGCGGGCTCGCTTTGCTCGCCACGCTGCGGGCACGGTGCCTCGCTACGCTCGGCACACTATTATATTCTCCCTCTATGGGTGTCGTGGACACCCACGGAGGGAGAATATGTCGGGATTGTGGCGGTCGGGATTCCGGCGTCGGTATTTCGACCGCCGGGATCCCGTCCAGCGGGATGTTGACCGCATCCCGTGTATACAGGCTTGAAGTGGAGCAGAGTAAATGTAGACTTTAGCAGATGCATTAACACTATGAACATCCCAGTTAACCAGTGGAGTTGGTTTAGTGAAGTAGACTAGTGTGTCCGCAGCCGTGGGCGTGCACTGCGTACCCACCAGCAATCCATAGGATTGCATCGGTGTGTATGCTCCCATGAACAGGTTGCATGCAGGCATGACTAGTTGCAATTTTGATGTGGCCAATATGTTCATGGGTAAGATGACTGTGGACACATATGTAATGATCACAGCTGATCTCAATGATAATCACTTCTTGGATGGAGTGGACGGGGGTGTCATACAGCTCACCAGTCATTGGGGTAAATTTACTAAGGTGGGAGTTTTTTTTAGAACGGATGATGTTGCCATAGCAACCAGAGTCTATTATATTCTAGAAACAGCTAGATAAATGTTAACTAGAATCTGGTTGTTATGAGCAACATCACCAGTTCTAAAAAAAAACTCCCACCTTAGTAAATTTACCCCATTAACTGTATGCAGGATGTGGGTAGTGATGCAGGACTCTGTAATCACTTTGGTAGCAGGTACATTACAGGTTCCACTGAAGCTAAGTGTTACACAGCCATGTACCACTGTGTCACTCATACACAGTGAAAAGATGGTGCCATGCATGTACTGTATTAAGTTTGGTGGCCATCTTAGTTAGGAAATAAAGCCTCCCCATAGCAACCAACATGGAGTTCATGAAGTAGCATATTCCACTGTCAATAATTATAATATCTGGAGACACCATGGGGGTCATTCCGAGTTGATCGCTCGCTAGCTACTTTTAGCAGCCGTGCAAACGCATAGTTGCCGCCCACGGGGGAGTGTATTTTCGCTTTGCGAGTGAGCAAACGCCTGTGCTGCTGAGCTCTGCAAAGACATTTTGTGCAGTTTCTGAGTACTGCTGGACTTACTCAGCCCTTGCGATCACTTCAGTCTTTTTGGTGCCGGAATTGATATCAGACACCCTGTTTACCATAAGTAAAAGTTACATTGGACAGCAGATTATTTTTTGTCCAGTTTGAGAATAGATTACCATTTATATAGATATGTTATTACAATTTATTTTCTTCATGATAGTATACTGTACAGCGTAACTCTGCAATAACCACTACTGACGTCTGTATGCAGCATTACGTTTAATGTACACGTTACATAGTCATACAAAGGACTGAAAATTACAAATTATACCAACTACAAATATTTTTTTATATAGATTCTATTCCTTTATGTGTAAAACATGTGACACTATGTTATCATTTCAATTCTTAGTGCAGTACACGGCATGAGTTTGTATATAGACTTTTAGAGAAGCCACAATATAGTAAATACAGAAATACAGAATGTAATTGACAACAGTCACTGATTTCTGAAATCAATAAGAAGTACTGTATAATCTTCTGAATAAGTGGCGCAGTAATGGGCAGAATGGGGGACTGATATATTTATGCATGGCTTATTTTGGCCAAAATATCTTATTGAGAATATTGATAGGTAAAGATAAAACTGTAAAATGCATCTTATAAAACTGCCATTGATAACACTAACAATAACGGACCTGGACGCAGCTGCATCCAGGTGGTCTGTGCACGTGTAGCGACCGCTGTGCGCGACTTTACACATTGCGGCCGCATCCAGGAAGGATGCGGCTGCAGTGTGATTGAGAGCAGCAGCCGTCGGAGGGGCGGCGTTGTGGCGTTGGCAGGATGGACTGGGACCGTTTTTGGGACACACAGCTGCCAGGGGTCAACCTTAGTTCTGATGTGTCCACAATCTAACTGCGTATGCATCGGGAGGCAGCCTTACACATGATGGGCGGCCCCCAGCATGTGGGGAGATGAACGTAGATCTGGCTGTGTATGCCGCCATCTACATTCATCTCTGAATAAGGACCTATGTCATTGGAATCCAGCATTGTCTGACCCTATGCTTCCAAGTGTAATAACACCATAGAGGACAGATGGACTTGTCTGTAGGTAATCAGTTAATAGTAGCTGACCATAGGTCTAACACATGTACACCCCAGTGTGACCAGCTCCGTCTCCAGCGTGTAGGTGTAGTCACATGACTTCTGCTCCCGGCGTAGAACCATTATCTCTTGCTGGATCGGATAGGAGATCAGCTCTGGGCTCTCATTGCCGTCCCAGTCCACACAGGTAAACCTGAGACAATGTGCTTCTGCCACCACAGAGGGGAATCTGCTGGGGTCTGTATTCAGCCTGAGACAGAAAAGAAATCAGCAATTTTAAAAATGTATTAAAATGAAAAAAACAAAACAAAACAAAAACAAAACCCCCAATTAAAACATAAATATTCCCATCTGCAATCTGTAATTCAATTTAAAAAAAAGAACTACAGTATCAGTTAATTTAAATCTACACGGAACTTTCATCTAACTGTACTTAGACCATGGGAAAACAAATGCGCCATATTCCTGCTTTTTATACTGTACATAGAGGATGAGTAACATGAAGATGTGAGATTATTCCTCCCCCTCTCTGTGAGTACGGTTATAGTTTGGATCCAGGTACATTACAGGCCACGTTTATACCCCTTTCACATCGCAATGCTGGGTTGAACCCGGGAATTGAAAACGGGTCCTTCCCGGGCACGACCAGGGAATATGCCGGGTCAGGTTGCCATCGTGGGGTGGGGACTGTGGTGGCTTCTGGGGCGTGTGCGGAGGCATCGAACCGGCAACCCGTTCACACTCCACCTGTCCTGGTAATAACCCGGGAATAACCCTTCTTTATTCCTGGGTTGAATTACCGGGTCAGGCGACCCGGGAATTCGGCAGTGACGCCTTTGACACAGCACAGCGACCCACGCCAATCCGGCGACATACCGGGTTATTTGTGCCGTGTGAAAAGGGTATTACTAAGCAGGTAAGGGAGTAACACTGGACAAGTGTATGGAAGGGGAAGGTGTTTGAGGTGAAATTATTTTGTTGCGATGAGCTTTAATTGCACTTAGGAGAGATGTGGAGAGTTAATAACAGAGAAGCAACCACTTAGTAAATCTGTAGAGCAGCTCTATGTAGTGTGGGAACTTCTCTAATGTTCTTCTACCTTTTATAAAATATCCATAAAGCTTATAGGAATGAAGTGACAACTATCCTTAATGTAGTCAATAACGGGACACTCTTGAAGGGAACTGTATTTAGGAACAGTGTTCATGTAAATTAGCACCAGTGCCTGTATATAGAATTACCTGTAACCCCAGGGTGACAGAGAGCGGGTGTGAAGGTCCTCCATCCCCATCCTACTGTCCAGATAACTGGCATCAATGACACTCATGTCCACGGTCATGCTGGTAGGTAGCCGCCGACTTCTCCGCATTGTGCATCTGTCTCTGGGCTCTGTAGGGATGTCCTCATCCCTGGGCACATCCAGGGGACTGAAGTCAGAGAGATACCCCTCTGGTAGGAAGGCCGATGAGCAGACAGACACGAGGGCAGCCATCTGGGAAATAGAAAAAGCATGAGATAAATGTGTAGGTGTCCATATGAGAAATTAATGCGTGGTAAAAAATAATTGTTGAGAGGGGAGTGTGCTCTGTGCTGCCTCTCCTTCTGTTACTGCTGGGTCCCAGACCTCCATTCCTTAGTGATGGAGGTGCACTGACATCAGCGTGACCTCTGACCCTGACTGAATGCACTACTGCACATGCACAGCTAGGGCTGGCAACAGGGGCATACAAGGGGGACAATCTTGGGAGCCCAGTTTTAGTGTCCCCCTTGCTGGTACCGCTGTTGTATTCAGCAGGGTCCAGCCACAGGCAGAAAGAGTGGTAGCCCAGAACAATAAAATTTATTTGTTCCATGTCATGACATTGCCCCTCTGGATCAGAGATGAGCCGTGAAGAGGAGCAAAAGCTTAAGCAGACAACAGGAGGTAAGAGAGGGTTGGGCTGGAGAGACATGGGTTGGGCAGGCATTGGGGTGGGGGGGGGGCTGGAGATAAAGTGGCACAAGGGGGATGGAGCTGAAGGCATGGGGGTGTGGAGGTACTGGGGTATAAGGTTGAAAGACATAGGGAGAGGGTAAGGTTGAGAGACATGGGGGAGGGTAAGCTTGAGAGACACATGGGGAGTAGGAGGATGAGAAACCCAATGGGTGGGGTGAGGCTGAGATATACAGGAGGTGTTGTGAGGCAGAGAGACACAGGGAGTGGGAAGAGGCTAAGAGACATGGAGAGGAAATGATGCTCAGAGTCCCAGGGGCAATGATTGGATGGCTGGAGATAGAGAGACAAGAGGATACGGCAGGAGGGACACAGCAGGGATGGTGCTGGAGCGACACAGCTCAGGATGAGGCTCTAGAGATGGGGGATGAGGCTGTAGAGATGGGGGGATGAGGCTGTAGAGATGGGGGGATGAGGCTGTAGAGATGGGGGGATGAGGCTGTAGAGATGGGGGGATGAGGCTGGAGCAACACAGGTGAAACGTATATTTGATATAATATGCCTTTAACCTCTGAATGAGAGATGCTCTGCAGAAAGAAGGATCTACACCTACTACAAGGGTAATAAAAAGCATAAGATAGGGGGCGCTAAATTCACCAGGCTAGAACCAGTATGATAATCAGAAAACATTACTAGACACATATGCAGTAACACAGTACAATACTACAAATGAAAACATTCACAGGGTATAATAACACACTGCATACGGTATATTGAGCCGGACAAATGTAAATGAATTTGAGCGACAGAACTGAATATAGGGCTATTGGAGACAAGGTTTTCCATTTTCAGACAAAGGGGCAGATTGACTAAACGCCGGGTTAGAAAATGTATGTTCAAACCACACTGATTTACCATTAACCACTCTACTGACAAATTATTTTCTGAAAAAAACGCTCAGATAATGTTTTTTTTTAAATGAGTGAATTAGTAGTAGAATGTGTATTTAACCTTAATCAAAATGATTTTAGTAAAGAAAAAAATGTTTATATTTGAAAAAAAAAAATTTCTCCAGAATCGGAACATCGGTTGCCAACATCGGAACATTGCGGCTTTCATCTTGAAAGCCGGGACAGCCACCTGGTACACAGGGGGTGCTTGGGGGGGTTCATTTATACTGGGCCGCTGGGTGGGGGGTCCTGCCGTAATGACCAATCAGCATTGATCGGCAGCACGGCAACACTGGGGTAGGGTGCCTTCCGGTCCCTCTGAGAGCAGCAGCAGCAGCGGGAAGTTTCTCTTCCCTGCCAATGCAAACACTGTCTATCTGACTGGTCACATCCTCTGCATCCAGGTCAGATAAGACACTTGCTGGTGTGGTCACATCTGATGTCAGGCAAGTAGTTATTAGCTATTGCTATTTGAAAAGCAAAGCAGTCTATCATCTATGGCTTTGTAACCCGACATTTAGTAAATCTGCCCCCCCTTCCAAAGTGTCCTGTGTTGTACTGGTACCTTTTCTTTTCTTTATGAAAGTACAGTGCACAAACTTGCTGTCCTTAAAACTGAATTAAAATATATAATATAATAAAAACACCAAAAACACATAGGGGCAAACGTATCAAATATTGGAGAGAGATAAAGTACCAATCAGCTTGTGTCATTTTTTTAAAGCCCGTTATTCTATCAAGACTTGATACACTTCCCCCTCAATAACACAAGAAAAGGATGACAACTTATTGTATTTAACAGACAAACGGAAAGTTTTGGAGAACTGAAGAATTGTATACATATCGGTACTTCATGTTCTGAAGAGGTAACATCTGAATCCAGAGAAGGGCATGGGGCTAGATTTACTAAGAAGTGGTTTTGACCACGGGTGTGTCTTTTATTTAAATAGGATTTTAGTACCTACCGGTAAATCCTTTTCTCTTAGTCCGTAGAGGATGCTGGGGACTCCAAAAGGACCATGGGGTATAGACGGATCCGCAGGAGCTTGGGCACACTATAAAGATTTAAAACTGGGTGTGAACTGGCTCCTCCCTCTATGCCCCTCCTCCAGACCTCAGTTAGAAAACTGTGCCCAGGAGAGATGGACAATTTTGAGGAAAGAATTTATTGTTATAACACGGTGAGTGTCATACCAGCTCACACTGCAAAAACACCGTAGAATATGGCATTCAGTAGAATACCAGCCAACGGCATGAACAAAACACAGCCACATGCTGAGAGAATATGTAACACAACCCGTGTGTCCACAGAAGCAAAAATAAGACCCCGCATGCCATGTTATGAACAACAGTAGCAACCGCCAGACAGATAAAACACACCACCAAGGTGTAACCAAAAGCAATAACTGCAGACACCGTACGCACTGGGACGGGCACCAAGCATCCTCTATGGACTAAGAGAAAAGGATTTACCGGTAGGTACAAAAATCCTATTTTCTCATACGTCCTAGAGGATGCTGGGGACTCCAAAAGGACCATGGAGTTTATACCAAAGCTCCAAAACGGGCGGGAGAGTGCGGACGACTCTGCAGCACCGAATGAGCAAACATAAGGTCCGCAAAAATCAGGGTATCAAACTTGTAAAGCATAGCAAAAGCGTTTGATCCCGACCAAGAATCCGCTCGGCAAAGTTGAACCGCCGAGACTCCTTGGGCATCCGCCCCAGAAAAACCCATCTTCCCAAAAGAAGGAACCTCCACCGACTTCGGTGACGGTAAATCAGCCGTAGAACGAACAAGCCAAACTGCATCACAGATTCAGCATGTAACAGACTGCATAACGCAGTCTCCCAAACCAAGCTGGGAACATACCAGACAAACAGAGCCTCTGTGTCTCCAAACTGAGCCAAAATGATGACCTACATACTCAAATCCCTGACTAGATCAAGGGAATTTGAACCAGCTAATGCCTAAGTAACCCCCGGCATCAAAATAGGCCAATTTCTGCGAAACCCAGAAACCACTCTTGGTAGAACTACCAACCTAGTACTCAATTCCTCTCTATCCACCTAAAAGTTCAAACAAGGCTCTTGTGAGACAAAAACCACCACTTCCGACACCCGCCTTGCGGACGTCAAGTCAATAGCCTGACCACTTTCCAAGAGAGAAATTTCGTAGAGAAACTTATTAGGCTTGCCTCCACATCGGCTTGTAAAGCATGGATAAGCACGACCTAGCTGAAAGTCCTCCATAGGAGCCTTCCTGGATACCCACCGAAACACATAATTACTCCAGCAACGGTGGTAACGCTGTGCCGTTAGTTCTTTCCTAGCCTGAAGAATTGAAGAAACGACTTCACCTGGAACTCCCGTTCGGCTTAGGACATAGCATTCAACCGCCCCGCCGTCAGACGCAGCCTCGGTAAGTCCTGATACACGCCCTGATCTTGTTGTAACATTATCTCACGTAAAGGAAGAGGGCAGTAATTTTCTATGAGTAAACAATGAAAAACTGGATAGCCAACCCTCGCTGGCTAGACCGGATTTAAGAGGATCATCGGAACCTTCGATCATCTTACGCTTACCACTGTCAGAAAAGTGAAAGCGGAGAGGCCACATAGACCGACTAAAAACACCCACGGTGTCACGAGGATGTCCACCGCTATATCTTGAGTGTCCCTTGACCTGGAACAATCTCCTCGAGGCCTCTCGTTGAGGCGAGACGCCAACATGTCCAATTGCGACACTCCTCAAAGACTTGTCACGTCTGGGAAAGCTTCTCGATGATGACAGAATTTTTCCCGGCTGGACAACGAAGACTGCTAATATAGCGTTTACCAGACTTCCCACTCGACTGCAAAGTGTGCATCTTCTGCCATTGCCGCTTTGCTCCTTGTTCCGCCCTAGCGGTTTACTTACGCCATTGCTGACAAGTCGTCTGGCAGAATTAACACGGGCAGAACACGAAGAATACGTTCGTCTAAAATAGCTCTTAATTCAAGAAAACTTACAGCAGACAAGTTTCCCAAGTTGACCTCATCCTCTGGAAATATGTCCCTTGCAAAGGACTGCTCCCCAGCTACGGAGATCTGTATGCACGGACACCAGGATCTAAACCTGGATCCCTAACCTTCATTCCTCTATAAGGAAAGAACCGAGCAGACACCACAGGAGCGATGTCCTGGCCATTTTGATTATATTCCGGTGCATGCGCAGGTAAGACCCGGACCACATTTCCAACTGGTCCTAGAAAACCACTCTGGTATTAGACCTGCCCACCGAAAAAAAAACTCTTAGGCCGCACCCATCTGTCTTATTAATGGAACCTATTGATGAGGTGTCACCTCAAAGCCGATCCAACTCGGGATCCTCAGACAGAAAAAACACTGAACCGTAACCGGGCAGTATCTACTCTGAAACCCACTTCCGACATCTGCGTCGTTGGGAACAACAGCCAATCCCTGCGCCGAAGAACAGTCAGATAAACAACGACATGCACCTTTATACAGGGACAACCAGACAATGTCCTGAATGTGACGCACCTCTGTATGGCGTCGCGTACTACCTCCCCTACCATAGGGGAAAGGCAAGATCTATTAAAACAAACAGTAAGGGGAAACAACCGTAACTCAGAATGTTCCCCCTTTGTCTTCTATAAATAACTCACAGGTCCTAGTCTATTCCTGGACTAATTGAAAATTAGTAGACAATTGGTCACCGGAGTGGGGATCAGCCAGATAGACTCAGTGACAAGTGGTGTATGTAGTGGAAACAGAAAACTACGTCCACTTCTGCGAACCTAACAAGGCTGCAGAACACTTACTTTTTCACCTTCCACTGTCTACACAGAAAAGGAAAAAAGAACGATATCGAACCGGTTAAAACGACTGCATCCCACAAAAGAATGCGTCACTAACCGTTGTGAAGGAGGCTAACTCACAAATTCAGACTTACCAGCGGAAACCGCCGAGATTGACTGAACAGAGGCCACACCAAACAGCTGTATACCTCCAACCAGCATCTCCCGGAGACCTCCTCCGCATTTTTCCGGTCACACCTCCTGCTGTCACGTGGCAGCCTGCTGTAATGTTATAAGGAAAAATAAACATAGGCAAGCCTACCCACTCTAGGTAGGATAATTCTATCGGATGCCTACCCGACTACAACGCTCCCTCAAGTGCATACAGTGCAAATAAGGTCAAAGTATAGAAATAAAATTTCACTTAGCTGCCTGTGTATGATCCCTTGCGACCGGGCTCTGCGTCGACCAGGAGTTGACTGTCATAATTTTCTCTCCGCGTTGTGAAGAGAATAATATTCGGACTTCCTGAGAGGATCGGAATCAACTCGTCACGGCCAATCCAGAGCTTAACAACAGAGCGATCAGCACATGATAAGAATACCATTATTTCAGCATTCATGGATATACATCATGTAATACACAATAAAACACATATATCCTAACCATGCATATATAAAGTTATATCTACATATATATACATATAGATATAACCTATACGCAAGTGGATAGTCCAGACCTGTCAGGTCCCTAGTGACAGTAATGTGTTGTGAATGTGTATGACCATGTACTGACGTGCCCCCGATGTGGATGTACCAGGAACGTTAAGGCCGACAGAAACTGAGTAAATGTCGACATCACGGAATAGTAAGCGGGCAAAAATAATAATAATCTTGGAACCCCAAGGGGTCTGAGGGTAGCATACATATACAAATGTAATAACACTCCCCCCACATATACCTCTAAATATATATAAATATATATACAAATACAGGTACAAGGCAATAACCGCCTGTTAATTCTTTTACCCAGGAAATACCGTTGATGCCGACAGGGCATCGACAGATAACCGTGTCTCCCCAAGGGTGTTTACTCGTTTTTAAGCACACAAAAGCAACCTGCTAATACTTAGTTGTTTGAATCAAGTACCGCCAAGCGTCGGCAAAGCCGACAGTTATCCCCACAGGAGTTTACGACACAGCCCTCACACCTGTCGACACATGTCGACTAACCAATAGTGGGTAAATAAACAGGGAAACAGTGAATTTATGTAACACAACAGGGATTATGCGTCCATTATTTGACATAATGCTATATTCCTCCCATATAGCATTAAAAAAACACTGTGTCCCCCCTCCTTCTTACCATACAGAAAATCTTGGCGGGGACCTGAGGAAAATGGAGCCGACTCCTGTGTAAGGGCTAAGCTCCGCCCCCTCCCGGTGTGCTTAAGCCCGCCCAAACATATCTTAAATTGAGCTGGGGACTTATATACAGGGATTAATCCCCTGTATATTCCTTTATGTATACAAAACGCAGCCCAGGGCGCCCCCCCGCGCGCCCCGCACCCACGGAAACCGTTGGTGTGTGGGATCGATGGAGCACAGCGCGGACGCTGTGGTGCACTGGCGGGGTGAATACACCCGGAGTCAGGGTATGTTCCCCCGCCCGGGAAGAATTAAGAGATGCTGCCCAGGACGCTCCCCCCCAGCGCCCTGCACCCCTGGAGCCGGTGGCGGTGGAGAGATGGCGCACAGTGCGCTACAACACGCTGGCGGGGTCCGGGACACGGAGCCCTGGCACCGCCAGCTTAACTCTGCAAATCGTAATATGCTGCCCAGGGCGCTCCCCCCCAGCACCCTACACCCGTGAGAGCCGGCGGCAGGGAAGAAATGGCGCCTAGTGCGCTACACATACTGGCAGGTGTCCGGGACACGGAGCCCCGGCACCACCAGAGTTACACAGAGACCGTAAAAAGTCTGCCCAGGGCGCTCCCCCCCAGCGCGCTGCACCCGTGGAAGCCGGCGGCGGGGGAGTAGTGGCGCGCAGCGCGCAGTATATGCTGGCGGGGGTATGAAACACGGTGCTCAGGCACCCAAATGCTTTTCTGCCAGCCACACAAAGAAATCAGCAACCTGCTGCCCAGGGCGCTCCCCCCTCAGCGCCCTGCACCCTGTGAGTGCCGTTGGTGTGTGGGAGCATGGAGCGCAGCGCGACCACTGTACCTCCGTTACTGAAGTCTTCTGCCGTCACTGAAGTCTTCTTGCTTCTTTATACTCACCCGGCTTCTTTCTTCTGGCTTCTGTGAGGGGGGTGACGGCGTGGCTCCGGGAACAAGCAGCTAGGCGCACCAAGTGATCGAACCCTCTGGAGCTAATGGTGTCCAGTAGCCGAGAAGCAGAGCCTTGAAACTCACAGAAGTAGGTCTGCTTCTCTCCCCTCACTCCCACGCTGCAGGGAGCCTGTAGCCAGCAGGTCTTCCTGAAAATAAAAAACCTAACAATAAAGTCTTTCAGAGAAACTCAGTAGAGCTCCCCTAGTGTGTGACCCATCACTCCTGGGCACAAAGTCTAACTGAGGTCTGGAGGAGGGGCATAGAGGGAGGAGCCAGTTCACACCCAGTTTTAAGTCTTTATAGTGTGCCCAAGCTCCTGCGGATCCGTCTATACCCCATGGTCCTTTTGGAGTCCCCAGCATCCTCTAGGACGTATGAGAAATATCATTGCTGTTTAAAATGTTGGAGTCAAGACCGCCGAGAATCTGAGGTTTACAAAACTTGCTGCTTAATAAATGTGGCCTATGAAGTCGATTGCTCCAAAAGCTTCTCACAGATGAGAACATCATTTAATATACATATATTATCTATTCTGTAAAATGACATACATTTACTATATAAAGAGCCACCCAGCTATTTCCACATTAAATTCCTCCTGCTACCACCACCCCACCTCCTGTATAAGCAGCACTAATAATATCCACCCAGCTGAACACAAGGACAGAGAGAATGAGACACTACTTACACAGACCAGTGATGCTCCTGTAAAGACCATTCTGCCTTTTCTATTGAGCGCTGTTTATGTCCCCAGTGATGCGATGGGTTTGGTATATCATCCCCAACATTCTCACTATTTATACAATGTCTTACTCCAGGAACGGCCTCCATGTCAGGTACAAATCACTTTCCACCTTTTCTCCCCAAAGATTAAATAATTTCTGAAAATTCCTGGAGTTTTTTTCTTTCCCCAGGGTCCATCCGTGTGATAGAGCTTGGTATTCCGGACTGTCCGACGGCCTCTCCTACAGAGTAATGTCAGTGGATACTGAAAGGGAATTAGCAAACTCTGCTGTACTTCCCCAATGTGAGGCTATAATTTATCTGCGTCCGGCCCTGTTATCTAGATCCATAAAGATAACGTCTCACTGTAACATTTCTCTATTAGTATCCAGAAACCTAGAACCGTTTGTAAATCGATGGACTGACCTGATAATAATTATCAGTATCACTGAAATCCGCATGGTGAAACTGCACCAAATCCAGGACTGCCGGCTAACTTCCCAGCGTGCAGGGAAGGCTATTCAATTAAATATAGATAGAAGCAATAACCCCAAACCAGAATTTACTCGACTGTATTTTTACTAGTCATTTTTGATAAAATAACGGGTTCAAATTGAGCTTTAGTAGCAAATTCAATGAGGATCGGAAATAAATATTTAAAAGAAGGACCTAAACCGGGATCATTTTATATTAGTGATACACCATTTATTTATAGCAAAGGTAATATAACACAATATTACTGATCCCTCAGAACCCATACAAAGAAGAAAGAACACAGATGGCATTGTACATGACTGCAGTGTCATATGCCTCCTTTCCATCGGGTCTGCTCATAGTTTGGCACACAAGGGGTTAAGGTATTGTTGCGCAATGGATGTTTTTCTATATGCTATGGTGCCCAGGGGCTCAGAGGGGGGCAGATACTAATTATTACCCAATTCTGGGCCTATTGGAGGGGCGCAGCCCACTAATAAAAGGGGATGACATGTCAACCTTTGAAGTGCATAGTATTTTACATTGTAGGTTGTATTTTTTGGTGGGGTGGGGCCACACCTCCCTGTGATTTGGCCACACCCCCTTCAGTACCCGGGCCCTGTGCATGTCTCTATGGACCTGGTGGTGCTCTTATATGACACCTTCTTTCAAACACATTTATTGGAAGTATCAAAGACATCTGATACACTGTACAATTGCTGTTTGTAACCCCCTATATTTGGCAGTGTTATGTATGTATAACTGTAATATCACAGATATGTGATACTGGATCAATTTCCTCAAAAAAAATGAGCACGTCTAATTTTTTTGTTTGATTTGGTTTTCTTCATCTCCTTTCAGGCCTTGTGTGGGAATCTGTGGTAGTTTAGGCTAAATTTCAGCAGAAATCTAAAGAATTCTGATGGGTTGACAAACTTTCCAGCACTAAAGTATATTTGGGGTGGTGGAGATGCACTAAATAAATAAATAAATACAGTAGATGAGTGCAGTAATTGTGTGTAAAGTTCTATATTTTAATTCACAATACTCATGTGATGGGAAAACCTAAATAAAATCAAACAAATCTGAATACATGATACAGGAAAAAAGATATAAATAAATAAATAAATAAATAGGAAAGAACATTTATTAATAATAATAAAAATAATAATAATAATAATTAAAAATTCTTAATAATAATAATAATAATAATAGTATTATTATTTTAGTAATAATAATATTATTTTTTATTATTATTATTATTCCGAGGGCTCCATCTGTATATTCACATCATGTAATTGACATTATTATAAGTAACATTTGATGTAAATATCCCTGGCGTAGGAGAATATCATCAAACATACAAAGTAAACCAGTTTTACAATACGATCTGCAGTTCATGTATTCAAATTCGTCTCTTATTATTATGTCATTATTTATCTCCATATTGTGATGTATTTACGGCTTGGACATGATCTCTCTATGTTCCCAGTTTATGAGCTCACGTTATCGTCATCTGATACTGATAAGGGTGATAGTTGTGTTAGTGTCCGGCTGTCATTGTCGTCTGGTTAATTAGTGACTATGGGATTCCGCAGAGGGAGAGAAAACGTCCCTGACGTGTAAATTCACCCAAAACGTCACAATAAATATATAAAGGGCAAAATATATAAATAAATAAAAACCTGGTGCTATAGAAACTGAATATTAGGCTACATGTATCTCTGGAAGTCCCAGAACTGATTGAATTCCTTATAAAAAGAGGACTTCTGCGTGTAACTATACAGTTCACTACCAGGACCTCTAGCAATGACATCTAGGAGAACAATGGCCACCAACTGGATGATGACAGGGGTAAGAAAATGATCTTCTGTTTGTCCAAAGGAACATAGAGAATGCGCTTTGGGGTTGAGGACTGTTACATTGTGCTCGAGCCTCTACACAGAAATTTTATTTTAAACAATGGACCGGGCTGGGTTCCGATGAGAACAGTTCTGAAAAGGTGATTCCAAAACGCCTGTTCCCTTTTCATATTCAGTTTTAGTATTTATATATCATTGGCACTGGCTCCACTCAGGAGACTATAGGGGAGATGTATCAAAGCGTGGAGAGAGATAATGTGGAGAGAGATAAAGTACCAACCAATCAGCTCCTGTCATGTTACAGGCTATGGTAGAAAAATGACAGTTAGGAGCTGATTGGTTGGTACTTTCTCTCCCTCCATGATTTGATAAATCTCCTCATGTATGCCCTTATTTATCAATGAGTGATACATTTCACTGTGAGTGATAAATTGCACCAGCCAATAACCTCCTAACTGTCATTTTTCAAACACATCCTGTGACATGAAAGTTAGGAGCTGATTGGCTGGTGCAATTTATCACTCACAGTGAAATGTATCACTCATTGATAAATAAGGGCAATAGTTCTGAAAAATGATTACAGACGGCATGTTCTGTAACATGGCGCCATGCTCTTGTATGATCTTTGAGAATAAGGGGCATAGTAGATGTGTGTAACACGCGTTACATCACACTAGCGTTACACATCTGTGGTAAATAGGTTTGTTAATAATGATATTTTATATCCATGAAGAGAGACACTGACATGGAACAGATTTACCTAGATTAGACATACGTGTCATTACACTCAGCAACCTACAAGATGTGTCTGTTCCCATTTATAAATACTAGATATGAAAAATGCTTATGGTTGCTACGGGATACAGCACAAGTTCCTGAGAACCAGTTCTCCTCAAGTAAGTCTGAGACAGTAGCTAGAGTAGCAGTTTGCAGTGTTTTATAAGGGGTCGATGTACTAAGCCTTGGAGAGAGATAAAGTAGAAGCCAATCAGCTCCTTGCTGCCATGTCACAGGCTGTTTGACAAATGACAGCTATGAGCTGATTGGCTGGTACTTTATCTCCGTCCACTTTATCTCTCTTCAGGGTTTAGTACATAGATCTCATAGATCCCTAAATATTTTGCCCAGATTGTGATGATTTGAGGCCCCATCCTGAGAACTGTGATATTGGGGTAAATGTAATATAACAGCCTGCGAGATGCAGCACCAGCGAGTTCCTGGCGAGTCGGCCGGATGTCTCATGTTGGAAGCTATTTACTGCTCATCTGTCTCTTAAAGAAATGAGGTAGAAACACTTTGTACTGTAGGTAACATCTCCACGATTCACAGGTGGCTTCCGTTCTGCTGCTGAGCCTCATCCCCTGTGCCCATGGAGCAGAGATACATCCCCCTAGGGCGTACGAGTGGGATTCCCGTCCAGTCCCGAGTGTGGAATGTCCATTCACGCTGGACACGACACTGCCCCCACGTGTGAAGGTCAACATGAAGGTCAGCAGCGGGAGTTATGTACAAGCCATGACAAACAGCATCAGGAGACGCTCAGTCTCTCCATGGGAATACAGGTAAATATTATATGAGTGTGACATTAATGTTATATATATGTAAAACCAGGGAAACTTACAGTGCATAAGCGTACCTCCAAAGCCAAAAATCAGGACAATACCGGCCACATCTCAATCTGCTATGGCCATGTTTATCTAACCCATCATCTGTATAACCGGGATCATGTCCAATACACAGGCTGCCCCGTTATGATTGTGAGCAATTGGGAGAATTCCTGCAACAGCATAAATAGGAATTCACAGGAAAAAGCAAAACCAAACACAAACCATTAAAAACTTCTATAATTCTCCAGTGAACATAAAGGGGTGTATTTACTAAACTTCGATTTTGTGCATTTTTGTTGTATGTTTGGTCTGATTTTGAAAACTGGTTGAACATCGGGAAAACATTGATGTTTATATAATGGGCACAGTACATTTGGAGATTTACTAACACTTGCTTTGTAAAATTGACCAAAAATCGAACACAAAATTGACCAAGCAATAGACTAATAAATGGCAGACTTTTTTTCACTTCTACAACACATTCTATTGCCTAAACCTTCAATATGACGCCTATAAAAGTAGAGATGACGGATGCTATGCTGATGTGTTTGCAATTGATTGATTATCGGTAAATTTGTGCACGCATATGATTCGCACAGTGCATGTGCCAAAGTCTAATAGCAATACCGATTGTAACGCTTATCTTCAGGCACCGTTCACAGGCATTAAAGGGGGAGTGGTCACAGAATCACAGGCGTGTTGCAGCCATGTTTAGGGTGTGTCGCTGGCTGTGTTTGCGAATCTGTACTCAAACAGCGAGACATCGGCGTCTCTGTACAGGCTGCCATGCTGCTGCATGACCATTCATTTACCCGAGCTGACGATGAGTGAAGGATGTGTGTGTGCTGGGAATGTGTACCCAGTTACTTGGCCTCTGTGATGGCTCCACTGGGCGTCTCTGTACTTTTCAGGGTTGCTGGGTTTTTTGCATCATTTTGCACATCCTCAGCGTGCACAATCGCAGCTATGATCTCCATAGCGTCTGTCACTGAATCAGGCCAGATATTAGTAATACTGTAAAGGCTCTATGTGGCAGGTCCTTATTACATGATTTTAGATGTTTTTGGTCAATTTTTAAAGAAATCAAGAAACACCTGAGGATCAGTGCACATCTCTTATTAAAAATGGAGCCAAACGTGATTCCCTGTGGCTGTAGGAATTATGGGCCTCATGCAGAGATGGACACAATGCATGTCGCTGTGGCGTCTTTGGACTCCTCGCCCCCAAATAGCTCAGGTGGCGCTGTGTGTGACAAAGCAGGATCTGTTCTGCACAGACGCCCCACCATCGTAGATGTACGCAAACCATGTTTTGTCCAATAGAAAATCAGCAGGAAGTGATGGTTGATTTTTAGGTCTATTGCAGCTGAAATTAATGGACAGAAACCGACTGAATTTAGACTTAAAATAAACTTTAATAATATACTCCAAAGTATTCAAAGGGTTTCCTTACAAGAGAAGTAATCACAAAGCAGTGTACAGTATGTGCTGTATGTTCTGTATCACTTGGCAACGATCATACAGTAGCCATCAAACGGGGATTACTAACAATAGATATTAGGATTCTTTACAAACATGCTAATCGTCACCTACATGCAATAAACAGTTTAGCATGTTAGAATTACATGCAACCAGTTTGTTGCTTTCTTACTCACACAAGCATTTATTTAATTATGAAATGTTTATATAATGTGACAAAGAAGCTTTGTAGCGGAAGCACACACTGACTCAGGACTTGTCCACTACGGCTTATTTCATCAGGATGACCACAGACCAGTAATCATTACACAGTAAATGTTCACAGCCCAATCACTATCTAACAGCGTTCTACTCCCTAGACACCGGCCAGCTTTCCCAGCGTCGGTCACACAGATAAGTGGCCAAGACAGCATTTTTATACCTTAGACTCACCCTCCCAAACTGACAGGCAAGTGACACACCCACCCTGCCTTCTTAAGGGAGTTCTTCACAGGTGCTCTGGTTGATCACTGACATGCTTTCAGCTGCACCAGGCTGCAAGGGAGAAATGCACTGCAGGTAAGGCACACATTTTCCATCCTTCAAATACATGACATCCCTGGGTTTATCAGCTAAATACCCCTGGTTCCTGTGTATCAGACTGCCACCATAGTTCATTTACAATATTTCAAAGTCATAATGCGGTCAGAACTGTTACAAGAGAATGGATCTCCATTTATTCTATGTACACCATTTACTGTACATGCAGTAGGACAAATGTGATGTCATTTGACATCAACCTTGTTTTAGCTTGTATCACTGCTACACAGTATGAGGCTGTGCAAAGTGATGCTACAACTGCAGGAGGCGTCTTAGATAAAGTCTCCCACTGCAGGCTTGTCTGATCCACTGTCATTGTATGAAGATGCAGAATCTGATCAACTACGTGAGCATTACACATCTGAGTAACACTTACTTAGGGTATCCAGGGAAATCACACTGCTGGGACCAGTGCAGCTGGCTGTCACCAACCTCAAATGCCAGTAGCGTACCAGTCATGCTGCAGCGATTGGGGCGCTGCAAGCGGGAGATCTGCACATGCTCAGTGTGGTTCCTGCACATGAAAAATAGTCTATAAGGAGACATCTGATTGGTTACTTCTAGTCTCTGCATATTGTGCGCAGCTTAAACATGACAACAATGTGTTTGTGTTGGAGTATCTGACAAATAATTTTAGCTGCATTCAGCATTTTTGATTGTCTCTTTCCACTAGCTCTAACGTGGACAGTTACAGATTCCCGGCCGTCATTAATGAGGCGAGATGTCTCCACAATGGGTGTGTGGACTCGAAGGGTAACGTAGACCTCAGCATGAACTCCGCCCCCATCAGACGGGAGATCCTGGTCCTGCGCCGTGAGATGAGAGGATGTGTCCCCACCTATAGGCTGGAGAAGCAGCTGGTTACCGTGGGCTGCACCTGCGTCCGACCTGTCACCCAGTATCTCATATAAGTGATGAAAGTGCGTCCATTACCAAATGTATCTGTCTCATGTCGGGATGTGTAGTATTTTAAGATAGTATTTCTAGAAACGTGAAGAAGTGTTCCCGTACGCCTGTACGGCAATGTATTTATTTTTTGCTAAAAAGTAATGTTAAATTATATTAATTATACCAGTTATCTGATATTTATTAAAAAGATATATTCCGCAGATTTGATGTCAATACTAATATTTATTAAATAACGCCACAAGACTGAATACAACAAATACTAAAAGTGCCAGGAACAAGTACGCAGAACACACCACATGCAGCAGACAGGACTGTGCTTCCAGTGTAGCGCTTTTCTAGTGTCAGTATTAGAGGGCGGTGACAATATTCAGGCAGATGTCATGATTTCTGTACAAATTAATGCAGATTTGCAGAACATTTAATGACCAAAGAGAATTGAGTACGGTTCAAGTGCCGGCCTGGGGGGTCCCGTGCTTTGGACTTAAATCTTAGGACTGTTAGGGACCCCCCTGATGAGATCGATCTTGGAAAAGATAACGGCAGTCCGGAGCTGATCAAATAGTACTGAAATCAGTGGCAAGGGGTAGGTGTTTTTAACAGAAATTTTATTCAGAGCCCGATAATCAATACATGGTCTGAGCGACCCATCTTTTTTCTCAACAAAAAAGAACCCTGCACTTAATGGAGATTTCGAGGGCCTAATGAAGCCGTTTTTTAGGCTCTCCTGTACATAATCATTAATTGCCGTAGTTTCCGGCCCAGACAGGGCATATAGTCTCCCTTTAGGCAAAGAGGCACCGGGAACTAAGTCAATAGCGCAGTCATAGGACCGATGAGGAGGCAGAATATCCGCATTACCCTTGGAGAAAACATCGGCAAAGTCCTGATATTCCAAAGGAATAAGTTCTGGGGTGACTGCCGCAACCCGGACTGGACGGGAAATACATTCCTTAATACAAAAGGGACCCCATCGGGAAATCTCCCCAGACCGCCAATCTATGGTGGGATTACGAAAGGCAAGCCAGGGGTGACCCAAAACTACGGGGACAGCCGGACAATGGGTAAGGTAAAATTCGATTTTCTCCGAATGTAGGGCCCCCACTGTCAGTTGTACTGGAGGTGTGCGGTGAGTGATTACCCCATTAGAAAGCGGACCACCATCCAAGCCGTGCATGGTGATACGTTTATCCAAAGGTATCTGTGGAACGCCCAAAGCCTGAGCCCAACCAAGATCCATGAAATTTCCCGCAGCTCCACTGTCGACGAAGGCTGACACCAACGAACTGAGACTACCAAAGGAAATTTTTACAGGAACTAATAAGGAATCAGTAGAGGAGATCAATTGCAGAGTCAGACCCAAGTGAACCCATCACAATTCACTTGGTCAGAGCGTTTCCTTGCTTATTCGGGCAATTACGTGCGATATGTCCCTTACCACCACAATACAAGCAAAGACCAGAATTTAGCCTTCTGGTTCTTTCCTCTGGGGACAGCCGGGAGAGACCCATTTGCATGTTCTCCTCGACGTCCTCAGGGAAAGTATACACACATGGACTAGGCCTGAAACTAGCTCCTCTTTCAGCCCTCCGCTCCCGGAGACGACGATCAATTTTAATAGCGAGCTCCATGAGTTTGTCTAAAGTCTCTGGAGCGGGGTACTGAAGGAGACTGTCTTTAATAACTTCAGACAAACCGAGGCGAAACTGACTGCGCAGGGCCTGGTCATTCCAGCCACAGTCGTTCGACCAACGGCGAAACTCGGTACAATACGCCTCTGCTGGATTTTTCCCTTGCTTAAGTGCACGCAGGTGGCTCTCAGCCGACACTTCTCTATCAGGGTCATCGTACAGAAGGCCTAGAGACTTAAAAAAGGCATCTACAGAAAGCAAGGCAACATCATCGGCTTTTAGCCCAAAAGCCCAGGTTTGCGGATCGCCTTGTAGCAAAGACATCACAATCCCGACTCATTGAGACTCAGTACCAGAGGATCGGGGCCTTAAACGAAAATAAAGCTTACAAGCTTCCTTGAAATTAAAAAAAATCCTATCGGTTACCTGAAAAACGGTCAGGAAGGTGCATCTTTGGTTCTGGAATCATACTCGGGGAGGCTCGCAAAAGATCTTCCTGTGATCTCACCCGAAGAGTAAGATCCTGAACCATCTGAGTTAGTTCCTGAATCTGGTTGGCCAAAAGCTGGCTGGGATTCGGTCCTAATACTGCCGGATTCATGAGGCCGAATTTCAAGGCCCACCAAAAACAAATAACTCTTTATATTATTCTTTTTTTGTTTTTGGGCCGGTGATAATGTTACGTTCCTGATGCTCAGAACTAGAGAGATGTTGCGTAGTGAGTCCAGAGCACCAGGACGTGACGCTGAAATAAGGGGTGGTACGGGAATAGCCCCTAGCACCCTACCTCTATTGTTTTAGCCGTGTGGTCAATTCACGCCTGAGTGACTATGGTTTCTTGGGCCCACGGCAGCCGCGTTTGAAGGACGGATTAGGTCTGCCCAACTCCGATGCCCCCAGGTCTTAGAGTGAGACAAGGCGTGAACCGAGACAGGATAATAACAAGGGGACCTCTAACTAAAGCAAACAGAAAGCTAGGGGCTACTAACTACCCTAAAACTAAATATATGTGCGGCACGCCGCCAAAGGAAAAGAACAACAAAAGATACCACTGTCCACTCCCCCACACGGCACCGCCGAGTTCCGGGGAGGACAGTGAAAAGCGGAAACCTCCGCAAAAACCACCAATGCAAAATTAACACAAGGACTAAGCGGCCTAGGCCGCAACACGCGGCAGAAGCCGCTACTCACGAAACCGGGAGAGAACCCCAACAAGCGAGAACCCCCAGATGACTGCAACAGGTTCACTTGGACAGGAAGGATTCCCAGGACCGGCTTCAGAACTCCAGAACTCAGGAGCACAGGGAGCAGGATCGACCAGATACAGCTGACCAGGAACAGACGTTGCAAGGCAGGAACAGCATACAGGAAGCTATCACCGGCGAGGCTGCAGTGTGCTGGCTCCCATAAAAAGACCCTGCTGGCCAATGACAGGAGGGCCAGCAAGACCAGCCCCCAGACCCTAATTACTAGTTGCCGTGCAGCTGCCCTGCTGCACGAGCAACTAATCAATCCTATCTGGCAACGGGGAACGCGGTCCGCCAATGGCGTCCCCGTTGCTATGGACCCAGCGGTTGAGGACGCCCGGCGTCCTAGCGTTGCCAGGGACCAGGCGGCTACAGTACGCACGGCATCCTAACGTTGCTAGGCGCCGGGCGGGCAGGGAGGGAGGTGCGGCGGCCGTGAGCGTCGCTCGGAAGCAGACCGAGCGGCGCCGCGGACCGCGGCACCTAACAACCATATCAAGTAGTGACATTTTTCTAAAGTAATAACTTATTTTTACCTCCAGCATTGTACTGTTTATTTTTATGTGTTCCCTTGGTGGTGACTGTGTAGTGGAGATCAGGGTCAAAATGAGGTGTGGGCGGATGGCGCTTCGCAGACACTGTGCATTTGCGCTGTGGGCGCACATCTACCCTCCGTAATGTGTAAAAGGGGACTCGGCCTGCCGTACTGTGTAAAAGGGAGCTCTGCCTGCCATCATTGTAAAAGGGGACGCTTCCTGCTGTACTGTGTAAAAGGGAGCTCTGCCATACTGTTTAAAAGGGGGCTCTACTTGGCGTAATGTGTGACAGAGGCTCTACCTGGTGTAATGTGTAAAAGTGGCTCTACCTTGTGTAATGTGTGTAAATGGCGCTACTGTGCGGCATAATTTGAATAATGGAGGCTACTGTGCAGCGTAATATGAATTGGTATTATTTTGTGGCCACCCCCTTTTCCCCACAAAGCCATGCCCCTATATGTTTGGCGTACGCTTCGGTGCACAATGGCCCTATTTTAAATATGGGGGGGCACCGATGTTGTTTCTTGCACACAGCTCTAAAATGTCTAGTTACGGCACTGCTGTACATTGCTGCTCTATCATCCAGATACCATGCTAGGTTGTAAAAAGTGAATGTTTACTATACAACGCAGGAGTCCGTCTGTCCCTATCTTTCTGACCATCCCAATGAGGAGACAGGACATCCATAGAGGTGTGGAAGTCTTTTGAAGAAAGGCGATAGAAATTTCTCAAGGAGAGCATCTGGCCAGGCCTCTCTCCTTCCTGATTGTGGGGATCATTTATCAAGGAGTGATAAAACTCGTGAATGATAAAACTTGTTGCATATTATAAATGATGCTCCATCCAATCAGCTCCTAACTGTCATGTGTTTAAAAAATGACAGTTGGGGGATGATTGGCTGGAACACCATCTACAATACACAACAAGTTTTAGCATTCACAATTACTTTTATCACTTGCTGATAAATGGGCCCCTAAGTCCGTTAAACTGCCCAGTACTGTATATTGGTAAATCCCAGATCTTAGCCTTCAGACAGAATGAAGTAAGTGTCCTCATACATCTTGCCTTAATATGCCACGCTGGGTGTCTTTCTGCCAAAGATGCGTCTTATTCATATCGGTATGCCAATAAGACATACAAGCAGACTCTGCTGTTTAAAATGATATGCAGCATGCCTATATTCTGTGTTGACTGCGGCTGTATTTCCATATGAAATGATATGTTACAGTGTTTTGAAGGAAAACACAGTAGCATAGCATTTAGGATGCAGATACAGCCGCAGTCACACACAGAATATACTGTAAGTATGCTGCATATCATTTTAACCATCAAAAGCTGCTTGTGCATCCTATTCACATTGATGTTGTAATGGTTAGAATTACTGCCTCACAGCACTGAGGTCATGGGTTTGATTCCCACTTTGGCCCTAACTGTGTGGAGTTTGTATATTCTCCCCGTACTTGCGTGGGTTTCCTCCGGGCACTCCAGTTTCCTCCCACAATCTAAAAATATACTGGTAGGTTAATTGGCTCCTAACAAAATTAACCCTAGTGTGAATGTGTGTGCGGTACATGTGGTAGGGAATATAGATTGTAAGCTCCACTGGGGCAGGGACTGATGTGAATGGGCAAATATTCTCTGTACAGCGCTGCGGAATATGTGTGCGCTATATAAATAACTGGTAATAAATAATGTATGGTTACATCCCTATGAAAATGGTTTATATGCTGCCATTTTGCATAGCAACTAATGGTGTCATCTTTTGATATAATATGACTGGTCTGTGTTTTATTTTAGTTTTTATTGATTTTAGAAAAGAAAAATCATATATAAGTGCTGTAATAAATTTATGTTAAGAATAGACATATAATATACTATACTATACATATTATCCCTTATTACATGTATATTTAGCGCAGAAATAGATGTGTTTCATATGGCTTTCAATAGGGAAGAACGTGATTGGATGTCCCCGTTTTAAAAGCCAATGTCCATTTGGTCAGCACGTCTTGATAAAGACAACCTTGTCGAAACGAGATGGTGTGGTGATAAAGTAACACAAGTCATGTGGGATGGTACCAGGGCCGTTTCTAGACAATTTGGCACCCATTGCGAACAGTAAAAAATGCCCAGATATTAAAAATGCGCCCCCCATAGACATAAAAAACAATTTTGCGTCCCGGTAAGGGGGCATGACCTCACTAAATGGGCATGGCCTTACTAAAAAAAATGGGCGTGGCCTCACAGAAAAAGATTACCTTACACCCCAGTTTTTCACCCTGCAACAACAGACCTCTGCCACCACAGGAATAAAAATAAATTCCACCATATTAAGCCCCACACAGTAGTGCCCCTTGCACCATATTATGCCATACACCGCAATGCCCATGATACATTATGCCCTAATGCTCATTGCCAGGGGTTTCATGCGCTGGGTGTCATTAGAGATGAGCGGGTTCCGGTTTTACTCGGTTCCCAAAATGGCATCTTATTGGCTCACTGATGTCTCGTGTTTTAGATAGCTAATAAGATGCCGTTTTTTGAACCGAGTAAAACCCGAACCCGCTCATCTCTAGTTGTCATGCTCACTGACAGGGGTATCATGCGCTGGGTGTCATGCTTGTTGCCAGGGGTTTCACGAGCTGGGTGTCATGGTTTTATGCTCTGTTGCCAAGGGGAATGCTCATTGGCCCTCATTCCGAGTTGTTCGCTCGCTGCTAATTTTAGCAGAATTGCTAATAGGCTAAAATCCAGCAGGTATGCACAGCAGGGCGCACGCGCTAAGCAAATTTACACAAAACTATGCTATTTTACTCACAGGCGAACTAAGCATTTCAGTCGCTCTGCTGATTGACAGGAAGTGGGTGTTTCTGGGCGGAAACTGGCCGTTTTCAGGGAGTATGCTAAAAAAACGCAGGTGTGCCAGGTAAAAACGCAGGAGTGGCTGGAGAAACGGGGGAGTGGCTGGTCCGACGCTGGGCGTGTTTGTGACGTCAAACCAGGAACTAAACGGACTGAGGTGATAGCAATCTAGGAGTAGGTCTGGGGCTACTCAGAAACTGCAAGGAAATTGCTTTCGTTAGCAATTCTGCTAATATTAGCAGAATTGCTAATCTTTCGTTAGCAATTCTGCTATGCTAAGATACACTCCCAGAGGGCGGCGGCTTTGTGTTTGCATTTCTGCTAAAAGTAGCTAGCGAGCGAACAACTCGGAATGAGGGCCATTGTCAAGGGGAATGCTCATTGCTAAAGGGAATGTTGGTTGTTATGGGGATAACACGCTCCCCCCTCCTCTTTCCACGTACCCCACTCAGGGACTGGAGTTTCACGGAATGAAGCGGTTCCGTCATAATGTCACGACGCAACTGCGTCATTACTCAAAACTCCACCCCCTGAGCAGAGTACTTGGGAAGAGGAGGGAAGAGGGGAAGCTGTAAGGGGACAAAGTGCAGCACCAGGCACCCTGTGCGGTTGCACAGCTCGTCCGCCACAAGAACCGGCACTGGATGGTACAGTGCTGAACCAGGAAGTGCTACAGAAGTGGCGGGTGGCACATGCTCATTTACAACCACCTATCAGTATGCAGTACACCATTTTGCCCACTTCTTGTTGGAAATCTGTATGTACAGGCTTAATGATGTGGCAGAGGTTTTGTACAGACCAGCACTAAGAATAGAAACATCGCAGTTACTTAACTATTAAAGGAATAATTGGATGGAGCAGAGGTGTCATACAGCTCACCAGCTTGTGGATAGTGGTCCAAGATGCTGAAACAGCATCTGTAATGTCAGGTAATTCACAGGTCACATGGGGCTAAGTAGAAAACTACTGTCTCCAACTGTGGCACTCTAACACAGTGACAAGATTGTATCACACATGTGCAGTACATAAGTTGGTGGCCATTTTGGTACAGGGAATGAACCCTCCCTGGAGAAACAATATGGAGTCTGCACAGTAGCACACTCCTCTTTCAACATCTCCCCTCGCTACAAGCATCAGTCTCTGAACTCAAAATCAGGACTGCTTTCACTGTCACCATTATTGATGTTTTGCACACTTGTGACCTTCAAAGCTTGCAAAGTCTTGTTTGCCTATCTTGAGCTTCCACTCACACCAGTTGGATATTGACTATGACTTCTGGATGTTTGTGCTATTCCTAGATGCTCACTGAATGCAATGTTTGTAAATTCTAGATCATTCTAGATGTAACGTGCAGAGAGTTAGATTTTGGTGTGGTGTGTTCAAACTGAAATCTAGATTGCAGTGTAAAAATAAAGCAGCCAATATTTACCCTGTACAAAAACAATATAACCCACCCAAATCTAACTCTCTCTGCACATGTTACATCTGCCCTCCCTGCAGTGCACATGGTTTTGCCCATTAGCTAACAAATTTGCTGCTGTGATCAGACCTGAATTAGGCCCAGTGTCCTGTTTGATTCTCTACAAGTCTCTTGTAGTCTGCAATTTTCTCTGATGAAGTACAGTGCATCCGGAAAGTATTCACAGCGCTTCACTTTTTTACACATTTTGTTATGTTATAGCCTTATTCCACAATGGAATAATTTTTCCCCCCTTAAAATTCTACACACAATACCCCATAATGACAATGCAAATTTATTAAAATTAAAAAACTTAGAAATCACATGTACACAAGTATTCACAGCCTTTGCCATGAAGTTCAAAATTGAGCTCAGGTGCATCCTGTTTTCACTGATCATCCTTGAGATGTTCCGACAGCTTTATTGGAGTCCACTTGTGGTAAATACAGTTGATTGGACATGATTTGTAAAGGCACACACCTGTCTATATAAGGTCCCACACTTGACAGTGCATGTCTGAGCACAAACCAAGCATGAAGTCAAAGGAATTGTCTGTAGAACTCCAAGACAGGATTGTCTCGAGGCACAAATCTGGGGAATGATACAGAAAAATATCTGCTGCTTTGAAGGTCCAAATGACCACAGTGGACTCCATCATTCGTAAATGGAAGAAGTTCGGAACCACCAGGACTCTTCCTAGAGCTGGCCAGCTGTCTAAACTGAGCGATTGGTGGAGAAGGGCTCTAGTCAGGGGGGTGACCAAGAACCCGATGGTCACTCTGTCAGCTACAGCATTCCTCTGTGGAGAGAGGAAAATCTTCCAGAAGGACAACCATCTCTGCAGCAATCCACCAACCAGGCCTGTATGGTAGAGTGACCATACGGAAGTCACTCCTTAGTAAAAAGCACATGGCACCACACCTGAAGTTTGCCAAAATGCACCTGAAGAACTCTCAGACATGAGAAACAAAATTCTCTGGTCTGATGAGACAAAGATTGAACTCTTTGGCATAAATGCGAGGCATCCTGTTTAGAGGAAACCAGACACCACTCATCACCAGGCCAATAGCATCCCTACAGTGAAGCATGGTGGTGGCAGCATCATGCTGTGGGGATGTTTTTCAGCAGCAGGAACTGGGAGACTAGTCAGGATAGAGGGAAAGATGAATGCAGCAATGTACAAAGACATCCTGGATGAAAACCTGCTTTAGAGCGCTCTTGACCTCAGACTGTGGCGACGGTTCATCTTTTAGCAGGACAACGACCCTAAGCACACAGCCAAGATATCAAAGGAGTGGCTTCAGGACAAATCTGTGAATGTCCTTGAGTGGCCTAGCCAGAGCCCAGACTGTAATCCGACATCTTTGGAGAGATCTGAAAATGGCCCTGCACTGACCCTTCCCATCCAACCTGATGGAGCTTGAGAGGTGCTGCAAAGAGGAATGAGCAAAACTCCCCAAAGATAGGTGTTCCAAAGGCTGTGAATACTTATGTACATGTGATTTCTTAGTTTTTTAATTGTAATAAATTTGCAAAAATCTCAAAAAAACTTTTTTCACGTTGTCATTAGTGGGGTATTGAAATTTGAGGTAAAAAATTAATTTATTCAATTTTGGAATAAGGCTGTAACATAACAAACAAAATGTGGAAAAACTGAAGCGCTGTGAATACTTTCCGGATGCACTGTTCATGTGTGTATTTCTTGAGAAATGATCTATGAATGTCAAGAAGTATCTGTATACACTCACTGACTTCACTTCCATTGGAAGTACACCCATATGTATGCACTCTCTTAAGTGGTGCTGTAGCTCTGCTTGCTTATTTGTGAAATGACTGACAGCTTTATTTTCTTACTACATAGCTCTCACATATGGATTTTCTGTGAGTCAGCCACTGACATTCCAATGGCCATCCTGTTCTGTAGCTTTTAAGAACTGTTGTATCCAAGGTGACCAAATCTTCTGTGCCAGAGTTCTAGTGACTATGTTGTCATAAGTGTTAGTTGTGAAGGACATACAATTGCTGACTTTGCCTATAGCTACAGTATCATGATCATTTTTCTGTTTCGCATAATGGCCCTCATTCCGAGTTGTTCGCTCGGTATTTTTCATCGCATCGCAATGAAAATCCGCTTAGTACGCATGCGCAATGTTCGCACTGCGACTGCGCCAAGTAACTTTACTATGAAGAAAGTATTTTTACTCACGGCTTTTTCTTCGCTCCGGCGATCGTAATGTGATTGACAGGAAATGGGTGTTACTGGGCGGAAACACGGCGTTTCAGGGGCGTGTGGCTGAAAACGCTACCGTTTCCGGAAAAAACGCAGGAGTGGCCGGAGAAACGGTGGGAGTGCCTGGGCGAACGCTGGGTGTGTTTGTGACGTCAACCAGGAACGACAAGCACTGAAATGATCGCACAGGCAGAGTAAGTCTGGAGCTACTCTGAAACTGCTAAGTAGTTAGTAATCGCAATATTGCGCATACATCGGTCGCAATTTTAAGAAGCTAAGATTCACTCCCAGTAGGCGGCGGCTTTGCGTGTGTAACTCTGCTAAATTCGCCTTGCGACCGATCAACTCGGAATGAGGGCCAATATACTTTCCTTTAGCAAAGGGAAATCTGTGTTCAATTCTTCCAACTTTTGCAGCTGTACTTGGGTGCCAATCCCTTTGATTATAATAGGGTCACATTTGATAAATGTGGTAAACCACTTCTCATTCTAGCGGAAATGCATTGTTGCATCTGAATTGATATACCAACAACCTTTTCTGCAGCTATCTGTAAAACTCAAGGCTGATTCATTTTGCCATTGCATGTCTTGCTTTGTATAGGATTCACATTCTTTTGCTTGCACTCAAAAGCTTTGTGACCAATTTTGTGACAACTGTAGCAATGAACTTACATTTTCTGAATTTTTCACTCTTTGTATGCAATGCATTGCTGTCAGAACTCAATGCATTCTTTAACTGCAGTAACTTTGCTCTGTCTCTGTGGTTAACTTTGTTGTGTTTGCTTCCAACGCTGCATCTACTTGCATGCCAACAGAAGTTGCTAAGAAACGGACATCATTTGGTCTATGTAATCCCTCATACTGCTGCTTTCACATAGCTGTTTGTTGTACAAAACATGCCTTAAATGTATGCTTCTCATAAAATATCCATCTTGATACACTGCTTGCAGTGTTGTATACATATCTTTAGCTGACATTTTCCAAAGTATTATAAAGTATACATGTTGCTCTACACAAGCCATTACCACCCATGGTTCTCTCTACATCATCTGGGTTTGGACTGTCACCAGGATCTACTATCACTTTCCACACTCTCTCATGCTTCAATTGCATTTCCATAGCAGTCTTTCAGGTTGTATAATTTTGTGCACCTTTTATCTTGATAAACCCCATTATGGGTGTATCTAGCTGACCATATTATCCCTTTAACCTGGGACACATGAATTACACAGGTTCTGTGGCTGGCTGACTACAAGCCTGGATTTCACCTGGTTTTAAGCAGCCACAGAACCTGTGTAATTCATGAGTGTCCCAGGTTAAAGGGACATTATGGGCAGTCTAGTGTATCTCACGTATGCATGCTTTTTACAGACATATCTGTGCAGCCTCTGTTCTCTGATCAGCTTCACTGGTGCAACACTATGCTGGAAACACTCTGTCCTGCCTTCACTCTGTGTTCTTATGGCAGTCTGCATTGTCTATGTGCTATGATGGTGTCTATGTGCTGCTCTGTGCATCCTAATAGCTAAGGGCTTGTGTACTTCAACTTTGTGTGCCTGGGCCCATAACCTGTTGGAAAATGTGGTGTGCATACAGGCTTGAGGTGGAGCAGAGTAAATGTAGACTTTAGCAGATGCATTAACACTATGAACAGCCCAGTTAATTAACCAGTGGAGTTGATTTAGTGAAGTAGAGATGTGTCTGCAGGTCGTTTGGTATGACTAGTGTGCCTGCAGCCGTGGGCATGCACTGCGTACCCACCAGCAATCCATAGGATTGCATGGGTGTGTATGCTTCCATAAACAGGTTTCATGCAGGCAAGACTAGTTGCAATTTTGATGTGGCCAACATGTTCATGGGTAAGATGACTGTGGACACATATGTAGTAATGATCACAGCTGATCTCAATGATAATCACTTCTTGGATGGACTGGACCAGTGTGTCATACAGCTCACCAGTTATTGGGGTAAATTTACTAAGGTGGGAGTTTTTTTTTAGAGCTGATGATGTTGCCATAGCAACCAAGCAGAGTCTATTATATTCTAGAAACAGCTAGATAAATGTTAACTAGAATCTGATTGGTTGTTATGAGCAACATAACCAGTTCTAAAAAAACTCCCACCTTAGTAAATTTACCCCATTGACTGTATGCAGGATGTGGGTAGTGATGCAGGAGCCTGCAATCGCTTTGGTAGCAGATACATTACAGGTTCCACTGAAGCTAAGTGTTACACAGCCACGTACCACTGTGTCACTCATACACAGTGAAAAGATGGTGCCATGCACGTACTGTATTAAGTTTGGTGGCCATCTTAGGAAATAAAGCCTCCCCATAGCTACCAACATGGAGTTCATGAAGTAGCATACTCCACTGTCAGTAATTATAATATCTGGAGACACCATATTTTGTAAGACAGGCTGGGCAGAGAATCTCAGAGCCAGACTACCCTTACAGTGAAGAATCCTTTCCATGAAGGTTGTAAAACTGTCCACCTTGCAGCTAAAGTGCAATTTTTTTTATTTACAAATATAACATTGATTAAAAAGTTCAAATCAATTGATAAAAGATCTGAAAATATATTTAAATGGCAGAAAAATGATTTGTCATTGCTAAATCAGCACTAACAGCTGCAGCATGTATAAATAGCAGCATCGTAATATAGTTTTTGTTGTTTACCATAAGTAAAAGTCACATTGGGCAGATTATTTTATGTCCAGTTTGAGAATAGATTAACATTTATGTAGATATGTTATTACAATTTATTTTCTTCATGATAGTATACTGTACAGCGTAACTCTGCAATAACCACTACTGACGTCTGTATGCAGCATTACGTTTAATGTACACGTTACATAGTCATACAAAAGACTGAAAATGACAAATTATACCAACTACAAATAATTTTTATACAGATTCTATTCCTTTATCTGTAAAACATGTGACACTATGTTATCATTTAAATTCTTAGTGCACTACACGGCATGAGTTTGTATATAGACTTTTAGAGAAGCCACAATATAGTAAATACAGAACGTAATTGACAACAGTCACTTATTTCTGAAATCAATAAGAAGTACTGTATAATCTTCTGAATAAGTGGCGCAGTAATGGGCAAAATGGGGGCCCGATATATTTATGCATGGCTTATTTTGGCCAAAATTTCTTATTGAGAATATTGATAGGTAAAGATAAAAATGTAAAATGCATCTTATAAAACTGCCATTGATAACACTAACAATAACGGACCTGGACGCAGCTGCATCGAGGTGGTCTGGGCACGCGCACCGACCGCTGTGCGTGACTTTACACATTGTGGCCGCATCCAGGAAGGATGCTGCCACAGTGTGATTGAGAGCGACAGCCGTCAGAGGGGCCGCCTTGGCAGGATGGACTGGGACCGTTTTTGGGACACGCAGCTGCCAGGGGTCAACCTTAGTTCTGATGTGTCCACAATCTAACTGCATACGCATCAGGAGGCAGCCTTACACATGATGGGCGGCCCCCAGCATGTGGAAAGATGAACGCAGATCTGGCTGCGTATGCAGCGATCTACATTCATCTGTGAATAAGGACCTATGTCATTGGAATCCAGCATTGTCTGACCCTGTGCTTCCACGTGTAATAACACAATAGAGGACAGATGGACTTGTCTGTAGGTAATCAGTAGTAGTAGCTGACCATAGGCCTAACACATGTACACCCCAGTGTGACCAGCTCAGTCTCCAGCGTGTAGGTGTAGTCACATGACTTCTGCTCCCGGCGTAGAACCATTATTTCCTGCTGGATCGGATAGGAGATCAGCTCTGGGCTCTCATTGCCGTCCCAGTCCACACAGGTAAACCTGAGACAATGCACTTCTGCCACCACAGAGGGGAATCTGCTGGGGTCTGTATTCAGTCTGAAATTAAAAAAACTAAGGATAAACAACAACAAAAAAAGGTTCTGCAATGAAACTTTCCATCTGCAATCTGTAATCTTATTTATTTTAAATGAAAACCTTCAATAAATTTGATAAGACAACTAACTTATATCTATCAGTACTTGGGACCATGGGACAATAAACTCACCATACTCTCATTTTCTATAGGTACAGAATAAATACAATGTAGTAAGATTATCTTTCCTCCGCTCTCTGATAACAGAGCACAATAATCAAAGAGTAACCTATAGAGTAGATCTAGGGACTGTGGGAAAGTCTAAAGGATCTTATTCATTTTAAAAGAGGCATAAAGTAAATTGGAATGAAATGACACCTATCCGCCAATAGCCAAGAACAGACCATGTAAGAATAGAATTTCTTAACATCACCTCAATTAGCACAGCAGCTTGTAATTAGGAACGTGTTCATGTAAATTAGCACCAGTGCCTGTATATACTGTAACATTACCTGTAACCCCAGGGTGACAGAGAGCGGGTGTGAAGGTCCTCCATCCCCACTAGACTGTCCAGATAACTGGTATCAATGACGCTGATGTCCACGGTCATACTGGTAGGTAGCCGCCGGCTTCTGCGTGTTGTGCATCTGTCTCTGGGCTCTGTAGGGATGTCCTCATCCCTGGGCACATCCAGAGGACTGACGTCAGGGAGATACCCCTCTGGTAGGAAGGCCGATGAGCAGACAGACACGAGGGCAGCCATCTGGGAAATAGAAAATCATTAGACAGGTTTTTTTTAGATGTCTTCTCATGAGAAATAGACTTAGAGTTGCTCATGGTAACAGATAATAACAGATTACAATAGATAATAATATAGATAATAGTGGACAGTAGCAGATAACAGAAAATAGTAAGGATAATAATGGACAGTAGCAGATAATAATAGATAACAGATAATAGTATAGATAATAATGGACAGTAGCAGATAATAATAGATAACAGATAATAGTACAGATAATAATGGACAGTAGCAGATAATAATAGATAACAAATCATAATAGTACAGATAATAATGGACAGTAGCAGATAATAATAGATAACAGATAATAGTACAGATAATAACAGACAGTAGCAGATAATAACAGATAATAGTATACATAATAACAGACAGTAGCAGATAATAATAGATAACAAATCATAATAGTACAGATAATAATGGACAGTAGCAGATAATAATAGATAACAGATAATAGTATAGATAATAATGGACAGTAGCAGATAATAACAGATAACAGATAATAGTACAGATAATAATGGACAGTAGCAGATAATAATAGATAACAAATCATAATAGTACAGATAATAATGGACAGTAGCAGATAATAATAGATAACAGATAATAGTACAGATAATAACAGACAGTAGCAGATAATAACAGATAATAGTACAGATAATAACAGACAGTAGCAGATAATAACAGATAATAGTATACATAATAACAGACAGTAGCAGATAATAATAGATAACAAATCATAATAGTACAGATAATAATGGACAGTAGCAGATAATAATAGATAACAGATAATAGTATAGATAATAATGGACAGTAGCAGATAATAACAGATAACAGATAATAGTACAGATAATAATGGACAGTAGCAGATAATAATAGATAACAGATAATAATAGTACAGATAATAATGGACAGTAGCAGATAATAATAGATAGATAATAGTACAGATAATAATGAACAGTAGCAGATAATAATAGATAACAGATAATAATAGTACAGATAATAATGGACAGTAGCAGATAATAATAGATAGATAATAGTACAGATAATAATGAACAGTAGCAGATAATAATAGATAACAGATAATAATAGTACAGATAATAATGGACAGTAGCAGATATTAATAGATAACAAATCATAATAGTACAGATAATAATGGACAGTAGCAGATAATAACAGATAACAGATAATAGTACAGATAATAATGGACAGTAGCAGATAATAATAGATAACAGATAATAATAGTACAGATAATAATGGACAGTAGCAGATAATAATAGATAGATAATAGTACAGATAATAATGAACAGTAGCAGATAATAATAGATAACAGATAATAATAATACAGATAATAATGGACAGTAGCAGATATTAATAGATAACAAATCATAATAGTACAGATAATAATGGACAGTAGCAGATAATAATAGATAACAAATCATAATAGTACAGATAATAATGGACAGTAGCAGATAATAATAGATAACAGATAATAATAGTACAGATAATAATGGACAGTAGCAGATAATAATAGATAACAAATCATAATAGTACAGATAATAATGGACAGTAGCAGATAATAATAGATAACAAATCATAATAGTACAGATAATAATAGACAGTAGCAGATAATAATAGTACAGATAATAATGGACAGTAGCAGATAATAGATAACAGATAATAGTACAGATAATAATGGACAATAGCAGATAATAATAGATAACAGATAATAACAGGTTAATATAGATAATAGTATAGATAACAGATAAATAATAGACAGTAGCATTTGCTTTGAGTGAAACCTTATATCAAATACATCTGTTTAGTACATAAAATGTCATCAACCTATCACCACCCAACCTTCTGTATAAGCAGAACAAATAATATCCACCCAGATGAATACAAGGACAGAGACACTACTTACGCAAACCAGCGATGCTCCTGTAAAGACCATTCTGCTATTTCTAGTGAGCACTGTCTATGTTCCAGGTGATCTGGTGTTTTTGGTCCAATATCCCCCTTATTTATACTGTGTTTCTGTCCAGGAGTGGCCTGCATGTCAGGTAGAGCTGACCCTCGGCTTTTGTAAGCAAAAGTTTCTGAAAATTCCTCCAGCTGATCTGAGCCTGGTACTTGTTCGCCTGGCTGTCATATATCATCATGTCAGTGGGTACAGAAAGGGAACCAGCTGACGCTCCGCTGTACTTCCCCAATGTGAGGCTATCTATGGCCGGACTCTCGCCTGTTATCTAGGATCATCAGATCCAGAATATTTCTCCTGACAAACTACTGTAAGTTCCTGGACACCAAGTTTCAGTGACCTCACCTTATACATTTATCCATATTACAATGTGGCCATAATGTTTCCCCAGTATGAGCTGTCTGGAGCTCTGATAGTTGGAATGCCACCGAATGAAAGTATTCTATTCAGGGAATGGGGAGAAGGGTTCTGTGAAAAGACATTTTGCTCCAAAATCTGCTGATGGGGAAGATATGGCGCTGCACAAGGCAAAATGCACAAAAAGTGCCAATAAATGAATAACTAAGAGAAACCTAAAGTTATGTTTCCCTCTTTGTAAAAACTGAAAGAGAACCTGAAGTAACATCCCAGAGTCACAGCTCCAAATTCACTCAGAGGTCACAAAACAGAGAAACTTTCAGTTCATGCAAATTTCCAGCTCTCTAAAGTGAGTGCAGACTTTTTTTGAGTTTGGAGTTCAATTATCAGGATAGTTTGGTTTCTTCTTCTGCTGACAGCGCTGAATAGAGAAACATTAAGTATGGCCATGTTGTACTTTTATGTAACAGAAAAATACAGTCTCACTTTCTGCGCTCCAAATGTCCCCTTGTTTTAAACGGTCCTCACAGCGATGTCATATTGTACATGAAAAAGAAACAAAAAATACAATAGTGTAATCCTGTATGAGCATAAAAGTTCTTTCCACTGTGTTAAGGGAGAACTAGGTGATGAAGATGGTCCCAAAAGAGAAATAAGACGTCCACCTTCTTATGGGGTCACCCAAAGTGATGCCGTGAAGATACGGTAATAGATCCTTACGTGTATGCTTACTTGAAAATGGAAGATAGAAAGCACATAAAGGTTTCTTTTCCGTGTATGTTATTTCCTCTGTGACACCGTATGCTGAGTATGAATATCACTCACATGGTGGGTATGCAATGTACTTTTATCCACATGAACCGAAAGGATGCACAGAATCCAGGATTCTGCACTATTACTGATTCTAGCAAAATTCTGGCTCCATGACACTTTCAGTGCCCTACTTCCCAGAGGCTGGGCCACACCCTGCCCCCTACGTGTGATGTCAGAGGTTCAGGGTGAAGAGCCAGCACAGGGCGCACTGCGACATTGCGTGGCAGAGCCGTAACTAGGTGTGTGCCGGCGGTGCCTTGCACACAGTGCATATGCACTGTGGGTGCAGAACCGCTGGCAACACCCGTAATTTCAGTGTGCTGTGAAGCTGTGGGCAGCAATGCCCGATCCCACCCCATCCCCACTGACTTGAGCTTATACTTCAGCCCAAACACCCCCTCCCCCTGAAGGGAGGTTAAACTGAGCCACAGACAATACTGCCCGATCCCCGACCCCCGCCGGCGTATACAGTGAGCCGCGCAGACTATAATGCCTGATCTCCCTCCCATCACCCCTGTCCGCCGGAGTTACATTGAGTGCCAACAACTCCCTTCCCTTTAGGACAGTGAGCCCGTCGCTCAGTTGTTTAGCTGCATTCACTCACTGTAACTTTGGCGGCGGGGATCAGACATTATAGTCCGCATGGCTCACTGTATACTCCGCCAGCTGCAGTGAGGGTGAGGAGATCGGGCAGCATTGTCCGCGGCTCAGTTTAACCTCCCGTTAGGGGAGGGGGTGTCTGGGCTGCAGTATATAATGTCCGATCTCCGCTGCCAGAGCTACAGTGAGTGAATGCAGCCAAACAACTGAGCCATGGGCTTACTGTCCTTAAGGTAAGGGAGTTGTCGGCGCTCAATGTAACTCCGGTGGACAGGGGTGATGGGGAGAGGGATCGGGCATTATGGTCTGCGCGGCTCACTGTATACTCCGGCAGTGGCAGCTAAGGTGGGGGGGATCGGGCAGTATTGCCCACAGCTCAGTTTAACCTCCCATCAGGTGGGGGGCGTGTCTGGGCTCCGGCAGTGGGGATGGGGTGGGATTGGGCATTGCTGCCCACAGCTGCAAAACACTGTAACACCAGAAGGGGACTCTTCCTGCCATACTGTGTAAAAGGGGACACTGCCTGCCGTACTGTGTAAATGGGGACTCTGCCTGCCGTACTGTGTAAAAGGGGACTCTGCCTGCCGTACTGTGTAAAAGGGGGCGCTGCCTGCCGTACTGTGTAAAAGGGGACGCTGCCTGCCGTACTGTGTAAAAGGGGACTCTGCCTGCCGTACTGTGTAAAAGGGGACTCTGCCTGCCGTACTGTGTAAAAGTGGACTCTGCCTGCCATACTGTGTAAAAGGGGACTCTACCTGCTGTACTGTGTAAAAGGGGACTCTGCCTGGAGTAATATGTAAATGGTACTCTACCTGGTGTAATGTGTGACAGGGGTCTACCTGCCGCAATGTGTAAATGGGGCTGTACCTGGTGTAATGTGTGTAAGTGGTGCTACTGTGCAGCATAAATCAAATAATGGAGACTTCTGTACAGTGTAATATGTAATATGAATTGGCATTATTTTATTATCTTCCCCATGAAGCCATCACCCATTTATTTTTTATGTGCGCCTATGGTATGCACTTGCCCTGTTTTGTATATGATATGGGGGGCACAGATGCTGTTTCTTGCACACTGCGCTAAAATGTCTAGTTACGGCACAGTTACTGCTCACAGACTGTATTATAGAGGACTGCGTCACTTCATCACTCCTTATTACTTTTAGTATAGCAATAAGTGTCCGCATAACTGTTACATAGAACAGAATAATTTGCAATACATAGTAATGTATACATTTTGGACATGTCTACATTTAACAAATATATTTGACATTAATATATTCTCCAGTGTAAACACAATGCAGTTAACTTGATTATTATACGATGTAAGCCTATGAATTGTTAAGCTGTCTATACAACTGTATGATACACAAATGGTCCCTTGTATTAAGTTTTAACAGTAAAAAACACTATTTGAAAAGCAGCAGACAGGACATTCTAATGATATAATATAACATGATACTTTGGCATTTTATGGTTAGTTACAAATAAATTAATGTTTTCCCATCAGTAAACAAATAACTAACTAACTAAATAAATAAAGAAATCACTTAGGGGAGATGTATAAAGTCTTAGGGGGACGTGTACTAAGCGGTGATAAAAGTGGAGAAATGAGCCAGTGGAGAAGTGGCCCATGGCAACCAATCAGCATTGACGTAACATTTAGAATTTGCATACCATAAATGTATACAGAGCAGCTGATTGGTTGCCATGGGTCACTTCTCCACTTTTATCACTGCTTAGTACATGTCCCCCTTAGAAAGATATAAAGTTGAGAAGTTTCCCAAAGCAACCAGATTCTGTCATTTCATAGACTGTGCTAGATAACTGATAGCTAGAAGCTGGTTGGTTGCTTTGGGTAACTTCTCTACTTTAACTTTCCACAAAAATGTATACATGATTTCTCTAACGTCCTAGTGGATGCTGGGAACTCCAAAAGGACCATGGGGAATAGCTGCTCCGCAGGAGACTGGGCACAACTAAAGAAAGCTTTAGGTCACCTGGTGTGCACTGGCTCCTCCCACTATGACCCTCCTCCAGACCTCAGTTAGATTTCTGTGCCCGGCCGAGCTGGATGCACACTAGGGGCTCTCCTGAGCTTCTAAAAAGAAAGTATATAATTAGGTTTTTTATTTTACAGTGAGACCTGCTGGCAACAGGCTCACTGCATCGAGGGACTAAGGGGAGAAGAAGCGAACCTACCTGCTTGCAGCTAGCTTGGGCTTCTTAGGCTACTGGACACCATTAGCTCCAGAGGGATCGACCGCATGGAACTGGCCTTGGTGTTCGTTCCCGGAGCCGCGCCGCCGTCCCCCTTACAGAGCCAGAAGCAAGAAGAGGTCCGGAAAATCGGCGGTAGAAGACTTCTGTCTTCACCAAGGTAGCGCACAGCACTGCAGCTGTGCGCCATTGCTCCTCATACACACTTCACACTCTGGTCACTGAGGGTGCAGGGCGCTGGGGGGTGGGGGGGGAGCCCTGAGAAGCAATAAAAACACCTTGGCTGGCAAAACAATCACAATATATAGCCCCAGAGGCTATATATGTGATAAATACCCCTGCCAGAATCCATAAAAAAGCGGGAGAAAAGTCCGCAAAAAAGGGGCGGAGCTATCTCCCTCAGCACACTGGCGCCATTTTCTCTTCACAGTGCAGCTGGAAGACAGCTCCCCAGGCTCTCCCCTGTAGTTTTCAGGCTCAAAGGGTTAAAAAGAGAGGGGGGGCACTAAATTTAGGCGCAATATTGTATATACAAGCAGCTATTGGGGAAAATTCACTCAGTTATAGTGTTAATCCCCACATTATATAGCGCTCTGGTGTGTGCTGGCATACTCTCTCTCTGTCTCCCCAAAGGGCTTTGTGGGGTCCTGTCCTCAGTCAGAGCATTCCCTGTGTGTGTGCGGTGTGTCGGTACGGCTGTGTCGACATGTTTGATGAGGCTTATGTGGTGACGGAGCAGATGCCGATAAATGTGATGTCGCCCTCTGTGGGGCCGACACCAGAGTGGATGGATAGGTGGAAGGTATTAACCGACAGTGTCAACTCCTTACATAAAAGGCTGGATGACGTAACAACTGTGGGATAGACGGCTTCTCAGCCCGCGCCTGCCCAGGCGTCTCAAAGGCCATCAGGGGCTCAAAAACGCCCGCTCCCTCAGATGGCAGACACAGATGTCGACACGGAGTCTGACTCCAGTGTCGACAAGGTTGAGACATATACACAACCCACTAGGAACATCCGTGACTTGATCCCGGCAATAAAAAATGTGTTACACATTTCTGACATTAACCCAAGTACCTCTAAAAATGGGTTTTATGTTTGGGGAGAAAAAGCAGGCAGTGTTTTGTTCCCCCATCAGATGAGTGAATGAAGTGTGTGAAAAAGCGTGGGTTCCCCCGATAAGAAACTGGTAATTTCTAAAAAGTTACTGATGGCGTACCCTTTCCCGCCAGAGGATGTTACGCTGGGAGATATCCCCTAGGGTGGATAAGGCGCTCACACGGTTGTCAAAAAAGGTGGCACTGCCGTCTTAGGATACGGCCACTTTGAAGGTACCTGTTGATAAAAAGCAGGAGGCTATCCTGAAGTCTGTATTTACACACTCAGGTACTAGACTGAGACCTGCAGATCGTGCTGCTGCAGCGTGGTCGGTGACCCTGTCAAACATACTAGTTTGCTAACATAAGAACATATTAAAGACGTCGTCTTATATATGAGGGATACACAGAGGGATATTTTGCCGGCTGGCATCCAAAATTAATGTAATGTCCTTTCTGTCAGGAGGGTATTAGAGACCTGTCACTGGACAGGTGATGCTGACTTTAAAAGGCGCATAGAGATTCTGCCTTATAAGGGTGAGGAATTATTTGGGGATGGTCTCTGGGACCTCGTATCCACAGCAACAGCTGGGAAGAAATTTTTTTACCTCAGGTTTCTTCACAGACTAAGAAAGCACTGTATTATCAGGTACAGTCCTTTCGGCTTCAGAAAAGCAAGCGGGTCAAAGGCGCATCCGTTCTGCACAGAGACAAGGGAAGAGGGAAAAAGCTACACCAGTCAGCCAGTTCCCAGAATCAAAATTCTTCTCCCGCTTCCTCTGAGTCCACCGCATGACGCAGTGGCTCCACAGGCGTAGCCAGGTACGGTGGGGGGCCGCCTCAAAAATGTCAGCGATCAGTGGGCTCGCTCACAGGTGGATCCCTGTTTCCTTCAAGTAGTATTTCAGGGGTACAAGCTGGAATTCGAGATGTCTCCCCCCCGCCATTTCCTCAAATCTGCCTTGCCGACAACTCCCTCAGGCAGGGAGGCTGTGCTAGAGGCAATTCACAAGCTGTATTCCCAGCAGGTGATAGTCAAGGTGCCCCTACTTCAACAAGGACGGGGTTACTATTCCACACTGTTTTGGGTACCGAAACCGCACGGTTCGGTGTGACCCATTTTATATCCTACACATACATAAAAAAATTCAAGTTCAAGATGGAATCGCTCAGGGCGGTTATTGCAAGCCTGGACGAGGGGGATTACATGGTATCCCTGGACATCAAGGATGCTTACCTGCATGTCCCCATTTACCATCCTCACCAGGAGTAGCTCAGATTTGTGGTACAGGATTGCCATTACCAAGTCCAGACACTGCCGTTTGGACTGTACATGGCACCGAGGGTGTTTACCAAGGTAATGGCCGAAATGATGATACTCCTTCGAAAAAAGGGAGTTTTAATTATCCCGTACTTGGACAATCTCCTTATAAAGGCGAGGTCCAAGGAGCAGTTGTTAGTCGGGGTAGCACTATCTCGGAAAGTGCTACAACAGCACGGTTGGATTCTAAACAGTCCAAAGTCACAGCTGGTTCCTACGACACGTCTACTGTTCCTGGGGATGGTTCTGGACACAAACCAGAAAAAAGTGTTTCTCCCGGAGGAGAAAGCCAAGGAGCTGTCATCTCTAGTCAGAGACCTCCTGAAGCCGAAACAGGTATCGGTGCATCATTGCACGTGAGTCCTGGGAAAAATGGTAGCTTCCTACGAAGCAATCCCATTCGGCAGGTTCCATGCAAGAACTTTTCAGTGGGACCTGTTGGACAAGTGGTCCGGATCGCATCTTCAGATGCATAGGCTGATAACCCTGTCTCCAAGGACCAGGGTATCTCTACTGTGGTGGCTGCAGAGTGCCCATCTTCAAGAGGGCCGCAGGTTCGGCATACAGGACTGGGTCCTGGTGACCATGGATGCCAGCCTTTGAGGCTGGGGGGCAGTCACACAGAGAAGAAACTTCCAGGGACTTTGGTCAAGTCAGGAGACTTCCCTACACATAAATATTCTGGAACTGAGGGCCATGTACAATGCCCTGAGTCAGGCAAGGCCCCTGCTTCAAAACCAGCCGGTACTGATCCAATCAGACAACATCACGGCAGTCGCCCATGTAAACCGACAGGGCGGCACAAGAAGCAGGATGGCGATGGCAGAAGCCACAAGGATTCTCCTATGGGCGAAAAATCACGTGTTAGCACTGTCAGCAGTGTTCATTCCGGGAGTGGATAACTGGGAAGCAGACTTCCTCAGCAGACACGATCTACACCCGGGAGAGTGGGGACTTCATCCAGAAGTCTTCCAACTGATAGTAAACCATTGGGAAAGGCCACAGGTGGACATGATGGCTTCCCGCTTAAACAAAAAAACTAGAGAAATATTGCGCCAGGTCAAGAGACCCTCAGGCAATAGCTGTGGACGCTCTAGTGACACCGTGGGTGTACCAGTCGGTTTATGTGTTTCCCCCTCTGCCTCTCATACCAAAGGTACTGAGAATAATAAGAAGGCGAGGAGTAAGAACGATACTCGTGGTTCCGGATTGGCCAAGAAGAGCTTGGTACCCAGAACTTCAAGAAATGATATCAGAGGACCCATGGCCTCTACAGCTCAGACAGGATCTGCTACAGCAGGGGCCCTGTCTGTTCCAAGACTTACCGCGACTGCGTTTGATGGCATGGCGGTTGAACACCAGATCCTAAAGGAAAAGGGCATTCCAGAGGAAGTCATTCCTACGCTGATTAAAGCTAGGAAAGAAGTAACCGCAAACCATTATCACCGTATTTGGCGAAAATATGTTGCGTGGTGTGAGGCCAAGAAGGACCCAACGGAGGAATTTCAGCTGGGTCGATTTCTGCACTTCCTACAGTCAGGAGTGACTATGGGCCTAAAATTGGGTTCCATTAAGGTCCAGATTTCGGCTCTGTCGATTTTCTTTCAGAAAGAACTGGCTTCACTGCCTGAAGTTCAGACTTTTGTAAAGGGAGTGCTGCATATTCAGCCCCCTTTTGTGCCTCCAGTGGCACCTTGGGATCTCAACGTGGTGTTGAGTTTCTTAAAATCACATTGGTTTGAACCACTTAAAACCATGGATCTAAAATATCTCACGTGGAAAGTGGTCATGTTATTAGCCTTGGCTTCGGCCAGGCGTGTGTCAGAATGGGCGGCTTTGTCATGTAAAAGGCCTTATCAGATTTTCCATATGGATAGGGCGGAATTGAGGACTCGTCCCCAGTTTCTCCCTAAGGTGGTATCAGCTTTTCACTTGAACCAACCTATTGTGGTGCCTGCAGCTACTAGGGACTTGGAGGATTCCAAGTTACTGGACGTAGTCAGGGCCTTGAAAATTTATGTTTCCAGGACGGCTAGAGTCAGGAAAACTGACTCGCTATTTATCCTGTATGCACCCAACAAGCTGGGTGCTCCTGCTTCTAAGCAGACTATTGCTCGCTGGATTTGTAGCACAATTCAGCGGGCGCATTCTGCGGCTGGACTGCCGCATCCTAAATCAGTAAAAGCCCATTCCACAAGGAAGGTGGGCTCATCTTGGGCGGCTGCCCGAGGGGTCTCGGCTTTACAACTTTGCCGAGCTGCTACTTGGTCAGGGGCAAACACGTTTGCAAAATTCTACAAATTTGATACCCTGGCTGAGGAGGACCTTGAGTTCTCTCTTTCGGTGCTGCAGAGTCATCCGCACTCTCCCGCCCGTTTGGGAGCTTTGGTATAATCCCCATGGTCCTTTCGGAGTTCCCAGCATCCACTAGGACGTTAGAGAAAATAAGATTTTACTCACCGGTAAATCTATTTCTCGTAGTCCGTAGTGGATGCTGGGCGCCCATCCCAAGTGCGGATTGTCTGCAATACTTGTACATAGTTATTGTTAACAAAAGGGTTATTGTTGAGCCATCTGTTGAGAGGCTCAGTGTTTTCATACTGTTAACTGGGTATAGTATCACGAGTTATACGGTGTGATTGGTGTGGCTGGTATGAGTCTTACCCGGGATTCAAAATCCTTCCTTATTGTGTCAGCTCTTCCGGGCACAGTATCCTAACTGAGGCTTGGAGGAGGGTCATAGTGGGAGGAGCCAGTGCACACCAGGTGACCTAAAGCTTTCTTTAGTTGTGCCCAGTCTCCTTTCGGAGTTCCCAGCATCCACTACGGACTACGAGAAATAGATTTACAGGTGAGTAAAATCTTATTTTCCCTCTTACCATGTACATCTTCAGTATTTTTGTAAACTCAGCATTCACGGTGGTCCTGTCCTATCCTATTTATTTTTGAATCAATATGATAGGACATTTGGTCCTCATAAAATAGCCAGTAAAATACCCTAAGCTGTTCATGAATCAGATTATTACATAGTAACATACATAACATAGTTTTTGAGGTTGAAAAAAGACAATTTGTCCATCGAGTTCAACCTATTTGTGGTCTCCTATGCTGTATCATTTTTAGGTCTAATTTAGTCTGTTGCTAAGGTCGGGTGCTGTGTTCATTCCTTTTATTTTTTTTATTAACTATAGTGCGTGACTGCGCACCATAACCCTGTATAACAGGGCTGGCCAAACCGGTCCTCGGGATCTACCAACAGTTCATGTTTTCCAGGCCTCCTCGAGATCTGTAGAATTGTCAGTTAGGAATGAATGCAGCACATCTTAATTTGTAATGACTACACCTGAACACCAGCTAGGTGGTCTGGAAAATGTGAACTGTTGGTAGATCTCGAGGACTGGTTTGGCCAGCTCTGCTGTATATGCTTATCCAATAGGTACTTATTTAGCCCATTCTTAAAAGTGTTGACAGAGTCCGCCATTACTACTCTCTCAGGCACGGAATTCGAAACACATATTGTCCTTACTGTGAAGAAACCTTTACGTCTCTGTGAGCAAAATCTCCTCTCCTCTAAAACTAAGCGTGTGTCCACGTGTCCTGTGTTGATCTTACCAAAAACAGATCCCCCGCTAGCTCTGTGTACTGCCCCCTTATATATTTGTAAATGTTAGTCATATCCCCTTTTAGTCTCCTCTTTTCCAGTGTAAACATGCCAAACCTTGCAATCCTTTCCTCGTAATCCAGCTTCTCCATCCCCTTAATTAGTTTGGTCACCCGCCTCTGAACCTTTTCAACTTCCGGGATATCCTTTTTGTAGTATGGTGCCCAAAATTGTCCACAGTTTTCAAGATGTGGCCTCACTAGGGATTTATATAATGGGAGTATAACACTCTAATCCCTTGCGTCAATTCCCCGCTTTATACATGCTAATATCTTATTAGCCTTCTTTGCTGCAATCCTACTTTGGGTACTGCTGCTTAGTTTGCTATCTATGAGGACACCTAAGCCTTTTTCCACTACAGAATAACCTAATTGTATCCAATTTAGTATGTAGGTGGTTTTTTTGCTCTTGTTACCAAAGTGCATTACCTTACACTTGTCTGTATTGAAGCTCATTCTCCATTTTACTGCCCATGATTCCAGTTTGACTAAATCGTTCTGAAGCGGCTCAGCATCCCCCTCCGTATTTATAACCTTACACAATTTGGTATCGTCTGCAAAAATTTACACCATGCTCTCCAGATCTACTGCTAGATCGTTAATAAAAATGTTGAACAATAGTGGTCCAAGCACAGACCCTTGTGGCACACCACTTAGTAATTCAGTCCAATTTGAAAAAGTCCCATTTACCACAACGCGCTGCTCCCTATTACCTAACCAATTTCTGACCCAAGTGCATATTGTGCTCCCTAGCCCTAGTTCTTGCAACTTATAGATAAGTCTCATGTGTGGTACTGTGTCGAAAGCTTTACCAAAGTCTAAAAAGATTACATCGACCTCCTTACCCTGATTAAAGGTTGCAGTAACAGTTTCATAAAAGCCTAGTAAATTTGTTTGACATGATCTATCCTTTACAAATCCATGTTGGTTTCTATTAATAACCTTATTAGCTTCAATGAACTTCTGCATACTGTCCCTTAGTATACCTTCCAATACTTTCCCCAATATAGATGTAAGACTAACTGGTCTACAATTACCCTTTTCAGCTTTACTTCCCATTTTGAATATTGGCACTACTTCCGCTATATGCCAGTCTTTGGGAACCATGCCTGTTGTAAGTGAGTCATTGAAGATCAAAAATAGCGGTCTTGCTAGTTCAGAGTGAAGCTCCATGAGAACCATTTGATGAATTCCATCGGGACCAGGTGATTTATTAATCTTAATTTATTTTAATCTGTCACATACAGTACTATCTCCGCACTTAAAATAGCACTAAGTAGCGAGACATCATCTTTGTTGCGATTGTGTGTTAATCCCTGCATCTGGTCCTCTCTTGCGAATACAGATGAGAAAAACTCATGTAATTTGTCCGCAATGTCATTATCGTTTTTGATTAAGACACCCAACTTGTCCTTTAAAGGGCATATACTCTCCTTCTTTAATCTTTTGCTGTTGATATATTTAAAAAAAATTTGTGGTTTGATTTGCTTTCCATTGATACCTTCCGAAGCATACATACCCTGTCGAGATTCTCCGTAACGGGATGCTGTCGTCAGTATTCTAACCACCAGCATCCCACCCGCCAGCATTTCAATCCCAACCCATACAATACTGTAATTTATACACAGCCGAGACAGCCATTTTGTGCATGGCACCAACATTTATGAGAATACCTCCTACAATATCAGCCGCAATCAGTTACAGTACCGAGACACACGAGGGCTTATTCATAGTTGTGAGAAAAGCACAACCCCCCCCCCATAAAGCTACCAATATTATTATTAACATTTATTTATACTGTATAGCGGCAGCATATTCCATCGTGCTTTACAACTAATTCAGACTTGATCGTAGATGTGCTAAATTTAGCACATCTACGATCACTTTCACAGACATGCGGGGGGAAGCCCAGTACAGGGCTAGTACGCCCCGCTTGTCTGGCTCTGCCCCCACTTCCCCCCCGCACAGGTACAAAAGCATCGCACGGCGGCAATGCTTTTGTTCCTGAAGAGTAGGTCCCTATCAGCGCAGCTCTTGCATGCTGGCAGGGAGCTACCCATCGCTATCCGAGTATGTTTCAGGAACGCCTGGTTGCCCGGCCATGCCCCAAAACGGCGGCCCAATGCCACCGGCCCGCCCCCTCCTGCCCAGCGAACGCCTCTGCCTGTTAGTCAGGCAGAGGCGATCGCTGGGCTGAGATACCAATCGCATCTCTGGCATGCGCCGGCGCCTGCGCAGTTCAGACTTGATCACCCGCTGTGCGAAAACGCACAGCAGCGATCAGATCTGAATTAGCCCCTAGAGCAGGGGTGGGGAACTTGTGGGGGCATTTGTATACCTGGCACTGTGGGGGCATTTGTATACCTGACACTGTGGGGGCATTTGTATACCTGACACTGTGGGGGCATTTGTATACCTGGCACTGTGGGGGGGCATTTGTATACCTGGCACTGTGGGGGCATTTGTATACCTGGCACTGTGGGGGGGGGCATTTGTATACCTGGCACTGTGGGGGCATTTGTATACCTGGCACTGTGGGGGGGCATTTGTATACCTGGAACTGTGGGGGAGGCATTTGTATACTTGACACTGTGGGGGCGCATTTGTATACCAGATACTGTGGGGGCATTTGTATACCTGGCACTGTGGGGGCATTTGTGGATCTGGCACTGTGGGGGCATTTGTATACCTGGCACTGTGGGGGCATTTGTGGATCTGGCACTGTGGGGGCATTTGTGGATCTGGCGCTGTGGGGGCATTTGTGGATCTGGCGCTGTGGGGGCATTTGTATACCTGGCACTGTGGGGGCATTTGTGGATATGGCACTGTGGGGGCATTTGTGGATTTGGCACTGTGGGGGCATTTGTATTCCTGGCACTGTGGGGGCATTTGTGGATCTAGCACTGTGGGGGCATCTGTATACCTGGCACTGTGGGGGCATTTGCATACCTGACAATGTGGGGGCAATTTGTATACCTGGCACTGTGGGGGCAATTGTGGATCTGGCACTGTGGGGGCAATTGTGGATCTGGCACTGCACTATTGGGGGCATTTGTGGATCTGGCACTGCACTATTGGGGACATATGTGTATCACGTCCCATTTTAATTGGCCACACCCATTTTTTTGGCGCTCGCACACAGTACCTCTAAGGGGCAGACCTACTGGGGGGCAGGGTAATTTTTTTAAGTTGAGAATTTTTGTATGGCCCCTAAAGGATTTTATAAATATCCAAATGGCCCTTGGTAGAAAAAAGGTTCCCCACCCCTGCCCTAGACCAAAGCAGTAGTAAAATGAGGCTGGGTGATAAAAGATAGAGAGGTAAGTGTGGTCTGGCACAATGTAACAAGCTCTAAATGCTTCACTGAGTTTGTCTCTGATCGTGAACACTGTATTACGAGGGTGTAAGCACTTCAGCAGTCCCCAATCAGCATCACCAGAGCATTTGCAAGCAGCCAGTCACAAGCAGTTACCATCCGCTACCTGCACATGACCACCCGCAAATAGCATAGCTTTCCCAGGCACAGGTTCTCACTGTACAAAGACAAATAGAACAACTGTCTCAGCGCTTTTGGAAAGGTACTAAAAAGTATGTAATTCTCTGTACTTAACACTTATTGTTTAACACTGTGTAGTTATATGTAATTCTCTCTACTGTACGCTTCCTATTCATACTTGCCTACATTCTGCGGGAGACACCCAGTTTCTAGGGTAGTCCCCCACATCCCCAGAAGAGTGGGCACACATGTATGTCACACATTCATCTCACACACACATGTAAATGTTACACACATACTCACTCCCTATTCCCACCTCACTCACCAACTAGCAGCTGCAGGCAGGACAGAGCACCACTGATTAGGCCCTGCCCCCTTGCGGCTATATGCCGTGATTCGTGGGTGTTCTGGGAGGGGGTAGAGCCAATAAAATATGATTCATTTAGAATCCTGTCTTATTGGCCCTGTCCCTTCCCCATTGACCTGCAAATTGTGGCATTTTGCTGTGAGGGGTGGGGCTTAACAAAATGTCGGCTGATGCAAAAAATAACGCAGTTGGGGGGGGGGGGGGGGGGGTTCTGGGTACTCAGAACCCCCCTGCACGTACCACTGCATGTCATGTCCATTTTCAGGGCGAGTATCTGGCATCAGCTGTGAACATGTATGCAGAGACATTCATGCGTCAGTAATGAACCTAGGTGTGTGCTGTTTGGATATTGTTACTTTACTCATAATTTCATTCACCCCCATATTTGTATTCTATAACTAGTGAGTGTAATCCAGATGTAATACATCACAATGCAACTAAAAATTACATAAACATCCCTGTGATTTACCTACTATCTCCTATATAATAGCCCAGCTCTGTGACTCATTTGCTAACGCTGGGCGGAGTCACAACACTGGGCGGAGTTAATCAAATGAGTCACAGATCTGGCCAAATCGGCCAAATCTATAGGAGACTAGGAGCAGAAGCAGATAGTATGGGCATGGCACAGGCAGGGGTGCATACCTCCCAGCTTTCTTCAGGAACTTTCTTCAGGCAGAAGGAGGGACACACACTCGGCGAAAAGGGGGCGTGGCTTAACGGGAGGCCCCCGTTTTTGTCAGTGAGGGGGCTTGCCCAGCGCTCTGTGAGCTGCTGGCATGCCCCCAGGGGCTGATTATGAGTCCGGGGGGCCCAGGGCACTTGAGACAGGGGAGCCCTATCTCATTGCTGTGCCTGCTGTAGTGTTGGGGGCGTGGCCTAATCACGGGACGCGAGGCCACGCCCACTTATGCAAATTCCGTTGTTGTTTTTTTAAATGGAATTTTGGCCCCTCAGCTAGGGCTAAATCCAGAGGAGGTGGTCGCTCCCCCTACACACCCGCACAGGCAGAAGAAAGCAGGGAGACTGCTGCCTCCCTGCAACACCACAGACCTGCCAACACGCAGCAGCGTGTGCTGACTGTAGCACAATGCTGCCGCTGTTGCTGGCAGGACGGGGGAGCTTCTGAGCTGGGACAGAGCTACTCGAGCCGGGGGGCCCCCTAAAACTGTGGGGCCAACGGTACGTACCCCCCGCCCCCCCCTTAATTCGGCTCTGCTGCTGGAACCCCCCCTTAATCCGTACCCCCTGATGCCCCCTCTCCCTCTGTCTCCACTATTCACCGCTGCTCTGCTAAGCAGAACAGCGAGTACAGGAGCTTTCCAACTGCCACCCCCCCACCGCGGGACAATGCGACCCGCGGGTAGGACAGCGGGACAGACCCCAAAAAATGGGACTGTCCTGCGAAAATCGGGACAGTTGGGAGGTATGGGGGTGTGTGAGGGGGTATGCCATACAGACAGACGGGCACCGGCTCAATGTGTGCTTGACCCCCCCACATCAGCATACTCAGCAGAGTCTCTCTGGCGCGGAGGAGCGTCACTTTCTGGCACACTCCACGCTTCTTAGCTGCAGTTTTGTGGGGCACCTGCCGCTGTGCAGGTTCCGTACTGCCTCTGTTATCTCCAGCCCCGGGAACCCCACCGCTAGCTGCAGCGCTGCCACCTGCAGTGAGGTGCGCCCAGCTCCTTCACACACTTTAGCCGGCGGGTAGCGCTGCAGAAGTCCGAGCTGCTTGCAGGCTCTGACCCCCTCCTCCTTCCAGCCGCAGCGTCTCCTGGGAGCTAACCAGTCACTCCCAGTCTCCCCTTACCACAGTGCCCATCAGCCGCGAGGTCCGCGCCGCGTGCATGCTATGACCCCCTCCTCCCTCTAGCCGCAGCGTCTCCTGGGAGCTAACCAGTCACTCCCAGTCTCCCCTTACCACATTGCCCGGTCGCTGCGCGAGGTCTGCGGTGGTTGACTGAGGAGGGGGGGAGGGATGCGGACGGGCAGAGGAAGCAGGAATCCAGCCTGAGAGAGTCAGCCATGCCAAGTCTCCAGCAGCAGCAGATCCCAACAGGTTGGAATGGAACAGCAGCAGCCAGCAGCAGTAACTCCGGTAAGACACATCTGTCTGTCACCACTGTTTTGTCCCTAATACCAATCTCTCCCGTGCCCTGTGTTCTGTCATGTCCCTGTCACCCCTGGCCTTGCCCTTTCACCCTTATCTTGGCCCTTTCACCCTTATCCTGGCCCTGTCACCCTTATGCTGGCCCTGTTACCCTTATCCTGGCCCTGTTACCCTTATCCTGGCCCTGTCAACCCTATACTGGTCCTGTCACCCCTGTCCTGGTCCTGCCGCCCCTACCCTGGCCCTGTCCTGCCGCCCCTACCCTGGCCCGTCACCCCTGTCCAGGCCCCATCACCCCTGTCCTGGCCCCGTCACCCCTGTCCTGGCCCCGTCACCCCTGTTCTGACCCTGTCACCCCTGTCCTGGCCCTGTTACTGCATACCCTCCAACTACCTTTTTGGCAGGTACAGTACCCGCAGTGCTTCCAGACCCCTCCCCAATGCACCACACCTCCGCACCTTCCCCTCCACCACATGCGGCACTCCGCCCCTCCCCCACACGCTGTGTCTCCAGGCCCCCTACACCACCCGCGGCTCCCACTCCTCCGCCCCTTCACCACCCACAGCACCTCCAGACCCTCTCCACCATCCACCCCCCATATATGTCTCCCCCCACACCTACCCCCCTCCACCCGCAGCATCTGCAAACACCCTCCTCCATCTGCGGTCCCCCCCTCCCCCACCCATGGCACCCCCACATTTGCCCCTCCACCACCTGCAGCACCTCTGGACCTCCTTCCCCATCGGCCGCACCACCCGTACCTGCCCCTCCCCTACCCACGGCACCTGCGGACCCCTGCCCCACCCCCGGCACCCCGCCCCTTCCCATCCCACAGCACCTCCGGAACCCTTCACCCATCCGCAACATCCCCACACCTGCCCCTCTCCCACCCGTGGCACCCCTGCCCCTCCCCCACCTGCAGTGCCTCCGGACCCCTCCCCCATCTGCGGCCCCCACTCCTCTGCCCCTCCCCCACCCACAGCACCTCCCGACCCTTCCCCATCCGGGCCCCCCCGCTTCCGCCCCCCTCCACCTGTAGCATCTACAGACACCCTCCCCCATCCGCAGTCCCCCCCACACCCGCTACATTCTGTACATCGTGCCCTGCAGGTGCTGTTCACGCCGTCGCAAGGGGCTGCGCCTCCTTCACCATCGCACGCCCTTTCATTGTGCAATATTTAACCACTAACAAAGGAATGCAGGTAATACTCCATATAATACAAATATTGAACCCCAGACAGGCATGCAAGGGTTAAGGGGGCGTAGCACCTTGCGACGGTGTGAAGAGCGCCCGTAGGGCGCGATGAAGCACCTAGTTAATAATATACCGCACAATTTTTCTAAATATTTATCTCAAGTCCATGTATAATAATGTGCTTACAACAGGGCCGTAACTAGGGGTGGGGTGGGGGTGAAACCCCCCCCCCCGGGACTAAGGGGGCATGCGCCCCGGGTGCAGGATTTGAGGGGGTGCCAAGGAGTTACAGAGGAACTGGTCCCCCCCCACCCAGCAGTGAGGCAGCAGACAGCACCCTTGGCAATGTTTCTGACCCACCTGTCTGCCCACAGCTAGCTCCAGTGCTGTGCGGGTGAGCTCTAGTACCTGGGATCTCTTCTATGCCGGCTACTGTCTTAAACTCTCTTCTTTGCCATGCAGTGCTGCGACTAGTGTGCGGGGCACTGTACAAGCTGTAGAAGCGCACTGTGCTCCCAGTTAGCAGTATCAAGCTCCACTTTGCTTCCCAGATGGGGGAATTTGGGGCTTAATTCAGAGTTGGTCGCAGCAGCAAATTTATTAGCAGTTAGGCAAGACCATGTGCGCCGCAGGGGGAGCAGATGTAACATGTGCAGAGAGAGTTAGATTTGGGGGGGGGGGGGGGGTGTTCAAACTGAAAATGTAATTGCAGTGTAAAAATAAAGCAGCCAGTATTTACCCTGCACAGAAACAAAATAACCCACCCAAATCTAACTCTCTCTGCAAATGTTATATCTGCCTCCCCTGCAGTGCACATGGTTTTCCCCAATTGCTAACAAACTTGCTGCTGCAATCAAATCTGAATTACCCCCTTGGTTTAGCTTATAGGGGGATGTAGTGTAGTGATGTAGTGTACCATATAGGGTATGTAGTGTAGTAATGTATTGCAGTATATAGAGGCATGTAGTGCACTGATGTGGTGTAGCATATAAGAGGATGTAGTGTAGTGATGTATTGTAGCATATAGGGTATGTAGTGCAGTGATGTAGTTCAGTGTGTAGGGGATGTAGTATAGTGATGTAGTGCAGTGGATAGGGGAATGTAGTGCAGTGATGAAGTGTTATGCTATAGTGCAATGTATGGGGACACAGTGGAGCATGTAGTTGAACACGCTGGCAGGGCATGTGACGCATATTGTAGGGCATATGAGGCACATAGGGGAATATTGTCCAACAGTGTCCCCTTTTTTCAAATATCCTGGTAATCTGATATTTTAGTCTGACAGAGTTTGTTATACTCTTGTTTCTTTTGTGTTTTTTTTTTTGTTTTGGGAAGGGGGGGCGCAAACTATTGCCTTGCCCAGGGTGACGAAAATCCTAGTTTCGGCCCTGCTTACAATGAAAAGTTCTATATTTGTAGCCTTCGATTTCTATGTATTTATTGCAGTGAGACGATCTCTCTAGTCCCCAGTTTATGAGCTCATGTTATCTCCACCTGATGCTGATAAGGGTGACAGATATATTAGTGTCCGGCTGTCATTGACACCTGGTTAATCAGTGACTGGGATTTCGTGGGACAGAAGACGTCCCTGATGTGTAATTTCACCCGAAACTTCAAATTTAATTTATAAAAGCAAAAAGTGACAAAATACCTGATGCTATTGAGTCTGAATATTAGGCTACACGTATTTCTGGAAATCACGGAACTGATTGAATTCCTTATAAAAATGCAGGTTCTGTCAGAATAAATGAACAGTTCACAACAAGAACCTCTAGCGATAACATCTAGAAGAACAATGGCTGCTAGTTGGATAATGTCAGGGGTAAGCAAATTTCAGTATCTTGTGTACTTTGACCCTCATTCCGAGTTGTTCGCTCGCTAGCTGCTTTTAGCAGCAGTGCAAATGCTAAGCCGCCGCCCTCTGGGAGTGTATCTTAGCTTAGCAGAAGTGCGACCGAAAGGATCGCAGAACGGCGTCTAAATTTTATCAAGCAGTTTCTGAGCAGCTGTAGACCTACTCCTACCTTGCGATCACTTCAGACTATTTAGTTCCTGTTTTGACGTCACAAACACGCCCTGCGTTCGGCTAGCCACTCCCCCGTTTCCCCAGGCACGCCTGCGTTTGTATCTGACACGCCTGCGTTTTTCAGCACACTCCCGGAAAATGGTCAGTTACCTCCCAGAAACGCCCCATTCCTGTCAATCACTATGCGGTCAGCAGTGCGACTGAATAGCGTCGCTAGACCTTGTGTGAAACTGCATCAGTTTTTGTGAAAGTACGTTGCGCGTGCGCACTGTGCCCCATACGCATGAGCAGAGCTGCCGCTTTTTTACCTAATCGCCGCGCTGCAAACGAAAGCAGCTAGCGATCAACTCGGACTGAGGGCCAATATACAGTATCCATATGAGCATGGGATGTATGTGTTCTGTGATTGGTGAATGTTACAGTGTGACTGAACAGTAAAGAAAATTTTGTATCTATATATTTGACTTTTAAGCACTGAGTCTGGTGTAACTCACGTTATCAGATTCCTGGAAATGCTGCTTATTCTCAATAAAAGAGCATATAATACAACAGAGTTCTATAGTGTGCACATTACTTCCTATCATATACACTTCTAGACCCCGCATTCTCATGCTGCGACTATGACTAGCTTTAGCCTTAAACAAGAGCTTACAGTAAGAAGTAGGATTAATAAGGACATCAGCTTGATCTTCCCCTCAGACAACTCAAATTGGGAAAAGGATTTCTCCAAACTGAAATATACACTACAAAAACAATTTAGGGTAGGGTGGGACCTTACGAGGGACGTGAAGTCAGGGGAGGCAGTGCCTCCCCTGCCACTAATGATTAAAATAATATAAAGAAGATACTTATGACACAGCTACTGTGTCATAAATATCTGATTTAGCCTTTATATTAATTCAATCATTTTTATTTTGTGAAAAAAGTTTTGTGTGTATTTTGGAGGGCCTCCCGCTGTGAATGTGAAAGGGCCGGAAGCTGGGGGCAAAGCCAGACATTGGGCAGTAATAGCCCATTAGAAAAAAGCAAAATAAGCGGCACCTCTAGAAGTGCCTCTTTGACAGGTGCGTGCTTTCAGTTCATATGAAAGCACGCCCCCGTCACTAGAGCAGATGTTATAGGCCAGTGCCGGTCTGCCCATTCTGCACATGCTGTGTGCTCGTCGGCAGGGCGGATTGGTCAGGCAGGACTGTCCATCATCAAGCCACCCACATTCCCAGGCCGGCTGCCGCAAGTGCTAACCACCCCCACCCGCCGAGCTTACACCAGCGGCGGCCAATAGTGTCACCCCACCGCCATTCCCCGCTGGAGTATACATCAGCCACGGCATTACCTCTTCTAAAGCCGAATCAGGGAGAGCAGGGCTGCAGCGGAGGTCCCGGGGCCGCCCTCCGACGGCTGTCAGAGTCAGCTGTGCTCAGGGGAATGTCTGTACTACAGACATTAGCCGGCCCCACTGATAGCACTGCTGCAGCCAGGCATGTAGATGTAAAGCTGGTGCAGAGATGCGGCACTGAACCCCCCTCCCCCCCTCTTCCCAACCCGATCGCAGGCTGCGTCCACCCCCGTGTCCGAGCTCCCCAGGACCGCACTAGGAAGAAACCGGAGGCGCGGAACCCATCACTTTGACTCAACAGTAGCTGGGACCCAGGAGATGCAAAGAGAAGGTGAGATCCTTGGCTAAGTTATACTCACTGTGTCCCTTCCACTGCCATCCTGCCCACTTCTTCCACCACTATTCCTATCCTGCCCCCCCCTTCTATTACTCCCTGTCTGCCCCCCTACTCTGCACTACTATTACTCCAATCCTGTCCCCAACTTTCCATTACGTCTTCCATCCTACCCAGGGCCGTCTTAACAGCAGTGTAGGGGATGTTCTATGTTCCGCTCAGCATGTAGGACCTAGAGCAGTAATTTCTGCTAATTACTCCTTTACTGCAAAGATGGGGCGGGAGGGAGAACACTAAACTGTAGAAGAGGGCATTGGACTGAATGAAGGGGGCCCTAGTACATGGCTTCCAGGGTGGTAGGGGGTGTTTAATACGTAGGGGAGGGGTGGATAGTGGAGTGGGCTTAATATTCATAATTTTCTGGTGTGAGAGGGCAGCTTGCTTGACTGCAGATATCTCAAATTCCTAGAAATAGATTCTGTAGCGTTGAATGGGATTTAAAAAACAACCTAGAGATTCCCGCCTTTCAGGAGGTTCTGGGGACCTGGGGATCAGAGTCTAGGAGCCAGAGCAATCCACCAACGAAAATATAAAACTGCATATTAGGTGTGTGGAGCTGGAGCAGGAGAGTCGCAGCTTTTGGAGTATACCCTCAGAAAAACTCTAAGTCATAAAGAGCCTGAGGTATCTGGCTGGGAAAAGCAATTAACAGGTTTGGATAGGGACCACTGCTTTGACATCAAATGTCTCCGGTTTCCCTTGGCCGATTTTCAAAAATCTGATACCCCTGGACAGAGGGGACCCTCAGCTATCAGCCTAGGCCCCTTATACTCCTGGGGCCCTTGGGCAAGTGCCCAGTGAGCCCATACGAAAAGATGGCCCTGATCCTACCCCTTGCTCCCTACCACTACTACTCTTAAGGCCCATACACACTTGCCGATAAAATGAGCGACGTCGCTCATTTTCCCCCTCCCTGAGCGACGTCGCTCATTTAATCAGCAAGTGTGTATGCCGCCAGCGACGAATGATGCGCGGCCCCGTGGGTCGGCAACGATCGTCGCTGTCGCCAGTGCATGCATGCAGGATCTGGACTGTCGTCCACTAACTGCATGCAGGGCTGGCGGAGGCGTGACATCACTGAGTGATATGAGCGCTCAGTGTGTACAGTCGGCCGCCGACCGGCTGGCCCGGGAGGGGAAACATTAGACGACGTTGCTCACAGAGCGACATCATCTAATGTGTACAGACCTTTAGTCTGGTCCCTGCTCCCCACTACTACTCTCAGCCTGCCCCCTGATCTCCACCACCCTACTACTCTCAACCTATCCCCTGCTCTTCCTCCCACTACTACTCTCAGCCTATCCCCAGCTCTCCCCCACTACTACTCTCAGCCTATACCCTGCTCTCCCCCACTACTACTCTCAGCCTATCCCCTGCTCTCCCCCACTACTACACTCAGCCTGCCCCCTGATCTCCACCACACTACTACTCTTAGCCTGCCCCCTGATCTCCACCACCCTACTACTCTCAACCTATCCCCTGCTCTTCCTCCCACTACTACTCTCAGCCTATCCCCTGCTCTCCCCCACTATTACTCTCAGCCTATACCCTGCTCTCCCCCACTACTACTCTCAGCCTATCCCCTGCTCTCCCCCACTACTACACTCAGCCTGCCCCCTGATCTCCACCACACTACTACTCTCAGCCTGTTCCCTACTCTCCCCCACACTTCTACTATCAGCCTGTCCCCTGCTCTCTCCCACTACTACTCTCAGCCTGTTCCCTGCTCTACCCCACTACTACACTCAGCCTGTCCCCTGCTCTCCCCCACTGCTACTCTCAGCCTGTCCCCTGCTCTCCACCACTGCTACTCTCAGCCTGTCCCCTGCTGTCCACCATGCTACTACTCTCAGCCTGTCCCCTACTCTCCCCCACTGCTACTCTCAGCCTGCCCCTGCTCTCCACCACACTACTACTCTCAGCCTATCCCCTGCTCTCCCCCACTACTACTCTCAGCCTATCCCCTGCTCTCCCCCACTACTACTCTCAGCCTATCCCCTGCTCTCCCCCACTACTACACTCAGCCTGTCCCCTGCTCTCCACCACACTACTACACTCAGCCTGTCCCCTGCTCTCTCCCACTACTACTCTCAGCCTGTTCCCTGCTCTACCCCACTACTACACTCAGCCTGTCCCCTGCTCTCCCCCACTGCTACTCTCAGCCTGTCCCCTGCTCTCCACCACTGCTACTCTCAGCCTGTCCCCTGCTGTCCACCATGCTACTACTCTCAGCCTGTCCCCTACTCTCCCCCACTGCTACTCTCAGCCTGCCCCTGCTCTCCACCACACTACTACTCTCAGCCTATCCCCTGCTCTCCCCCACTACTACTCTCAGCCTATCCCCTGCTCTCCCCCACTACTACTCTCAGCCTATCCCCTGCTCTCCCCCACTACTACACTCAGCCTGTCTCCTGCTCTCCACCACACTACTACACTCAGCCTGTCCCCTGCTCTCTCCCACTTCTACTCTCAGCCTGCCCCCTGCTCTCCCCCACTACTACTCTCAGCCTGTTCCCTGCTCTCTACCACTACTACTCTCAGCCTGCCCCCTGCTCTCCACCACTACTACTCTCAGCCTGTCCCCTGCTCTCTCCCACTACTACTCTCAGCCTGTCCCCTGCTCTCCACCACACTACTACTCTCAGCCTATCCCCTGCTCTCTCCCACTACTACTCTCAGCCTGTTCCCTGCTCTACCCCACTACTACACTCAGCCTGTCCCCTGCTCTCCCCCACTGCTACTCTCAGCCTGTCCCCTGCTCTCCACCACTGCTACTCTCAGCCTGTCCCCTGCTGTCCACCATGCTACTACTCTCAGCCTGTCCCCTACTCTCCCCCACTGCTACTCTCAGCCTGCCCCTGCTCTCCACCACACTACTACTCTCAGCCTATCCCCTGCTCTCCCCCACTACTACTCTCAGCCTATCCCCTGCTCTCCCCCACTACTACTCTCAGCCTATCCCCTGCTCTCCCCCACTACTACACTCAGCCTGTCCCTGCTCTCCACCACACTACTACACTCAGCCTGTCCCCTGCTCTCTCCCACTACTACTCTCAGCCTGCCCCCTGCTCTCCCCCACTACTACTCTCAGCCTGTTCCCTGCTCTCTACCACTACTACTCTCAGCCTGCCCCCTGCTCTCCACCACTACTACTCTCAGCCTGTCCCCTGTTCTCTCCCACTACTACTCTCAGCCTGTCCCCTGCTCTCCACCACACTACTACTCTCAGCCTATCCCCTGCTCTCTCCCACTACTACTCTCAGCCTGTTCCCTGCTCTCCCCCACTACTACACTCAGCCTGTCCCCTGCTCTCCACCACACTACTACTCTCAGCCTGTCCCCTGCTCTCCCCCACTACTACTCTCAGCCTGCCCCCTGATCTCCCCCACTGCTACTCTCAGCCTGTCCCCTGCTCTCCACCATGCTACTACTCTCAGCCTGTCCCCTGCTCTCCACCACACTACTACTCTCAGCCTGTCCCCTGCTCTCCCCCACTACTACTCTCAGCCTGCCCCCTGCTCTCCCCCACTACTACTCTCAGCCTACCCCTGCTCTCTCCCACTACTACTCTCAGCCTATCCCCTGCTCTCCCCCACTACTACACTCAGCCTGCCCCGATCTCCACCACACTACTACTCTCAGCCTGCCCCCTGATCTCCACCACACTACTACTCTCAGCCTGTCCCCTGCTCTCTCCCACTACTACTCTCAGCCTGCCCCCTGCTCTCCCCCACACTACTACTCTCAGCCTGTTCCCTGCTCTCCCCCACTACTACACTCAGCCTGCCCCCTGATCTCCACCACACTATTACTCTCAGCCTGCCCCCTGATCTTCACCACACTACTACTCTCAGCCTGTCCCCAGCTCTCTCCCACTACTACTCTCAGCCGGCCCCCTGCTCTCCCCCACACTACTACTCTCAGCCTGTCCCCTGCTCTCCACCACACTACTACTCTCAGCCTGTTCCCTGCTCTCCCCCACTACTACTCTCAGCCTGTCCCCTGCTCTCTCCCACTACTACTCTCAGCCTATCCCCTGCTCTCCCCCACTACTACACTCAGCCTGCCCCCTGATCTCCACCACACTACTACTCTCAGCCTGCCCCCTGATCTCCACCACACTACTACTCTCAGCCTGTCCCCTGCTCTCTCCCACTACTACTCTCAGCCTGCCCCCTGCTCTCCCCCACACTACTACTCTCAGCCTGTTCCCTGCTCTCCCCCACTACTACACTCAACCTGTCGCCTGCTCTCTCCCACTACTACTCTCAGCCTGCCCCCTGATCTCCACCACACTACTACTCTCAGCCTGTTCCCTGCTCTCCCCCACTGCTACACTCAGCCTGTCCCCTGCTCTCCCCCACTGCTACTCTCAGCCTGTCCCCTGCTCTCCCCCACTGCTACTCTCAGCCTGTCCCCTGCTCTCCACCATGCTACTACTCTCAGCTTGTCCCCTGCTCTCTCCCACTACTACTCTCAGCCTGTCCCCTGCTCTCCACCACACTACTACTCTCAGCCTGTTCCCTGCTCTCCCCCACTACTACTCTCAGCCTGTCCCCTGCTCTCTCCCACTACTACTCTCAGCCTATCCCCTGCTCTCCCCCACTACTACACTCAGCCTGCCCCCTGATCTCCACCACACTACTACTCTCAGCCTGTCCCCTGCTCTCTCCCACTACTACTCTCAGCCTGCCCCCTGCTCTCCCCCACACTACTCTCAGCCTGTTCCCTGCTCTCCCCCACTACTACACTCAGCCTGTCCCCTGCTCTCTCCCACTACTACTCTCAGCCTGCCCCCTGATCTCCACCACACTACTACTCTCAGCCTGTTCCCTGCTCTCCCCCACTACTACACTCAGCCTGTCCCCTGCTCTCCCACACTGCTACTCTCAGCCTGTCCCCTGCTCTCCACCATGCTACTACTCTCAGCCTGTCCCCTACTCTCCCCCACTGCTACTCTCAGCCTGCCCCTGCTCTCCACCACACTACTACTCTCAGCCTGTCCCCTGCTCTCTCCCACACTACTACACTCAGCCTGTCCCCTGCTCTCCCCCACTGCTACTCTCAGCCTGCCCCTGCTCTCCACCACACTACTACTCTCAGCCTGTCCCCTGCTTTCCACCACACTACTACTCTCAGCCTGTCCCCTGCTCTCCCCCACTATTACTCCTATCCTACACCCTGCTCTGCACTTCTACTTCTCCCATCCTGCTCCTGCTTTCCACTATTACTTCCACCTTGTCCCCAGTAGTGGCGGAGTGTATAGAGCTTGTGCTCCATGCCTCACAGTACAGTACCCATTCTAACTAACACCCCTGTAATCTGCCTTACCCCCTGTCCTCCTGAACATACTGTATTCCCCCCCCCCCAGGCCAGCAGGTATATACACTACCCACCTTACCACCTCCACCCCACCCTGCCCACTGGATCCCTAGACAAAGTACAGCCATTAGCAGTGGCAGTAGTGGGCATTGGCTCAGCAGCAGTAGGACTCTTTAGCAGGACTCCACGGACTTTATGGCTGCAGTGCCTCACCAGCTATAGACCTCACCGCACGCCACTGAACCTTACCACTCTGGTAAACTACCAAAAAATAGGATTTTGATACCTACCGGTAAATCCTTTTTTCTTAGTCCGTAGAGGATGCTGGGGTCCACTTCATGACCATGGGGTATAGACGATTCCGCAGGAGCCATGGGCACTCTTAAGACTTTTCAATGGGTGTGAACTGGCTCCTCCCTCTATGCCCCTCCTCCAGACCTCAGTTATAGGAACTGTGCCCAGGGAGACGGACATTTCGAGGAAAGAATTTATTTTAATACTAGTGGTGAGATACATACCAGCTCACACCTCAACCATGCCGCACAACATGGCATTCAACAGAACACACGCCAACAGGCATGAACCAATTACAGCAACATGCTGAAACTAATATAACACAACTTGTGTAACTCTAATAACAAAACTGCAGGTAAAGTATGCACTGGGACGGGTGCCCAGCATCCTCTACGGACTATCTCTTGTAAAGGCTCAAACCAATCCGACTGAAGGAACTGCAACACCACATTAAGGTGCCATGGTGCCACTGGAGGCACAAATGGAGGCTGGATGTGCAGAACCCCTTTCACGAAGGTCTGAACCTCTGGAAGGGAGGCCAATTGTTTTTGGAAAAACACTGACAAGGCCGAACTCTGGACCTTGATTGACCCCAATCGGAGGCCCGCCTCCACACCAGCCTGCAGAAAATGGAGAAAACGTACCAACTGAAACTCTTCCATAGGAGCCTTCTTGGATTCACACCAAGACACATATTTTCTCCAAATACGGTGGTAATGTTTCGATGTTACTCCTTTCCTGGCCTGAATAAGGGTGGGGATGACTTCCTTGGGAATACCCTTTCGGGCTAGGATCCGGCGCTCAACAGCCATGCCGTCAAACGTAGCCGCGGTAAGTCTTGATACACGCATGGCCCCTGCTGCAGCAAGTCCTCGCGAAGAGGAAGAGGCCGAGGATCTTCTATGAGCAACTCCTGAAGATCTGGGTACCAAGCCCTCCTTGGCCAGTCTAGGGCAATGAAGATTGCTCGAACTCTTGTTCTTCTTATGATCCTGAGCACTTTTGGAATCAGCTGAAGTGGAGGGAAGACATACACCGACCGAAACACCCACTGGGCCACTAGCGCATCCACTGCTATTGCTTGTGGGTCTCTCGACCTGGAAAAATATCTTTGAAGCTTCTTGTTGAGACGAGATGCCATCATGTCTACTTGAGGAACGCCCCAAAGACTTGTCACCTCTGCGACGACTTCTTGGTGGAGGCCCCACTCTCCTGGATGGAGATCGTGTCTGCTGAGGAAGTCTGCTTCGAAGTTGTCTACTCCCGGAATGAAAATTGCCGACAGAGCCTTTACATGTCTTTCTGCCCAGAGGAGGATCTTCGTCACCTCTGCCATTGCCGTTCTGCTTTTCGTTCCGCCGTGCCTGTTTATGTACGCGATTGCTGTTACATTGTCCGACTGGATCTGCACGGGATGATCTTGAAGATGATGTACCGCTTGTTGAAAGCCATTGTAAATGGCTCTCAATTCCAGCACGTTTATGTGAAGGCAGGCTTCCTGACTTGACCATTTTCCTTGGAAGCTTTCCCCCTGAGTGACAGCTCCCCAGCCTCGGAGACTTGCATCCTTGGTTACCAGGACCCAGTCCTGAATCCCGAACCTGCGTCTCTCTAGTAGGTGAGAACTGTGTAGCCACCACAGGAGCGAAATCCTGGCTTTTGACGACAGGATTATCTTCCGGTGCATGTGTAGGTGGGATCCCAACCACTTGTCCAACAGGTCACACTGGAATACTCTGGCATGGAACCTGCCAAACTGTATGGCCTCGTAGGCCGCCACCATCTTCCCCAACAACCGAATGCACTGATGGATCGACACACTTGATGGTTTCAATATCTGTTTTACCATTTTCTGGATTTCCAGAGCCTTTTCCACCGGAAGAAATACACTCTGAACTTCTGTGTCCAGAATCATCCCGAGAAAAGACAATCTTGTCGTCGGTTCCAACTGTGACTTTGGATAATTTATGATCCAACCGTGTTGTTGGAGTATTGACAGGGAGAGTGTGATGTTTTGTAACAACTGCTCCCTGGATCTCGCCTTTATCAGGAGATCGTCCAGATAAGGAATTATATTGACTCTTTTTTGACGCAGGAGAACCATCATCTCCGCCATCACCTTGGTGAATACCCTCGGCGTCATGGAGAAATCTCAGATAAGCCTGGTGAGGAGGATAAATGGGAACATGCAGGTAAGCATCCTTTATGTCTCCAGACTGGAAATCACTGCCCTCAGTGATTTCCATTTTGAACTTGAATCATTTCAAGTAGAGATTCAGATTTTTTAGGTTTAGGATCGGTCTGACCGAGCCGTCCGGCTTTGGAACTACAAAAAGGCTTGAATAAAACCCCTCCCATTGTTGTGACAAAGGTACCAGGACTATGACCTGATCCTGACATAATTTTTGGATTGCCGCTGTTACTGCTTCCCTTTCCGGAAGAGAAGCTGACAAGGTCGATTTTAAAAATCGGCATGGGGGAACGTCTTGAAACTCCAGCTTGTATCCCTGGGACACTATTTGCAAGACCCAGGGATCCAGGCCAGACAGAATCCAACCTTGGCTGAACAGTTTGAGACGTGCCCCCACCCGAGCGGCCTCCCGCAAAGGAGCCCCAGCGTCATGATGAAGATTTGGCAGAAGTAGGGGTAGACTTCTGCTCCTGGGAACCTGAAGCCGCTGTGGACTTCTTTCCCTTTCCCCTACCTGCAAATTGGGCCGAAAGAACTGCATATGCGGGTGATATGTCTTTTTTGCCGGTGCAGGTGCAGAGGGCAGAAATGTCGACTTACCTGCGGTAGCCGCCAAGACTAACACATCTAGTCCATCGCCAAATAGGGCCTCACCTTTATATGGGAGAGCCTCCATATTTCTTTTGGAATCTGCATCCGCGTTCCACTGGATGAATCCACAACGCCCGCCGAGACGATACTGCCATGGTAGCGGCTTGTGAACTCAAGAGTCCAATATCTTTCATCGCTTCTAGCATGTATGCGGCAGCGTCTTTCATATTCCCTAACTTAAGGAGTATCTCATCTTTATCAATCGTGTCAATTTCTGATGACACGCTTTCTGACCATTTTTCAATAGCGCGACTCACCCATGCGCAAGCAATTGTGGGCCTGAGCAGCGTACCATTGGCAACATAAATGGATTTCAATGTAGTTTCCATCTTTTGGACTGCCGGCTCTTTAAGTGAAGCCGTGCCAGGTGCAGGGAGAATTACCTTCTTTGTCAACCTGGTCAGTGCACTGTCTAAAACAGGGAGTGACTCCCATTTTTTCCTGCCCTCCACCGGGAAAGGATAAGCTATCTGAATTCTCTTGGGAATACGAAATTTCTTTTCAGGATTCACCCACATCCCTTCAAAGAGAGTATTAAGTTTGTGGGAAGGAGGGAAAGTGACCTTGGATTTCTTTTCTTTATAGAAATAAGCCTTCTCGTGAGGTACAGGGGTGGCTTCCGTGACTTCCAGAACTTCCCTTATAGCTACAATCATATAGTGTATATTGTTTGCCAATTTATGATCAATTTCTCTGCAGTCACTATCGTCGACACAAGAATCAGTGTCCGTGTCAGTATTCACAATATTCGCAAATGGTCTCTTATGTGACCCAGAGGGGTTGCCTGCGGATGGAAGAACAGAGCCCTGAAAATCACATCCTCCACAGATTTTCTCCAGCACTCAGCATGAGATTCAGACTTATCTAATCTCCTATTGATATGATGCATGCTATCACGTATTTCTTTCACCCATGCAGGCTCTTGGTGTGCCGGCAGCGCCACCACATTACACTTCTGTGTCCCTAAAATGGTTTCCTCTGGGGAGGAACTCCCTGCCTCTGACATGTCTTACACACGTGTACAACACACACACAGACACACTGGGACTTATAGGGGACAGACCCACAGTAAAATATGTCAGAGGGACACAGTTTAGGAGCAGCCAGTTCACAACCCCAGCGCCAGTATCTAATACCTGTGAACACAGAATGCCCACTGACATGCAGCGCTTTTTACACAGTAAAACAAACTTGTAAAGCACCAAATTCGCTTGTGCCCCCCCCTGTTTTGCACCCTGATACTTGTAGTCAGAAGTAAAGGAGGACCAGCGATGTCTCTGCAGCCTGAGGAGAGAGAAAATGGCGCTGAGCAGTGTGCTGGCTGCCTGAGGAAGAAGCTCCGCCCCCACAATGGCGCGTCTTTACCTCAGAAACGTTTCTTAATATTTATACTGGCTGGGGTAGGGCTGTGCCTGGGCATCTTATGCCCCCTTTTGCCAGTTTATAGAGGTGTTTTTGCTGCCCAGGGTGCCCCCCCCCCACACCCTGCAGTGCCTGTGTGTGTGGGCACCAATGGCGCGCTGCGCTCCCGCCAGCCACGCTGTACCTCAGCCGTCACTTAACTTGATAGAAGATCTGTCTTCTTCTACTCACCTGTCTCCTGACTTCTGGCTCTGTAAGGGGGGTGACGGCGTGCTGTGGGAGTGAGCATCTAGACATGGCTAGCGTTTAGTACCCTTCAGGAGTTAATTATGTCCTGTCAGCCAGAAGCAGAGCCATGAAACTCTTCAGGAAGTTGGTTCCTACTTCTGCCCCCTCAGTCCCACGAAGCAGGGAGACTGTTGCCAGCAGTTCTCCCTGAAAATAAAAAACCTAACATAAGTCTTTTCAGAGAAACTCAGTAGAGCTTCCCAGAGTGCATCCAGTCTGCCTGGGCACATTTCTAAAAATGAGGTCCGGAGGAGGGGCATAGAGGGAGGAGACAGTTTACACCCATTGAAAAGTCTTAAGAGTGCCCATGGCTCCTGCGGAACCGTCTATACCCCATGGTCATGAAGTGGACCCCAGCATCCTCTAGGACGTATGAGAAACAAAAAGTATATCCCAGAGGTTTACATCCAAAAGTATTTCTAGCTTTCCCTCTAGCCACTGTGGCTCTGAAGAGTGAATAAGAAGCATGGCTTTTGAAGTGCTCCCATGATCTGATGAGCGTTCTCCTAAAACATGTCCATCTCATGCTAGAAGAGTGTCAGAAAGAGATAGATTCCCTAGATAAGAAACTTGAGCAGTGGGAATCTGACCTTAATTTCCAGAAAACCTTTGAACAGAACAAAAAAGACCTGGACAGCTACAAACAGGCCATTATAGAACTTAAGAAAAATAATTTCATATGGGACAAAAAAGACTGCATCTAGTAGAATATTTGTGTGGAAAACTCCTAATAGGAGGGAATTTAGGAGGGGATACTAAGAAACATACTACTCATTTTCCAAGGCAGAATCCTCTGGAGAGGAAACACCTGACACCCAATTTTTCAATTGTTACCCATCCACCAATAACTCACATTTTTTAGGGGATACAAACAGCGTCCAACGGGACACCGGGAAGAGAAAGACGAGGAGGTCGACGAGGAAGAGTAATATCAAAATGGGTCTCGCCGTCGTCCAATCGTTACCCAGTCAACATCAATAGACAACATCAATAGACATCCTGAGGGTTATCAATCTATCTGACTATGGGGGTCATTCCGAGTTGATCGCTAGCTGTCGTTGTTCGCTGCATAGCGATCAGTGAAAAAAATGGCTAATCTGCGCATGCATATGCTCCGCAATGCACACGCGCGTCGTACGGGTACTAAGTCCATTGTGGTTTTGCACTGGTTCTAGCGATGATTCCAATCGCACAGCCTGCCGCAAGGAGAGTGACAGAAAGAGGGCGTTTCTGGGTGTCAACTGACTGTTTTCAGGGAATGCGCAGAAAAACGCAGGCGTGGCAGAAAAAAACGCAGGCATGGCTGGGCGTTCGTTGGCCGGGTGTGTGACGTCAAAAGCCGTCCCTCCGTCGTTAGAATCAACGCACACGAAGAGTAACTACAGGGCTACTCTTGTTTTGCACAAAACGATTTTGTAGGCGCTCTGCTCCACAAGCGTTCGCACTTCTGCAAACCTACAATACACTCCCCGGTGGGCGGCAACAATGCGTTTGCACGGCTGCTAAAAACTGCTAGCCAGCGATCAACTCGGAATGACCCCCTATGTTCATACTGAAATGGAGAATGATGTTTTGAGCAGAGGATTATCCTTGTCTCCAACAACCAAATTTGATCGCTTCAAACTGGAAAAAGATTTTAAGCTATTCAGTCGCAAGCTACTGCTCAATAAATTCTTCTCTAACAAACAGGAACAGATTAATCCTGTACCTGATATTGGAATTCAGACACAAGAAGAAGAAGAAGCTCTTCTTGCATTGGAAGAGCTACACCAACTATCAGAAGGGTCTGACATCAGCAGCAGTAAGATACGAATATGCAAGAATAAATCCCTCCTTCTTCCCTGCTGAATCCATTTGTCCAATTGTAAAAGTCCATTTGTCCAGTGGTAAAAGTTTACACCAACCTGATCTCTAAAGAATTCCACAAGCTGTATCTTAACAGACATCTACATCGTAGAAAACACAACTTCAGAAGGGAAGAATATGACTTCCTGAAGAATATTCAGAGTTGGCAAGATGACATTCAGGAAGCCTATAAACAACTTACAAATGCTGACTGTTACAAACAAATGCTCCTGAATCCCTTGGAATTTATTAAATAGATATATAAATGGGTCCTTGACAAGACCTACCACACTTTACCTCCTACCCAAGATCCATAAAAACCTATCTCTGTATCTCACCACCTGGTAGACCAACTGTATCCAGAATAGGCAGTATCTTGGAAAAGGCCAGCACTTTCCTGGATCTTCATTTAAGACACTTTGTTCTGGAACTGCCAATCCTATATAATGGATACCACTGATATTCTTAAAAAAATTGCATGATATCAACTTGGATGATGAGCAACTCCTTGTTGGATTGGATGTTGAGGCTTTGTACACCAGCATCAACCATGACATAGGCATAACTGCAGTTAGATACTTCCTGAATATGCATGAATTTGGGGAGTTTGAGGAATTCCTTCTTGAATTGCTGCATTTCATCCTCAACTATACTTTTTTCACTTTTGACAATAAGTACTACCTTCAAACAAGGGGCACAGCAATGGGTGCGGCATGTGCCCCCACCTATACCAATGTGGTTTTGGAATGGTGGGAGGAAATAATCTTCAATGAAACTTTGTCCGAGAACGTTGGGATGTGGTACCAGTATAAAGGTGACGTGTTCCTGATTTAGAATTGAGGAATGAAGCTTCTTCTTGAATTAATTTATACGTTAAACTCTAACCCTCTCAATCTATGCTTGACACATGAGATTACTAGAGAACAGATCTCATTTTTGGATTTAAAGATATATAAAGGTGACAAAGGAAAAATAGAAACCAAGCTCTACCAGAAAAACACTGCCACCAACAGTCTACTTCATCAGACAAGCCACCATTGCGCCCCAACTGTGGAAAACATCCCTAGGGGCGAATTTCTCCACCTCCTTAGGAACTGCTCGGATGACATAATATATAAATCACAAAGTCTGGAATTAACAAAAAGACTCCAGGAAAGGGGCTACAGTAAAAACTCCACGAAAAGAGCACAATTGTTCATGCGCGATATCAAGAGAATCACTCCTCTTTAAATCTAGCAGGTCAGGCACCACAGACAGGGATAACCAGATCAGATTTGTAGGCAATTTCTGCCAGGAATGGAGGGCCATCAAGAATATCATGCAAAAGCACTGGCATATACTCCTTTCCGATCACGATCTTTCTGAACACCTAGGAGATAAGGTAAATATGAGCTGGAGAAGAGCTCCCAACTTATATGATCATCTGGTTAAGAGTCATTACACACCCACATTGCCCAGAGCTCCCTCCATTTCCGACTCATTTCCATGCGGCGCATGCAAAACGTGTCAATATATGACACGCAAAAAGAACGTTATGGACAGATTCGGCAACAATAGTGAAATTAAGGATTATATCAACAGCAGAACAAAGGGAGTTGTTTACTGTCCACGGGGCCTAATTCAGTTAGGATAGCAAATTCTGCTAGCAGAATTTGCTATCCTTTTGATCTATGCAAGGCTGCCCAGCATGCTAACCGCCCCCCCCTTCAACAAGCAGAAACAGAGGACGACTCCTGCTAGCGCAGCAGGAGTCCCGCCGCCATGTTCTTGATTACGGTGGCTGCGTGTGATGTCACGCAGCCGCCGTGTTCATGTTCCCATTCGTCCGCCTCCGCACCCCGTTCGCGCCGCACCGCCCCTGCAATTCTCCGTCTCCGCCCTGGAAATGGAGCATTGCCCGCCCCGCCACCACCTGATTGACAGGCAGAGGCGACCGCATTTTCTGCGGCTCCCCTGCAGAAAGTGCTGGTGCATACTCTGGACAGGAGCTGCGCATGCGCCCGTGGGGTGATCGTAAAAATTCCGGTTGGATGGCGATTTGTGCACCAACCTGAACTAGCCCCACAATGTGACTGCAAGGCCTCATATGTGGGCATGACCACAAGGATGCTCAAACAACGGATCTTGGAGCACATAGGCACAGTGCGGAATGCCCAACATGATCTTAGTAGGATGAAACAGCTCACCTCAGTCGCACAACACTTCCATCTCAAACACCAGGGAGACCTAAGATGTTTCAAAGCCTTTGACTTAGAGAACGTATGCTTAGGAATCAGAGGAGGTGACCTTACTAAATCACAACTTAAACATGAAAGCTATTGGACCTTTGAATTAGGTACATTATCACCCAATGGACTCAATGAATACATAAACTAGGGGTCCTTTTTATAGTGTTGGTTCCATAAAACACTTTATGTACACTCTTCTTGTGTGTAATATCAATGATACTGCCAGTGTACCTCGCTCCTATTTATATTCTTACCTCACTACAGCAAAACCTACTCTTCCCCAATATCTTGCAAGATTCTCCTCTTGCATTATATCCAACTCTATACTTACCTGATCAATCTATACCCTTCTGGCAATCATATCTAAGTGCTCCACACATATAACATATATCATTGGCATTATCTTTCCCATTTTATGTCAGGTCTGAAGTGTCCCAGTCCCTCTCACTTAAGACTTATATTTCTACCCCTATGCTCTGTCCACGGCGCATTCACTAATAGTCTACATACAATACTTTTGGTGCCATTCGTGTAGTGAATTAGAGTTACTTCACTAGTATGCCTTTCAGATATGATTAGTAGCAATTTTTAGGCACAGCACTTTATCATGAATCTGTTCACTTAGCACTCTGGGTGCAATCAATACCTCGGCATCTGTTTTGTATTAATACTACTATGTCTGTAAAATGTAATTAAAGCTATCCCTGTAGGAGTTTTGCTGATCACTGGTGTCCTGTTAAACTTACTTGTGTTGTATCCTATTTGTCATGTCACAATTTACACAACATACTTTACTAAACTCCCCTTCCCTTGCTCGTATAGAATATATTACTGGATCTATTATTGCTGACTATGTCATGGTCAAAAGTACCGCAATTAGGCCTATTAGGTGATTGGCTAACACTACCTATATCTACACTAAATGGGCCACTCTTCCCCTATACTGAGCCCAGATGTGATCAAGCCCTACGGGCGAAACGCGTCATCGGCACCCGCCACCATGTTGCCATTGTGCACGTGGAGACCACGGACCCTAGCCGCGCACTGCGGCACCGCTTTGTCTCAGCAATTGTGCATTAGGAGACCTCTGACCACAGATGCGCATTACCGCACTGCACCGCTACTGTGCACAAGGAGACCCCGGACCCTAGCCACGCTGTACCGTACCACTCTGTGCCTGGCTCCCTCTTGGATACAGGTATCCTCAACTTGTTTTCTTTCAGGACCCGCTCTTATCGGCGATCGTGGAGGGAACGTTCTGCAATACCTTGTGCACCAGAGCAACAGTAGAAAGGTCCCCTTACCACTATCATAGTGCACACATGGACTCGCCGACTCTGGCTAGCGGATGTAATGACATTAATTCTAATGTTACAGCCAAGTCCACCTCCCTTCTCCTCTAAACTTCTGCACTCCCTCAGTGACAAATTTGGCACAGCTCCCCTGCAATGTTTTTTTTACATCAGGGGTATTGATAATATCTAACGTCAACAGCAGAAGTGCTCTTTCCTCTCACTTTATTATATCCTTCTGGGGGGAGCATTCTCCTTTTGCAATTTCTCCAAACTCACTATACATTCGGGTACTAGCCCTGGCAATTTGCCTTTGTACTGCTCACTACTAGTGATGTGCACCGGAAATTTTTCGGGTTTTGTGTTTTGGATTCGGTTCCACGGGCGTGTTTTGGATTCGGACGCGTTTTGGCAAAACCTCCCTGAAATTTTTTTGTCGGATTCGGGTGTTTTTTTTACAAAAAACCCCTCAAAAACAGCTTAAATCATAGAATTTGGGGGTCATTTTGATTCCATAGTATTATTAACCTCAATAACCATAATTTCCACTCATTTCCAGTCTATTCTGAACACCTCACAATATTATTTTTAGTCTTAAAATTTGCACCGAGGTCGCTGGATGGCTAAGCTAAGCGACCCAAGTGGCCGACACAAACACCTGGCCCATCTAGGAGTGGCACTGCAGTGTCAAACAGGATGGCAGATTTAAAAAATAGTCCCCAAACAGCACATGATGCAAAGAAAAAAAGAGGTGCAATGAGGTAGCTGTGTGACTAAGCTAAGCGACCCAAGTGGCCGACTCAAACACCTGGCCCATCTAGGAGTGGCATTGCAGTGTCAGACAGGATGGCAGATTTAAAAAATAGTCCCCAAACAGCACATGATGCAAAGAAAAAAAAGAGGTGCAATGAGGTAGCTGTGTGACTAAGCTAAGCGACCCAAGTGGCCGACACAAACACCTGGCCCATCTAGGAGTGGCATTGCAGTGTCAGACAGGATGGCAGATTTAAAAAATAGTCCCCAAACAGCACATGATGCAAAGAAAAAAAAGAAGTGCAATGAGGTAGCTGTGTGACTAAGCTAAGCGACCCAAGTGGCCGACACAAACACCTGGCCCATCTAGGAGTGGCATTGCAGTGTCAGACAGGATGGCAGATTTAAAAAATAGTCCCCAAACAGCACATGATGCAAAGAAAAAGAGAGGTGCAATGAGGTAGCTGTGTGACTAAGCTAAGCGACCCAAGTGGCCGACACAAACACCTGGCCCATCTAGGAGTGGCACTGCAGTGTCAGACAGGGTGGCAGATTTAAAAAATAGTCCCCAAACAGCACATGATGCAAAGAAAAAAAGAGGTGCAATGAGGTAGCTGTGTGACTAAGCTAAGCGACCCAAGTGGCCGACACAAACACCTGGCCCATCTAGGAGTGGCACTGCAGTGTCAGACAGGATGGCAGATTTAAAAAATAGTCCCCAAACAGCACATGATGCAAAGAAAAAGAGAGGTGCAATGAGGTAGCTGTGTGACTAAGCTAAGTGACCCAAGTGGCCGACACAAACACCTGGCCCATCTAGGAGTGGCACTGCAGTTTTGTAGCGAGAGGATGAGTGCTTCCATCCTCATGTGAATCTGAACCACTAGCCATGATCATAGGCCAGGGCCTCAGCCGTTCCTTGCCACTCCGTGTCGTAATCATATTGGCAAGTTTACACTTCTCATCAGACCCTTTTAATTTTGATTTTTGGGTCATTTTACTGAACTTTTGTAGTATACTTGACGACACAGAGGTAGGTAGAGCAGTGGACTACTGTACCATACTGCTATATATATTATATACTGGTGGTCACAGCAACATTCTGCACTGTTCCCTCCTACAGCGCACAACTACAATGCAGCACAGGTATGGATGCATAGTATACTTGACGACACAGAGGTAGGTAGAGCAGTGGACTACTGTACCATACTGCTATATATACTATATACTGGTGGTCACAGCAATATTCTACACTGTCCCCTCCTGCTATATACTGCGCACAACTAAAATGCAGCACAGGTATGGATGCATAGTATACTTGACGACACAGAGGTAGGTAGAGCAGTGGACTACTGTACCGTACTGCTATATATATATACTGGTGGTCACAGCAACATTCTACACTGTCCTCCTACTATATACTACAATGCAGCACAGATATGGAGCGTTTTCAGGCAGAGAACGTAGATATTTTCAGCACACTGAGCACAGATATTTGCAGCACACTGAGCACAGATATTTGCAGCACACTGAGCACAGATATTTGAAGCACACTGAGCACAGATATTTGCAGCACACTGAGCACAGATATTTGCAGCACACTGAGCACAGAAACTGAGAAAACGCTGCACGTCCTCTCCCTATCATCTCCAATGCACGAGTGAAAATGGCTCCTTATATAGAATACGAATCTCGCGAGAATCCCACAGCGGGATGATGACGTTCGGGCGCGCTCAGGTTAACCGAGCAAGGCGGGAAGATCCGAGTCTGCCTCGGAACCATGTAAAATGGGTGAAGTTCGGGGGGGTTCGGATCTCGAGGAACCGAACCCGCTCATCACTACTCACTACTACAGGTTGAGTATCCCTTATCCAAAATGCTTGGGACCAGAGGTATTTTGGATATCGGATTTTTCCGTATTTTGGAATAATTAGATACCATAATGAGATATCATGGTGATGGGACCTAAATCTAAGCACAGAATACATTTATGTGTCATATATACCTTATACACACAGCCTGAAGGTAGTTTTAGCCAATATTTTTTATAACTTTGTGCATTAAACAAAGTGTGTGTACATTCACACAATTCATTTATGTTTCATATACACCTTATACACACAGCCTGAAGGTCATTTAATACAGTATTATTAATAACTTTGTGTATTAAACAAAGTTTGTGTACATTGAGCCATCAGAAAACAAAGGTTTCACTATCTCACTCTCACTCAAAAAAGTCCGTATTTCGGAATATTCCGTATTTCGGAATATTTGGATATGGGATACTCAACCTGTATATACCTTAATCATATCTGAGCACTCTAAACAAAATGTGCATAATCCCATTATGTACAGGGACATGCAGACAGAATAATTACTAAGTTTCAGTCTACTTGCCAATATGATACTTAACCACTTGCCTGGCATGGTTGCATCAGATGCGACCATGCCTGCAAGAGCTGTATCTGACCTGGGAGCACGGGATGCGACCAGTCAGATAGACAGTGATAGCAGCAGCAGGGAAGAGAAACCTCCCTCCGCTGCTGCTGTCAGAGGGACCGGAAGGTCCCTCTGCCTCCCTGCACTCTCCCCCTGTGTCTGCCGTGCTGCTGATCACTGCTGATCGGTCAGCACGGCAGGATCCCCCCCTCCAGCGGCTGCAGACAATGGCCGCTGCTGGGGAGAGTAAATGAACCCTCCCAAGTCACCCCCAGACCCCCCCTGTATACCTTGCAGGCTGTCACGATGTTCCCAATCGATGTTTGAAAATTATTATTTTTTATTTATTTTTTTAAATTAAAAAATATTTTTTTTTCTTTTTTTAATTAAAATCATTTGGGATAGGGTTAAATTCATGTTCTTCACCTAATTCACTCACTGGATACTATAAATACTTTTGTGTTATGCATAGTGCAAGGATAAAATGTCTGAGTGATCAACAGTAGACACTTTAAACATTTCTACGATTTGCATGGTGAACAAATAACATATGTCAAGATTGCCTATAACTATATAATAACTGCATATTCTGTTTCTGTCTCAGGAAATAAGCCTTAAGAACTCTGATTATGTGTATGAGTGAGTTGGTTTATTATAAGCGGTTTAAAAGAAGCTGGGTCTATTCGGTATACACGCAATCAATATAGGAGCGTGGACTAATGTGGTCTTGTAATATGAGGTTACACATAATTGGTGGATATTAATTACAGTTGTAATAGTAATTTGTAAGTTCTTCTTTTTGGACTGTAATTAAAGCCTGATTGCGAATATACTGCAAATAGCGGATGATTCTTGGACACATATATGTTTTTATGTTTGTCATTTGCACTGAATGTTCATATGTTTGTTTCTGGGGCTTCCCAGTTTTTACATATGTGACTTATTAAAGGTTATGTTTTAACCAATTACACTCATGTCATGCACACATAATTCTGTCGGTATTTACTGCCAATGAGTGACCCCCCAATAAAGAGTCTTCTTTCTCTTTATACAGTTTCTCTGTTTATCTGGCTCTGGGGAGCACCACCAACCCGACTATTTATTGCGTATACTGGTGAATAACTAAGGTAGTTGGTTTATCCTGTATTATATGACACATCCCAGGGACGGATCTAGACTTTTCTTTTAGGGGGGGCGGTTTACTGTTTAATCTTGACTCCTCCCCTCTCTAGTCCCAACTCCTCCCATCTGCAATCCTAACTCCTCCTCTCTCAATTCCTGAAAAACTGAACTTTTTGAGTGAGACTGAGATAGTGCTTTGTGATTGTTCTATGTACATGTTACTGTGCTGTGGGGCAATGGTATTTATTAGCCCTAGTACCCACACACCTGCAAGTGAGGGGCATATGCTCTATAACCCTTGCTCTCCTGGCTCCTCTGTGCTGCTGTGGTATAGGCTGCAGGACAGCGTCCTGCCTCAGGCTCTCCCTGGAGAGCTCTCTTCAGCTCAAAAGTGGGTGTGGCTATGACTGTGTTAGGGTGGGCGGTCGCCCCCTTCGCCCCCCCTAAATCCTGCCCTGACACATCCTGCCCTACTAATCCTATCTGGAATATTCCTACCTGTGTAAGGGTGTAGTATGGTATGCCAGCGGCCGGGCTCCCGGCGACCAGCATACCGGCGCCAGGAGCCCGACCGCCAGCATACCGACAGCGTGGCGAGCGCAAATGAGCCCCTTGCGGGCTTGCTGTGCTCGCCACGCTATTTATTCTCCCTCCAGGGGGGTCGTGGACCCCCAAGAGGGAGAAAATGTGTCAGTATGCCGGCTGTCGGGATTTCGGCGTCGGTATACTGGGCGCCGGGATCCCGACAGTCGGCAACCTGAAGACCACCCCTGTGTAAGGTGGGGATCCTGTGCGGTTGTTCAATCCATGCTTTTTTTTAGGACTGGGAGAGCTTCAGAAATATCCAAATCTAGCTTGCGCTGTCAGCGGGAGAGGCAGTCCAGCGTAAGCCAACAAGTATAAAGGACAGAGGCACTGATCATTAGTGCAGTATGAAACAGACAGCGGACTGTGTTGTGAGGGGGTGCGGTATGTTAGATAGAATAGACTTAGGTCGACCACTATTGGTCGACAGTAAGTAGGTCGACATGGGTTCTGGGTCGACAGGGACTCTTGGTCGACATGAAAAAAGTCAACATAAGTTTTATTTAAATTTTTTGGGTGTCGTTTTCTTCGTAGAGTGACCGGGAACCCCAATTAGTGCACCGTGTCCCCTTGCATGGCCGCTGCGCTCGGCACAGGTTACCGTTCCCAATCGTAGTCCACGTGGATCGTAAAGTATGAAAAAGTTGAAAATTTTTTTTTTAGAAAAACGCATCTCAACCTTTTGTCATGTCGACCTAGAGTCCCTGTTGACCTAGAAACCATGTTGACCTAGAAACCATGTCGACCTACTTACTGTCGACCAATAGTGGTCGACCTAGACAGTGTAGGCCTAAGTCTTGTCAACCTAGAGACCGGATCCCGTTGTGAGGAGGTCCGGTAGCAGAGTGCAGGTGTCAGAAGTGGTAATTGCTGGAAGTGTTGCTGATCCTCAGCAGCTGAGAGCAGGAGATGGTGCTGTTAACAGGGTTTGGTTCCGATCCCCAGCCGGAGTAAAAGACGGGGAGGCGGGTCAATGCGGTAGCTGTCAGCTGTTGTAGAGAGCAGAAAGCTACAGCAGCAAGGACGAACACAACAAAAGGAAATGGGATCACCCACAGAGTCAGTCCATTAGCTGACGCCTGTTACAGAGATCTCTCCTCTGAGGTGGAGAGGGACATCTGGAGTCTACCAATAGCTGCCTATTAACCGGAGCCAGTGCTGTCCAAAGAAGGGTTCACTATTCATCACATTTCTTATACGATGAATAATGGCTGCTATAGGTGTGTTTTGAAAAAGATAATTTTTTTCTTCACTGGTATGCAGGACCGGATTACAGGAGGGGCAACAGGAGCGGTCATCCCGGGCCCCCACACTCTGTCTCCCCTGAATTAGACCCAGGACCTCGATGCTTTGCACCAGCCGGCACTATTAGAGCCGCCGAGGTGCTGTAGCTGCACACACAGTCAGTCTCGCGGGAACTCAAATCCCATGACAGCCACCCGTGGGCCGCTGGGATACTGTATGTCATAATATCCCACGGAGCCGCAGGCGGAGCCGACAGAGCTGCTGAGTGAGGTGCCTCAGATGACCTCAGTGGCGCTGGCAGCTTGGTGTGTCTGGGTTCCCCCCAGTGATTCATTGCAGCCTGAGCCTGCCCTTTAGTCAGTGTCACTGACACTAACTCAGAGTATGTTGGAGCGATGCACACTCACACTGCAGAAATTAGTATAATAATTATTGATCATGTATTTTTTAGTATATATATATATATATATATATACATACACACAGTATATATACTGCCTAGTAGTAGCAGCCTCTATAACAAAATCTAAAATAGTAATCATTTACCTAGACATGGCTGAATATATTAATATACATCTTATTATGGCTATGACATGACATGCACTAATTCATGTTTAAGCTGTAAAATCATAATTATGATTAAATCAGTCATTCTTCCCAAGGGGTTATTAGTTTACTAGATTGCGATCGCCGCGCTGGGCAGCACTTAGTACAGATGTAGCCACCTTCATCTTGACCGATTCTCCAGCTAGACGGCCGTCTAGACACGCTAGGGCGATAGCTGAGTTTAATCGCAGGCAGACGCGTTGAGGCGGTCTAGATACTCAGCATGCATTACACATCTCCACCACTGGGTGGCTAATGCTCCACTAATCCAGTACTTTCGATCGTACAGTATAGCGGCGGATTGATCTACAGCTCTGGCAATTGGTCAGTGATGACTGTAATGTCAATACTGTAGGCGTAACGGGAGGCGGTGGAAAAAGATGGTGACCTACTGTACTGTATGGAGACGCAACTACAGTAATTGTGTAAAAGGAAGAATGTACAATACAAAGTATAAACACACAATACAATGTATAAACACCGTGCTTTTAAAATGATCGTACAGTAAATGAGCGCCTGGGTATGGGCTAGTAGGAGACGATGGGAAAGACTGTGCTTTACAAATGCGAGCGTCCGTGTCCCCTAAGGCATAAACCAACACCAATGGGGAGGGGGCAGGGCGCTGCTTGCTGTACTTTCACACATGAAATTGGGAATCCTCAGCGGGCGTCGTGGGCTAGCGATGAAGGCTCCCACCTCCCACGCTGGGGGTCCAGGGTTTGAGACCGGATGTTTTTTTTTTTGTTTATTGTAATAATATACTGTATTATGTTATTTTCATTGTAAGACAGTCAATGGAAGGGTGCACACAAGTTACATATAAATCAGAGTACATCTGCAGGAGCGATTCTTTACGCTAAATGCAACTACACAGCGGCAATGAGTTGAGCAAAACAGTACTGTAGATTTTCAGCGTTCGTGTATTGCACAGGACCTGAATTCCCTCCCTGTCCACTGCATGATCTGTGCAGGCTCCCAGGGGGGAAGGGCGATGGGGGTAGGGGGAGACGATGGGAAATACCGTGGCTTTGAAATGCAATTATATGAGCGTCCGAGTCCCCTACGGCATAAACCATCACCAATGGGAAGGAAGTGCCAGCCTTTTTTTTTTGTTTATGTGTTCCCGTGACATTCACTTTAATATATTTTTTTTGTCTCTAATACTGTGCATCCAATGGAAGGATGCACACAAGTTTCACATAAATCAGAGTAGATCTGCAGGAGCGATTCTTTACGCTAAATGCCACTACCCAGCAGCAATGAGTAGAATTGAGTGTATTCTGAGTGAGCAAAACAGTATTGTAGGCTCCCAGGGGGGAAAGGCGATGGGGGTAGGGGGAGACGATGGGAAAGACTGTGCTTTACAAATGCGAGCGTCCGTGTCCCCTAAGGCATAAACCAACACCAATGGGGAGGGGGCAGGGCGCTGCTTGCTGTACTTTCACACATGAAATTGGGAATCCTCAGCGGGCGTCGTGGGCTAGCGATGAAGGCTCCCACCTCCCACGCTGGGGGTCCAGGGTTCGAGACCGGATGTTTTTGTTTTGTTTATTGTAATAATATACTGTATTATGTATATTGTAAGACAGTCAATGGAAGGGTGCACACAAGTTACATATAAATCACACACAGAATATAGGCATGTACTGTAGCATCTCATTTTATTCAGCAGAAGCTGATTATTCCTGTTTGGCTAGTTTGCCGCCTCTGTATATTACAATAGGAAAAAATAATAGTGTCAGTGAAAAAAACACCTCATGACAGATACTGTACACAAGCTTATGTCACATGGTATATGCAATTGCGGTCAAATTCCGACTGTGGGGGTTCAGGGGCGACGGCCATTTTGACAGTGTGCTACTGTATGCGATCAAGTCCGGTGTACCATAAAGATAGACCTCGCTTATCCCTATCGCTTTGGCGAGGGGATTGTGACGCTTCTTCAGCATTGCCGCATAGCCTTCAAAACTACTGCTACTGTATCTCTCACTCCACTACTATCTCTCACTCCATCTCCGAGCGCTGGCTGCCACGTAGTGGGGGTTCAGGGGCGACGGCCATTTTGACAGTGTGCTATGCGATCAAGTCCGGTGTACCACAATGATAGACCTCGCTTATCCCTATCGCTTTGGCGAGGGGATTGTGACGCTTCTTCAGCATTGCTTCATAGCCTTCAAAACTACTGCTACTGTATCTCTCACTCCACTACTATCTCTCACTCCATCTCCGAGCGCTGGCTGCCACGTAGTGGGGGTTCAGGGGCGACGGACATTTTGACAGTGTGCTATGCGATCAAGTCCGGTGTACCACAATGATAGACCTCGCTTATCCCTATCGCTTTGGCGAGGGGATTGTGACGCTTCTTCAGCATTGCCCCATAGCCTTCAAAACTACTGCTACTGTATCTCTCACTCCACTACTATCTCTCACTCCATCTCCGAGTGCTGGCTGCCACGTAGTGGGGGTTCAGGGGCGACGGCCATTTTGACAGTGTGCTATGCGATCAAGTCCGGTGTACCATAATGTGCATAGACCTCACCCCTATGTATTTTAGCGAGGGGATTGTGACGCACCTTCAGCACTGCCCCGTTGTCCGCAAAATCTATGTCATCACTCGCTCCATAGCTGAGAGCCTCCATGGAGTCACAGGCAGTAGCCATTTCAATTGAGTCTGCCCTGCTACAGAATTGTATGTGTACCGTATGGTGCATAGAACCTTAACAGTACATCTGCTGCAGCTTTGCCCTGGTTTATGTGATTAAAAAAAATTATAAAGTGTCTGGAAAAAACTAACATGCATTCGTACTGTACTTTAGGAATCGAACACGGGACTCTGAGTATACTGTAGGAAGCGGAACACTTCACCACTTCGCCGCAGACAGATGAATAAATCCATTAGTTTTGATTAAGACAAATGGCTACGGGATTAGGATGCTAACATACTGTACAATATTCCTAATATCATTAGGCAATAATGAACTTCTAACACGTCCATTTGCGTCAGTGTACACTACTGGTTTTAGGTTGCACTAGTAAAGTAGTCCTTACTATACAGTACTGTACAGTATTTCAGTATTATATTTTACGGGAGCCCACACGCATGCGCAGTGGTGATTGTAAAAAGCGACATCTGGTGGATGATCGCAGGTATTACACGTACAGGTAACGCCAAACGTCAAATGTCTGTCTCCGTGCGATTAGATAGCCTCTCTGTGACTAGGCGCGCCTCGCTACGCCCCAGTACGCTGCGTATGCTCGAACGGGACAAACGCCTCAGCCACTCAAGATAAAGGTGGCTACATCTGTATGCTGGACAGCACATGCCCTGTGCTGGGATCCGCCCCCAGCATGCGATCGTAGGCAGTTGCAGTTTTACTAAAGTAGCAAAACTGCAAGTGAACCTGCATAAGGTCCTTAGAACGCTGGCTAGTTTGGAGCCCACATGTGCTCCCTGCAGTGCCATAACTAGACATTTTAGCGCTGTGTGCAAGAAAAAGCATCGGCACTCCCCATATACAAATCAGGGCCAGAAATATAGGGGTGTGGCTTCATGGGGAAGGGGTGTGCCCACAGACCTCCCTTTTACACATTACGGCAGGCAGAGCTCCCTTTTACACATTACGGCAGCAGAGTCCCCTTTTCTACACATTTGGCAGGCAGAGTTGTCACCCCCACTTTTTTTTTTTTACACATTAGGCAGCAGAGTCCCCATTTTACACATTATGGGGTATATGCAATTGCGGTCGAATTCGCGGCAATTATCGCCGTTTTTTAATTCGACCAAATTCGCCAGGTGAATCCCGGCAGGTGCCTGCCGGGATTCACCATATTCAATGAAAAACGGATTCGCCAGAATCGCGGGCGAAAATCGGCCGATTTGGCGGATTTTGCCGCGATTTTAAAAAACGGGAAAAAAACGTGAAAAACCCGAAAAAAAAATGGCGTGGGGTCCCCCCTCCAAAGCATAACCAGCCTCGGGCTCTTTGAGCTGGTCCTGGTTCTAAAAATGCAGGGGAAAAATTGGCCAGGGATCCCCCGTATTTTTAAAACCAGCACCGGGCTCTGCGCCAGGTGCTGGTGCCAAAAATACGGGGGACAAAAAGAGTAGGGGTCCCCCGTATTTTTAACACCAGCATCGGGCTCCACTAGCTGGACAGATAATGCCACAGCCGGGGGTCACTTTTATGCCGTGCCCTGCGGCCGTGGCATCAAATATCCAACTAGTCACCCCTGGCCGGGGTACCCTGGGGGAGTGGGGACCCCTTCAATCAAGGGGTCCCCCCCCCCCCAGCCACCCAAGGGCCAGGGGTGAAGCCCGAGGCTGTCCCCCCCATCCAATGGGCTGCGGATGGGGGGGCTGATAGCCTTTGTGATAATAAAAAGATATTGTTTTTTCCATTAGTACTACAAGTCCCAGCAAGCCTCCCCCGCAAGCTGGTACTTGGAGAACCACAAGTACCAGCATGCGGGAGAAAAACGGGCCCGCTGGTACCTGTAGTACTACTGGAAAAAAAATACCCAAATAAAAACAGGACACAGACACCGTGACTTGTACAACTTTATTACATACTGCCGACACACACATACTTACCTATGTTGACACGCCGACTGCCACGGTCGCCGACGATCCGAGGGTACCTGTGAAAAAATTATACTCACCTTCCAGCGTCCAGAGATACATCCACGTCCAGAGGTAAATCCACGTTCTTGGCAAAAAAACAAACCGAACACCGATCCATACCGGACTAGAAAGGGGTCCAATGTTTTCACATCAGACCCCTTTCTCCCGAATGCCGGGACATCACGTGACTCCTGTCACTGACGTCCCTTCAGCCAATCAGGAAGCGCTACTTCCGTGGCGCTCACCTGATTGGCTGTCCGCTGTCTGTACTGTGACAGCGCATCGCAAAGCCGCTCCATTACTTTCAATGGTGGGAACTTTGCGGGTAGCGGTGGGGTCACCCGCCGGTCAGCCGCTGACCGGCGGGTGACCTCACCGCTAGCCGCTAAGTTCCCACCATTGAATATAATGGAGGGAGCTGTGCGATGCGCTGTCACAGTGCAGACAGCGCTCAGCCAATCAGGTGAGCGCAACGAAGTTGCGCTTCCTGATTGGCTTAGAGACCTGTCAGTGACAGCTGTCACTGACAGGTCTCATTCGTGGAAAGGTGTCCCATGTGTCAGCATGGGACCCCTTTCAGTCCGTTTTTGGTGCGGGTATTTGCGTTTTCTTATTTTGCCAAGTCCGTGGATTTATCTCTGGACCATGGTTGAGGTGAGTATTTTGAACTTTTCTTTACAGGTATCCGTGGATTCTACATGGAGAAGAGGACCGATGTCGGCGTGTGAACATAGGTAAGTATGTGTGTGTCGACGTATGAAATAAAGTTTTACTGTCGACGGTGTGTGTGTCCTGTTTTTATTTGGGTATTTTTTCCCCAGTAGTACTACAGGTACCAGCGGGCCCGTTTTTCTCCCGCATGCTGGTACTTGTGGTTCTCCAAGTACCAGCTTGCGGGGGAGGCTTGCTGGGACTTGTAGTACTATTGGAAAAAACAATATCTTTTTATTATCACAAAGGCTATCAGCCCCCCCATCCGCAGCCCATTGGATGGGGGGGGACAGCCTCGGGCTTCACCCCTGGCCCTTGGGTGGCTGGGGGGGGGACCCCTTGATTGAAGGGGTCCCCACTCCCCCAGGGTACCCCGGCCAGGGGTGACTAGTTGGATATTTGATGCCACGGCCGCAGGGCACGGCATAAAAGTGACCCCCGGCTGTGGCATTATCTGTCCAGCTAGTGGAGCCCGATGCTGGTGTTAAAAATACGGGGGACCCCTACTCTTTTTGTCCCCCGTATTTTTGGCACCAGCACCAGGCGCAGAGCCCGGTGCTGGTTTTAAAAATACGGGGGATCCCCTGTCAATTTTTTCCCCGCATTTTTAGAACCAGGACCAGCTCAATGAGCCCGAGGCTGGTTATGCTTTGGAGGGGGGACCCCACGCCATTTTTTTTTATGATTTTACCCTTCCAGCATAAAAAAAATAAAAAATAAAAAAAATAATATTTTAAAAAATATATAAATAATATTTGTGCCTCCCAAAAAAAAAAAAAAAGTACCTAATCCCTTCTAATATAAATAGATCTGCTATTCCCCAAAAAAAAAACACCAAAAAAAACATGTTTAAATTTTTTTTATTTGTTTTCACCCTCCAAAGTGTGGCGGATTGAAAATGACGAATTTGCTGTCTAAAAGCACTGCTGTCGAATTTCAAAACTTGAATTGAATATGCTTTGGTCGAATTGCAGCACTTGTATCATTGCAGAAAAGTCGAATTTGCAAAAATTCGAATTTCAAAAAGTCGAATTTTGAAAGTCCGTTTTTTGGTCGGAAAGCACTGGATTGCATAGGGGAATTTTTTTTTTTGGTCGAAAATGACCCGAAATTCGACAATTTCGGGAATTCGACCACAATTGCATATACCCCTATAACAGGCAGTCCCCCTTTTTACACATTATGATAGGCAGTCCTCCTTTTTTACACATTATGACAGGCAGTCCCCCTTTTTTACACATTATGACAGGCAGTCCCCCTTTTTTACACATTATGACATGCAGTCCCTTTTTTTACACATTAGGACAGGCAGTCCCCCTTTTTACACATTTTGGCAGGCAGTCCTCCTTTTACACATTATGACAGGCATTCCCCCCCTTTTTTTTTTACACATTATGACAGGCATTCCCCCCTTTTTACACATTATGACAGGCAGTCTCCCCCCCCCTTTTTTTTTTTTTTTTTTACACATTATGACATGCAGTCCTCCTTTTTTACACATTATGACAGGCAGTCCCCCTTTTTACACAATTTGGCAGGCAGTCCTCCTTTTACACATTATGACAGGCATTCCCCCCATTTTTACACATTATGGCAGGCAGTCCCAATTTTTTTTTACACATTATGATAGGCATTCCCCCTTTTTTACACATTATGACAGGCATTCCCCCCTTTTTTACACATTATGACAGGCATTCCCCCTTTTTTTACACATTATGACAGACATTCCCCCCCCTTTTTTTTTTTTTTTACACATGACAGGCATTCCCCCCTTTTTTACACATCATGACAGGCATTCCCCCCTTTTTACACATTATGACAGGCAGTCCCACCCTTTTTTGTTTCCTTTACACATTATGACAGGCAGTCCCCCCTTTTTACACATTATGACAGGCATTCTCCCCTTTTTTTACACATTATGCAGGCATTCCCCCTTTTTTACACATTATGACATGCATTCCCCTTTTTTTTTACACATTATGTCAGGCATTCCCCCCTTTTTACACATTATGACAGGCATTCCCCCCTTTTTACACATTATGACAGGCAGTGTGTCCCCCCTTTTTTATTTTTTTTACACATTATGACATGCAGTCCCTTTTTTTTTTACACATTATGACAGGCAGTCCCCCTTTTTACACATTATGACAGGCAGTCCCCCCTTTTTACACATTATGACAGGCAGTCCCCCCCCCCTTTTTTTTTTTTTTTACACATTACGACATGCAGTCCCTTTTTTTACACATTATGACAGGCAGTCCCCCTTTTTACACATTTTGGCAGGCAGTCCTCCTTTTTACACATTATGACAGGCATTCCCCCCTTTTTTACACATTATGGCAGGCAGTCCCAATTTTTTTTTACACATTATGATAGGCATTCCCCCTTTTTTACATATAATGATAGGCATTCCCCCTTTTTTACACATTATGACAGGCAGTCCCACCCTTTTTTTTGTTTCCTTTACACATTATGACAGGCAGTCCCCCTTTTTACACATTATGACAGGCATTCTCCCCTTTTTTACACATTATGCAGGCATTCCCTCTTTTTTACACATTATGACAGGCATTCCCCCTTTTTTTTTACACATTATGTCAGGCATTCCCCCCTTTTTACACATTATGACAGGCATTCCCCCTCTTTTTACACATTATGACAGGCAGTGTCCCCCCCCTTTTTTATTTTTTTACACATTATGACATGCAGTCCCTTTTTTTACACATTATGACAGGCAGTCCCCCTTTTTACACATTTTGGCAGGCAGCCCTCCTTTTACACATTATGACAGGCATTCCCCCCTTTTTTACACATTATGACAGGCATTCCCCCCTTTTTACACATTATGACAGGCAGTCCCACCCCCCTTTTTTTTTTTTTTTACACATTATGACAGGCAGTCCATACCCTCCAACATCCGGAGTGTCACAACTGAGGGCCTGAGCTGACGGGAGGCAGCCTCAGTTGTAGGGGCTGAGATGTACCGGAACCTGGGAGGTTGTATCAGACCCCTGGACATGTAAGTAACATGAATAATAACTGCCCGAAGGCGTGACCACGACAACTTGGATAAAAGTCAATGATGTTTATTATGACAACTCCGCAACACAGCAGCAGTAAAAGAAAACATAAAAGTCAGCAAAGAATAAATACAGTTCCTGGGTACTACAGGGTGGCAGGAGCCACAGGGCACTGGTAGTGTGAGATAGTTCTTATAATCTTCTAGATGGAAAGTCCTTACCAGGCCCGACTGTAGCAATGGAGATAACCCAGGATTGTACCAGCTGGTGTTCCAGGAAAAGCTGGGTTGCTGAAGATAAAACGGCTGCTGTGGATACTGGCTGGAACCAGACTGTTGTTAGCACGGAGTGGATACTGGCTGGAACCAGTTAAATAATAAATGAAGCTTGAGAGCGATGCAATATGAATGAAATGTAGAACTTGAGAGCGGAGAAATAATAATACCGGTGGAGAGTGGTAAAGTGTAGAAAGGACACCGGCCCTTTAAGAGAAGCTGTACTCTGCTGGAAGCTGGGCTGGAAGCAGGTAATGTTGTAGCTGGAAACAGATGAATCCACAATGGATCGGAGAGTCAGGCTACACCGCAGGTGGAATGCTGGTGCGGGTCTCTATGGTGGAAGTCTTGAGACAGGAGCTGGAACCTGGAAGACAATCACAGGAGAGAGACAAACAGGAACTAGGTTTGACAACCAAAGCACTGACGCCTTCCTTGCTCAGGCACAGTGTATTTATACCTGCAGCAAGGAAGGGATTGGCTAGGCAATTATGCAGATTAACAATACTGACAACAGATTGGAGTAAATGATCAGCTGACAGAATCCAAGATGGCTGCGTCCATGCAGACACTTGGAGGGAAGTTTGGTTTGTAATCCATGTGGTAATGAAAACAGTAATGGCGGCGCCGGCCACTGGAGACAGGAGGCGCCAGGCTGACAGATGCACATCCAACCACGCGGACACAGCGGAGGCCGCGGCTGACGTAATCGCCACTCAGACACTCTGCATGCAGAAGTTCAGGGACGGCGGCGGAGGCCGCGGGAGACGCCATGCCAGGTGTAATATGGCGTTTACTGTGACAGCGTCCCAGAGTGACAGGAGAGGATACAGGAATGTACACATCAGGATAACAGATGGGATCCGGTCCTGGAGCGCTGAGCCAGCCTTAGGAGGCATCTGATGGGTAAGAAATGGCGTCCAGATACCCGGATCGTGACAGCACCCCCCCCCTTTAGGAGTGGCCCTAGGACACTTCTTTGGCTTTTGAGGAAACTTGGAATGGAACCTCCGGACCAAGGCAGGAGCATGGACATCAGAAGCATTGGTCCATGAACGTTCCTCAGGGCCATAACCCTTCCAGTCAATAAGATATTGTAGTTGACCGTAACGGTGACGTGAGTCCAGGATCTTGGCTACTTCATACTCAACGCCTTGTTGAGTTTGGACTTTCGGAGTTGGAGGAAGTGAGGAATGAAACCGATTCAAGATCAGCGGTTTCAACAGGGAAACATGGAATGTCCTGGGTATTTTTAAGAAGGGAGGCAACTGAAGTCTGTAAGCAACAGGATTGATGACTTGTTCAATCTTGAAAGGACCGATATAGCGAGGTGCAAACTTCATACTGGGAACTCTTAACCTCAAATTCTTCGTGGATAACCATACCCGATCACCCACCTTGAGAGCAGGAACTGCTCGACGCTTCTTATCCGCAAACTTCTTGTACCTGAACGATGCCTTGAGCAGAGCTGATCGTACGCTCTTCCAGATATTGGCAAACTGATGCAAGGTGATATCCACTGCGGGAACAGAAGTTGCTGGAAGCGGTTGGAACTCAGGGACTTTAGGGTGGAATCCAAAGTTAGTGAAGAATGGTGTTGAAGCAGATGAAGAATGATACTGGTTGTTATGACAGAACTCGGCCCAGGGAAGTAATTGAACCCAGTCATCTTGAGAGGAGGACACATAGATGCGGAGGAAGGCCTCCAAGTCCTGATTCACCCTCTCGGTTTGACCATTGGTCTGAGGATGGTAAGCCGTGGAAAACTTTAGCTTGACTTGGAGGACTTGACATAAACTTCGCCAGAATTTGGCTGTGAATTGAACTCCTCGATCTGAGATAATTTCTTCAGGAAGACCGTGGAGTCGGAAGATCTCTTGTATGAATACTTGAGCCAACTTGGAAGCTGACGGAAGACCGGTGAGAGGAATGAAGTGTGCCATCTTGGTGAACCGGTCAACTACCACCCAGATGGTATTGAACTTGTTGCACATGGGTAAATCTGTAATAAAATCCATCGACAAATGGGTCCAAGGTCGACGGGGAACAGATAGTGGAACCAGTTGCCCCGCAGGCGACTGGCGGGATACCTTATGTTGAGCACACTTTGGGCAAGATGCAATAAACTCGGTGACGTCCTTTTTCAGAGTTGGCCACCAATAGGACCTAGAGATAAACTCCAGGGTTTTTTGGATACCTGTATGTCCGGCAAAACGGGAAGCATGGGCCCAATGCATGAGCTTCTTCCTTAGCATCGGTTTCACAAAACTTTTCCCTGATGGGGGCGTAGAGTCCATCCCTACCGTGGAGAATGCCAACGGATTTATAATAGGATGCTTGTCTGAAGACTCTGACTCATTTTCTTGCTCCCATGAGCGGGAAAGGGCATCGGCCTTGCGATTCTGAGAGCCCGGACAGAACTGGAGTTTAAAGTCGAACCTGGAAAAGAAAAGTGCCCATCTGGCCTGACGAGGGTTGAGACATTGTGCGCCTTTCAGATATAAAAGGTTCTTGTGGTCTGTAAGTATGGTGATTGAATGAGAAGCTCCCTCCAACAGATACCTCCACTCTTCTAGAGCGAGCTTGATGGCTAGCAACTCCTGGTCGCCAATGGCATAGTTGCGCTCAGCTGGGGAGAACTTCCGGGAGAAGAAACTGCAAGGGTGTAAATGGCCATCTTTAGCCCTCTGAGATAACACCGCTCCTACTCCAACGGAGGAGGCATCCACCTCTAAGATGAAAGGAGAGTCGATGTCAGGCTGTTTCAGAACAGGCGCAGAGATGAACCGTTGTTTTAAAAGATGAAATGCTTGCATGGCTTCTTCAGACCACTTGGACGGGTTAGCACCCTTCTTAGTGAAAGCAGTAATGGGCGCCACAATGGTGGAAAAGTCTCGTATAAACTTTCGGTAATAGTTGGCGAACCCTAAGAACCTCTGGACCCCTTTGAGGGTTAAGGGTACCGGCCAATTTTGGATTGCTTGTAGTTTCTCAGGATCCATCTCTAGTCCGGAACCGGACACAATGTACCCTAGAAACGGAATGGACTTGACTTCAAAGACGCATTTCTCTAATTTGCAATAGAGATGATTGACACGGAGACGGGACAGAACCTCCTTTACCCAAAAACGATGTTCCTCTAAATCGTTGGCAAAAATGAGGATATCATCTAGATAGACCACGACATGACGGTATAGAATGTCTCTGAAGATCTCATTGACAAAATGCTGGAAGACAGCTGGAGCATTGCTCAATCCGAAGGGCATGACGAGGTACTCATAATGTCCGTCACGGGTGTTAAAGGCGGTCTTCCACTCGTCACCCTCACGGATCCGGATGAGATTGTATGCACCTCTCAAGTCCAGCTTTGTAAAGATGGTAGCTCCGCTAACTCTGTCAAAGAGCTCAGTAATCAGGGGTAAAGGATAACGGTTCTTGATGGTAATGTCGTTCAAACCTCTGTAGTCGATGCACGGCCGCAGACCACCATCTTTCTTTTTTACAAAAAAGAAGCCTGCGCCGGCTGGAGAAGAAGAAGGTCGAATGAACCCCTTTGCTAGGTTCTCTTTAATGTATTCCTCCATAGAATGCGTCTCAGGCAGAGACAACGGATAAGTTCAGCCTCGAGGTGGAACCTTCCCTGGAACGAGATCAATCGGGCAGTCCCATTCTCTATGAGGAGGAAGGATATCAGCAGAAGCTTTACTGAACACATCCGTGAAATCTTGATATGGAGGAGGTGGAACATCAGACGACCTGGGGGAGGAAGAACAGACAGGCAATACTTTAAACAAACATGTCTCAGCACAGGAGGAACCCCATGCCAGGATTTGCGTAGTCGTCCAATCAATTGTAGGATTGTGAAGACGGAGCCATGGAAGGCCCGGGACCACAGGATGTGTGGCTCTTGGAATCACTAAAAAAGAAATAAATTCGGAATGAAGAACTCCCACTCTCAGACGAACTGGTAGAGTCCTTAGGGAAATAACTGCATCAAAAATCTTGCTGCCATCCACGGCAGTTAAGAAGATGGACGAAGGAAGTCTCTCGGTGGGTAGGGACCACCGTTTAACATAGGCTTCGGTAATAAAGTTCCCAGCTGCTCCGGAATCAAGGAGGGCAATGACGTTCCGATAACGTTGAGCAATTTGGAGCGACACTGGGAGATTACAATCATGAGGAGATGGAGAGGAGATCATTACTCCTAGCCGGCCCTCTCCTGGGCGAGCTAGGGTTTGGAGTTTTCCCGGACGTTCGGGACAGGCATTGATGGTGTGAGACGGAGCCGCACAGTAAAGACAAAGAGACTCAGAGAGACATCTTCGGCGCTCAGCAGGAGTTAAACGGGAACGGCCAATTTGCATGGGCTCGTCTTTAGATGGTGACAGTTGGCGAGGAGGAGGAGCAGAAGATTTTGGAGCAGATGATCTTCCACGCTCAGTTGCTCTCTCTCTGAAACGTAAATCAACTTTCGTGCAGAGTGAGATTAGCTCATCTAACTTAGAGGGTAAGTCTCTGGTAGCTAACTCATCTTTAATACGCTCAGATAAGCCATGCCAGAATGCAGCATACAGGGCCTCGTCGTTCCATGCCAGTTCGGATGCCAGGATCTGGAACTGTATCAGATATTGTCCTACAGTACATGACCCCTGGCGTAAACGGAGAATCTCGGATGAAGCTGAGGTTACCCGGCCTGGCTCGTCGAAGATGCGCCTGAATGTTGAGACGAATGCAGTGTAAGAAGATAGCAGGGTGTCGGACCTCTCCCATAACGGTGATGCCCAATCAAGGGCTGAGCCACTGAGAAGAGAAATAATGTAGGCAATTTTTGTACGGTCACTAGGAAAATTGCCAGGTTGTAGCTCAAACTGAATCTCACACTGGTTGAGAAATCCCCTGCAGAATCTTGGAGATCCGTCAAATTTTGCTGGCGTTGGAAGATGAAGACGTGGAGCAGAAATGGGTAAGGTGGGTGGGGTTATAGCTGGAGTCACTGTGGTTGACGCACCAGACGCGCCTGATCCACGGAGAGTTGTCTGAATCCCATCCAGCCGAGTAGAGAAATCCTGGAGACAGCGGATGATGTGGCCCTGTGCAGCCTCCTGATGTTCTAGTCGGGCTGCCAGTTCTTGCATCGGCCTGGCCGCTTGATCCTGGTCTCCGGCTGGATTCATTAGGTCAGTGCTTACTGTCACAACTGAGGGCCTGAGCTGACGGGAGGCAGCCTCAGTTGTAGGGGCTGAGATGTACCGGAACCTGGGAGGTTGTATCAGACCCCTGGACATGTAAGTAACATGAATAATAACTGCCCGAAGGCGTGACCACGACAACTTGGATAAAAGTCAATGATGTTTATTATGACAACTCCGCAACACAGCAGCAGTAAAAGAAAACATAAAAGTCAGCAAAGAATAAATACAGTTCCTGGGTACTACAGGGTGGCAGGAGCCACAGGGCACTGGTAGTGTGAGATAGTTCTTATAATCTTCTAGATGGAAAGTCCTTACCAGGCCCGACTGTAGCAATGGAGATAACCCAGGATTGTACCAGCTGGTGTTCCAGGAAAAGCTGGGTTGCTGAAGATAAAACGGCTGCTGTGGATACTGGCTGGAACCAGACTGTTGTTAGCACGGAGTGGATACTGGCTGGAACCAGTTAAATAATAAATGAAGCTTGAGAGCGATGCAATATGAATGAAATGTAGAACTTGAGAGCGGAGAAATAATAATACCGGTGGAGAGTGGTAAAGTGTAGAAAGGACACCGGCCCTTTAAGAGAAGCTGTACTCTGCTGGAAGCTGGGCTGGAAGCAGGTAATGTTGTAGCTGGAAACAGATGAATCCACAATGGATCGGAGAGTCAGGCTACACCGCAGGTGGAATGCTGGTGCGGGTCTCTATGGTGGAAGTCTTGAGACAGGAGCTGGAACCTGGAAGACAATCACAGGAGAGAGACAAACAGGAACTAGGTTTGACAACCAAAGCACTGACGCCTTCCTTGCTCAGGCACAGTGTATTTATACCTGCAGCAAGGAAGGGATTGGCTAGGCAATTATGCAGATTAACAATACTGACAACAGATTGGAGTAAATGATCAGCTGACAGAATCCAAGATGGCTGCGCCCATGCAGACACTTGGAGGGAAGTTTGGTTTGTAATCCATGTGGTAATGAAAACAGTAATGGCGGCGCCGGCCACTGGAGACAGGAGGCGCCAGGCTGACAGATGCACATCCAACCACGCGGACACAGCGGAGGCCGCGGCTGACGTAATCGCCACTCAGACACTCTGCATGCAGAAGTTCAGGGACGGCGGCGGAGGCCGCGGGAGACGCCATGCCAGGTGTAATATGGCGTTTACTGTGACAGCGTCCCAGAGTGACAGGAGAGGATACAGGAATGTACACATCAGGATAACAGATGGGATCCGGTCCTGGAGCGCTGAGCCAGCCTTAGGAGGCATCTGATGGGTAAGAAATGGCGTCCAGATACCCGGATCGTGACACGGAGGAATTGCGAAATCGGTAGTCCCTCTTTAAGTTGATTTAGACCCAGATTGGGGTAATGGAGGTGTGAGGTGTGGTGCCTCTGAACTGGCTGAGCTGGATGGCTTTAGTGTGGCATACCTTTACATTCTATTAACACTTTTCACTTATTAATTTTCTAACACTATTTCTCTATTTTAATTACATTTCATGTTTGTATCACCCTCTCTATAGCTTCGGCTTCCTAAATACTAATTTATTAACACTATAGTTTTTTACACTGGTATGCCACGCTGGGCTTTCTGGCTCATTCTGGTGTTTTGGGGTGCCACACCCTGCACCTATATATAGCGCTAGGGACCCCAAATATACAAAGAGGCCTTGATGCGGCTTTGGGGCTTAACCACACATTTGCGCAAATATGTGTAACGAAGATCTCTGAATTCTATTATCATGTGGGATTTATATCTGGTTACTGTTATCATTCAGGGTGCTGGGGAAACCAATTGCTTTTTTTCTTGCTCAGAAATACCCCTTCCTTTCGAGCACCTGAATGATATCACTAAGCTAATTGAGCATTTACCAATCTATATGTCTGTTGTGAGAGGCAGAGAGGTTCCTGCATTAGGAGGAGGTGCAGGCCCTGACATGCCACATGGAGCATTATGGGGTTGCTCCAAGGTAGGTAGCTCTTAGCTTAGACATATTTTAGTAAGGAGCCATTATCATGTGGCTCCTTGCTGGTTAATATTAGACCCAGATTGGGGTAATGGAGGTGTGAGGTGTGGTGCCTCTGGACTGGCTGAGCTGGATGGCTTTAGTGTGGCATACCTTTACATTCTATTAACACTTTTCACTTATTAATTTTCTAACATTATTTCTCTATTTTAATTACATTTCATGTTTGTATCACCCTCTCTATAGCTTCGGCTTCCTAAATACTAATTTATTAACACTATAGTTTTTTACACTGGTATGCCACGCTGGGCTTTCTGGCTCATTCTGGTGTTTTGGGGTGCCACACCCTGCACCTATATATAGCGCTAGGGACCCCAAATATACAGAGAGGCCTTGATGCGGCTTTGGGGCTTAACCACACATTTGCGCAAATGTGAATTCTATTATCATGTGGGATTTATATCTGGTTACTGTTATCATTCAGGGTGCTGGGGAAACCAATTGCTTTTTTTCTTGCTCAGAAATACCCCTTCCTTTCGAGCACCTGAATGATATCACTAAGCTAATTGAGCATTTACCAATCTATATGTCTTTCCTCTTTAAGTTGACTCAGATGCTGACTAATCAAATATAGCAAAGTATTTAGATCAGTTTCCTTCCGAAACAGGGTAGTAGAAAGTAAATCACCTGATCAACAAATCTTCACATCCAAGATGTTAATCTCAGAGCTATGAATGCAACTAGAAAATCTTATTGGAGAATCAAGAGAATTAAGATACTCCACCATTTCATTGAACTGTGTATTGGTGCCATGCCACAACAAAAACAAGTCATCTATAAAACGCTTGTAATATATAATATGGAACCAAATCTCGGAAGTAGGTGTGTCTGCTCATATTGAGCCATAAATATATTAGCGTACGTCGGCGCTAAATTCGACCCCATGGCGGTGCCATTCAATTGCATAAAATAGCTACCGCAATAGAGGAAATGATTCTTAGTTAGACTCTAACAAAAATTCAGAAGGGGACCTGGTTGAGGAAAATGTGCCAAAGTTTCAGCAATTGTAGCAATACCATCATCATGAGGGATAATTGTATATAATGAGTTCATATCCAGGGTGGCAAGCATGATGTTAGATGGAACCCTACCCACTGCCCTCAGTCCATCCAAAGAGTCCTCAGTGTCCCTCAGGTAGCTTGACATCTTAACTACAATAGGTTGTAAAACATTTCCACAAATTGTGCTAATGGTTGCAAAATTGAATTACGTGCCAAGATAATCGGTCTACCTGGAGGGTCCACTAGGATCTTATGGATCTTAGGTAGCGTGTATAGGACCGGACAGACTGGATGTTCCACTTTCAGAAAACTCATAAGATAAGATTCAATCCATCTCTGAGCCAATGCAAAATCCAACCACCTATCCACCAAGCGTTTGATCATAGGAAAAGGATTAGCTTGGAGTTTATCATATGTGTTACCATTGGAGAGTTGTCTCTGTATTTCAGCATCATATGCTTGCCAATTCTGAACAACAATAGCAACACCCTTATCAGCCTGCCTGATGACCAACTGGTCATTCTTGATCAGTGATCTCAGTGCAGACTCATGGGTTCTACTAAGATTGTAATATCTAGGTTTCTCCTCAATAGATGTTACATCAGATTCAACTAATCTCAAATAAGTCCTGATGCTTGCATTAGAACTTTGAGGATCAAAAGTACTAGGAGCCTTCAGAATCTGTCTACGTGGCACCTCAGATTTTTGATCACCAAAGAGCTCCCGTAGTCTTAGTTTCCTTCCCAGTTTGTAACAACCCACAGACAAATCTAATTTATCATGTGTAAAAGTAGGAACAAATGAAAAACCCAAAGATAAAACATCAGTCTCAGGTCCAGTTAATGCATGGTCAGACAGGTTAAAAACAGTGTCTATGACCTGCTGCCCTGTCTGCCTTTTTTTCTTCCCTTTTCCCCCGCGTCTCATGGGGTACCTGTGCCACGGCCTCTTTCACGGCCCGTGGCTTATCTGGTGGCAGTCCCTAAAAAAGAGGACCCACTCGGTGGTTTAAGGTCACCATGCAAAACAGAACCCGAGCCTGAGGCTTCACCCTCAGATTGAGATAACGAGGAAGTGGATGAGTCAACATTGTGAAAATGACGTTGTCTAAAATGCATTCGTCGCTGTCTATATGGGGCAGTATTGCCTTTAAGCCAAGGGTATACCTGATGATTGGCATAATCAAAATTAACCGTACTTAGTTTCTTACGCTTAAAAGCTGTCAACTTCTGCTGGAATAGGGTAATTTGTTCAGTAATATGCTCACACCAGTTGTTAGTCTTATCAGGGGATAATATATTAAATGCTGTTTCATTAAATGATGAAATCTCAGATCTAGTCTTCCTAAGCTCAGAGCCCACTTCCTCAAACAAGGACCATCAGGTCCAGTGAGCACTTGTTAAAATTGTCCATGGAGCATTAGCTCAGTTTCTCTCTTATGTAGTTTCATGATCTTATTCAACAAATCCCTAGGGGTTTCATCAGGTAATCTGGAAAATTCCACTTGGTCAAACACTTTATCGGCGTCATCATCAGTCAATGAAATAACATTAGACTCAATAACCTGTAACAATTCCTCATTTAACTCATTCGTCTGTGGTTGAGACATGATCCAAACAAAGGTCCTTAAGGGCCAAATTAATGATATAAAATATATCAAAATAACCATATGTGTACGTATATAGTGGCACGGCATCGACAAACAGCTCATATCAGAGATGACCAGTAAAAAGAAAAAACAACAAAATTCCAAATCATTCCAAAAATCAAAAAATTCATAAAAAACTTTTACACAAAAAATATGTGATGAAGTCCATCATACCACTTGTCAGGCTCAGCAAAAAGCTATATCTCAATGAATAATGTTCATAAATAAATCCACGGTGCTGGAAAAATGGAAAAGTTCCTTAGATGAAGGAGGTATATCCCAAATAGATAATTCAAAGGTTTCAGCACTCATACTCAGGGCTGTCTTTTCGTATGGGCTCAATGGGCTATTGCCCAAGGGCCCCAGGGGTAAAAGGGCCCTAGGCTGATAGCTTAGGGTCCCCTCTTTCCAGGGGTACCAGATTTTTGAAAATCGGTCATGTGGAACCAAAGATTTCCGACTTCAAAGTTAGTGGTCCCTATTCAAGCCTGTTAATTTTTCTTCCCAGCCAGATATCTTGGGTTCTGTCTGACTTAAAGTTTTTCTGAGGGTATATTTCAAAAGCTGGGACTCTCCCCTTTTGGAAAGCACTGGCAGCTTGTCTCTACTATACCCAGAACCAGATATATAAGCCTTCAAGCAGCTGGTTCATGCTCCAGCTCCACACGCCTAATATGCAGTTTTATATTTTCGTTGTTGGATTGCTCTGTCTACTGAATTCTGATCCCCAAGTGCCCAGAATCTTCTGAAAGGTGTAACTCTCTCGTTTTTTTTTTTTTATACCATTAAAACTAAGAACTCTGTTTCCATGAATTGGAGATATCTGCAGTCAATCATGCTGCCCTCCCACCAGAAAATGATAAATATTAAGCTCACTCCACTATCGACCCTCCCCTATGTATTAAACACCCCATACCACCCTGGAAGTCATGTACCAGGGCCCCTTCATTCAACCCAATGTTCCCTTCTACAGTTTAGTGTTCTCCCTCGCGCTCCATCTGTGCAATAAAGGAAATTATTGCTCCAGGTCTTACATGTTGAGCAGAAGACAGAACACCCCTTCCACCTGTGGGACATCAAAGCTGCCACTGATAGCACCCCCACCCCTGCTGCTGATGGGTGGGCAGGTGCCCCAGTGTATTGCTATGCCCAGGGGCCTACACTGCTGTTAAGATGGCTCTGCCCATATAAATTAAAAAGCAGCAGTGTGGTGCTCCATTTAAAGGTCCAAGGATCCATCAATATAGAATATTCATAGCTAGGCACTCACAATCAAAAAATGACATTTAAAAATAGAAGCAAAAAGTCTCTTTAATTACTTACAGACCATAGGAGAAAAAAGTGCAAATGTGCATATTTGTCGACATCACGTTTCGGTCCATAAAGGACCATCATCAGGACTAGCAACGATGCATCCAATCACCAGAGCAGCAAAGAGCAGAGTGAAGCACCATCACCACCAATACACATATATATACCACAAAGCATTACCCAGAATCCCCCACGCTGGAGCTGGTGCATCATGGGTGCTTGAATATAATATAACCTCAAACGGTAACTTAGATCAATCCAAATATATTAGAATATTCATCATAATGAGAACGCCATAGCGCTATATCTGTTAAAGAACACAATAAACAAAAGCTCTCAGATAGTGCTACACGGCACTATCATCCCGAGACCGGAAGCACCCAAATCCAGAAGTGTACCAGCATATCCGTGATAACGTGGAACGCACGGCGGACCTTACACAGCCGCCACGTGGTCAATAACTATACAGCAACAGATGTCCCCAATCCAATACCATCAGAGAAAACCTAGCAGGTAGTCAAATCCCGCCCTATCTGTATAACCGGGGCGGGGATCGCCCGAACCCGGAAGTGCCCATATTCACACTGTGGAACGTATCCTGCATAACAGGAACCATCATGCGTTCCACGGCACAGTAATTAAAGAGACTTTTTGCTTCTATTTTTAAATGTCATTTTTTGATTGTGAGTGCCTATCTATGAATATTCTATATTGATGGGTCCTTGGACCTTTAAATGGAGCACCACACTGCTGCTGTTTTATTTATATGGGTGCGGAAACCTTTGCATTACATATACATATATACATATATATATATATATATATATATATATACACACAATACTGGTTAGACCAGCACTCCCTTCTGGAAACACTTGGGGGCCGGTGCCCTCAGTCACAGTACTAGTAGAAAACGATAAACATACTGCGGCACTCGGAGTCTTTAGTAGTGAATAACTGTATTTCAAAACAGCAACATAAACAGCTCCAACGTTTCGGGGCTCAGCCGCCCCTTTATTTTGCACCTTGATAAAGGGGCGGCTGAGCCCCGTAACGTTGGAGCTGTTTATGTTGCTGTTTTGAAATACAGTTATTCACTACTAAAGACTCCGAGTGCCGCAGTATGTTTATCGTTTTATATATATATATATATATATATATATATATATATATATAAACATATATTTATTTATTTTTTGGTGACCACGTTCGGGTAATATATATATAAAAAAACACCATGAGAGAACGGGGAGAACGTTTCCATGACTACAAAGCAAAGCTGGGACTCCGGGTCACGTGATGCGGCTCACCCGTGCGTTCCACAACATGTCAGTTCCGGGACTGAGAGACCATGTGAAGCGAGCAACCAGTAAGATGGAGGCAGAAATACACAGAGACAGAACCAACAAAGACGTCACCACGGCGCCACACACGCGCAACCGGAAGCGGGGAACTGTGAGAAGACGGCGCGCATGCGCACATGAACTTTTCAAATGCCGGAAGTGTGGCGGAAGTAATGCCCAAACCTTGTTATTAAGTATTCTACACTGCTTATCTTATGCTGTACACAGTAATGGCGGCCATCAATAAGTATTAAACATGTGCTCCAGCAAGGAGTGACCTTTCTAATGAATATGCATGAATATAGACAGGATATGACGTCATCACTTAACTCCCAATTAGGGGGGTATATATAGGAGCTCTGTAGTACCTTGTCACTTACCCCATGAAGAAGTCTTAGAGACGTAACGCGTTGGGCATTCACCCAGAGACCTCCTGCTATATCAGTTAAGACTCTCATTACTATTTTTCCTACATTTATGTAGCTTATTTGCACAAGCAATCCGCACTTTATTGAGAATTTTATATGTATCCATTTTTTTTCTGAAAAATAGTCATTTTTAGAGAACTGCATTTTATGTAAACAATTTTTAAATATTCGTTTAGGTTAAAATACAATGCCAAAGAGATATTTACTCTTAGTGTTGTGAAATAAATTTATATCTTACTATACATATCTTTTATGTATTTATTACACTCGGCCACATATAAACACCTCAGGTCGCTTAGAACCCCTATCCGGTATCCCTATATATATATATATCTATAAGTGACCCCCGAAACGTTGGGATTATGTTGTGAAATACATGTTTTGAAATCAGCCTCTAAGTGCAGCTGCTTGTTTTGTGCCAGAGGATATATCTGTTTGGGTGGGGGAAAGCTGCTCAGTAATGTGGCTGCAGGGGAGGGGATTTGATTTTTTGGGTGGTGGTTTGGCTCCTACACTTTCATCCTGGCTTCTAAATTTTAGAAAAATTTTTCAAGCCCTGATTTATATAATAGCGCATACAAATTTCCACATCACACTACATAGCAGTTACTCACATCGGTCCCACCCCTGTAGAGCTTACAAATCTCCCTACCATATGCACACCTTTATTTAAACCATAGTTAATCTTTTTGGAAGCCAATTGACCAACCAATATATTATTTGATTGTGGGAGTAAACCTGAATACCCAGAGGAAACACACAGAAGCATGAGGAGCACATGCAAACTCCACACACTTGGGGCCAAGTTTGGAATTCCAAGACCCCTGTGCTGTGAAGCATGAATGCTAACCTTTACACCATTTGTGCAGCCCCAGTTAATGTCAAATATTGTATTTGATAATCACTTGGTTTGACACACACACACACACATATATATATATATATATATATATACCGTATATACTCGAGTATAAGTCGACCCAAATATAAGCCGAGACACCTAATTTTACCACAAAACCTGGGAAAACTTATTGACTCGAGTATAAGCCTAGGGTGGGAAATGCAGCTCTACCCGTACACAGCCCTCATACTGCCAGATATGCCCCCACAGTGCCAGATATGCCCTCATAGTGCCAGATATGCCCCCACAGTGCCAGATATGCCCTCATACTGCCAGATATGCCCCACAGTGCCAGATATGCCCTCATACTGCCAGATATGCCCCTACAGTGCCAGATATGCCCTCACACTGCCAGATATGCCCCCACAGTGCCAGATATGCCCTCATGTTGCCAGATATGCCCCCACAGTGCCAGATATGGCCTCATAGTGCCAGATATGCCCCCACAGTGCCAGATATGCCCTTGTAGTGCCAGATATGCCCCCACAGTGCCAGATATGCCCTCATACTGCCAGATATGCCCCCACAGTGCTAGATATGCCCTCACACTGCCAGATATGCCGCCACAGTGCCAGATATGCCCTCACAGTGCCAGATATGCCCCCACAGTGCCAGATATGCCCTCACAGTGCCAGATATGCCCTCATAGTTCCAGATATGCCCCCACAGTGCCAGATATGCCCTCTTAGTGCCAGATATGCCCCCACAGTGCCAGATATGCCCTCATACTGCCAGATATGCCCCCACAGTGCCAGATATGCCCTCATAGTGCCAGATATGCCCCCACAGTGCCAGATATGCCCTCATAGTGCCAGATATTTTCCCACAGGGCCAGATATGCCCTCATACTGCCACAAGTGCCAAATATGCTCCCACCAGTGAAAGTAACAACTTACCATCCCCGCTCCGGCGATCCCCTGCTGTCTTATGAAGGAGGGACACGGAGGGCACAGTGCGCGCCTCTCCTGTGTCCCTCCTGCGTCTCTGGCGGCAGCGGCGTGAGTGTGTTAAATGAAGTGCCGGTTCGTGAGCCAATCAGAGCTCACGAACGGGTACTTCATTTAATAGACCTGCCGCTGCTGCCGGAGACTCTGGAGGGACACAGGAGAGGCGCACGCTGTGACCTCCATGTCCCTCCTTCACAAGACAGCGGGGGAGCGGGGATGACTGGAGTATAAGTCATATTCCCACTGACTCGAGTATAAGCCGAGGGGGCTTTTTCAGCACAAAAGAAAGTGCTGAAAAAGTCGACTTATACTCGAGTATATACGGTATATATATATATTAGAGATGTGCACCGGACATTTTTCGGGTTTTGTGTTTTGGATTTGGTTCCACGGCCATGTTTTGGATTCGGATGCGTTTTGGTAAAACCTCCCTGAAATTTTTTTGTCGGATTCAGGTGTGTTTTGGATTCGGGTGTTTTTTTTCAAAAACCCCTCAAAAACAGCTTAAATCATGGAATGTGGGGGTCATTTTGATCCCATAGTATTATTAACCTCAATAACCATAATTTCCACTCATTTCCAGTCTATTCTGAACACCTCACATTATTATTTTTAGTCCTAAAATTTGCACCGAGGTCGCTGGATGACTAAGCTAAGCGACCCAAGTGGCCGGCACAAACACCTGGCCCATCTAGGAGTGGCACTGCAGTGTCAGACAGGATGACAGATTAAAAAAATAGTCCCCAAACAGCACATGATGCAAAGAAAAAAAAGAGGTGCACCAAGGTCACTGTGTGACTAAGCTAAGCGACCCAAGTGGCCGACACAAACACCTGGCCCATCTAGCAGTGGCACTGCAGTGTCAGGCAGGATGGCACTTCAAAAAAATAGTCCCCAAACAGCGCATGATGCAAAGAAAAAAAGAGGCGCACCAAGGTCGCTGTGTGACTAAGCTAAGCGACACAAGTGGGCGGCACAAACACCTGGCCCATCTAGGAGTGGCACTGCAGAGTCAGACAGGATGGCACTTAAAAAAAATTGGCCCCAAACATCACATGATGCAAAGATAAATCACAGAAAAAAGAGGTGCAACATGGAATTGTCCTTGGGCCCTCCCACCAACCCTTATGTTGTATAAACAGGACATGCACACTTTAACAAACCAATTATTTCAGCGACAGAGTCTGCCACATGACTGTGGCTGAAATGACTGGTTGGTTTGGGCCCCCACCAAAAAAGAAGCAATCGATCTCTCCTTGCACAAACTGGCTCTACAGAGGCAAGATGTCCACCTCCTCCTCATCGTCCGATTCCTCACCCCTTTCACTGTGTACATCCCCCTCCTCACAGATTATTAATTCGTCCCCACTGGAATCCACCATCTCAGGTCCCTGTGTACTTTCTGGAGGCAATTGCTGGTGAATGTCTCCACAGAGAAATTGATTATAATTAATTTTGATGAAAATCATCTTCTCCACATTTTCTGGAAGTAACCTCGTACGCCGATTGCTGACAAGGTGAGCGGCTGCACTAAACACTCTTTCGGAGTACACACTGGAGGGTGGCAACTTAGGTAAAATAAAGCCAGTTTGTGCAAGGGCCTCCAAATTGCCTCTTTTTCCTGCCAGTATACGTACGGACTGTCTGACGTGCCTACTTGGATGCAGTCACTCATATAATCCTCCACCATTCTTTCAATGGTGACAGAATCATATGCAGTGACAGTAGACGACATGTCAGTAATCGTTGGCAGGTCCTTCAGTCCGGACCAGATGTCAGATCTCGCTCCAGACTGCCCTGCATCACTGCCAGCGGGTGGGCTCGGAATTCTTAGCCTTTTCCTCGCAGCCCCAGTTGCAGGAGAATGTGAAGGAGGAGCTGTTGACGGGTCACGTTCCGCTTGACTTGACAAGTGTCTCACCAGCAGGTCTTTGCACTTCTGCAGACTTGTGTCTGCCAGAAAGAGAGATACAACGTAGGCTTTAAACCTAGGATCGAGCACAGTGGCCAAAATGTAGTGCTCTGATTTCAACAGATTGACTACCCGTGAATCCTGGTTAAGCGAATGAAGGGCTCCATCAGTCCCACATGCCTAGCGGAATCGCTCCGTTTTAGCTCCTCCTTCAATCTCTCCAGCTTCTTCTGCAAAAGCCTGATGAGGGGAATGACCTGACTCAGGCTGGCAGTGTCTGAACTGACTTCACGTGTGGCAAGTTCAAAGGGTTGCAGAACCTTGCACAACGTTGAAATCATTCTCCACTGTGCTTGAGTCAGGTGCATTCCCCCTCCTTTGCCTATATCATAAGCAGATGTATAGGCTTGAATGGCCTTTTGCTGCTCCTCCATCCTCTGAAGCATATAGAGGGTTGAATTCCACCTCGTTACCACCTCTTGCTTCAGATGATGGCGGGGCAGGTTCAGGAGTGTTTGCTGGTGCTCCAGTCTTCGGCACGCGGTGGCTGAATGCCGAAAGTGGCCCGCAATTCTATGGGCCACTGACAGCATCTCTCGCACACCCCTGTCGTTTTTACAATAATTCTGCACCACCAAATTCAATGTATGCGCAAAACATGGGACATGCTGGAATTTGCCCAGATGTAATGCACGCACAATATTGGTGGCGTTATCCGATGTCACAAATCCCCAGGAGAGTCCAATTGGGGTAAGCCATTCTGCGATGATGTTCCTCAGTTTCCGTAAGAGGTTGTCAGCTGTGTGCCTCTTATGGAAAGCGGTGATACAAAGCGTAGCCTGCCTAGGAACGAGTTGGCGTTTGCGAGATGCTGCTACTGGTGCTGCCGCTGCTGTTCTTGCTGCGGGAGGCAATACATCTACCCAGTGGGCTGTCACAGTCATATAGTCCTGAGTCTGCCCTGCTCCACTTGTCCACGTCCGTGGTTAAGTGGACATTGGGTACAACTGCATTTTTTAGGACACTGGTGACTCTTTTTCTGAGGTCTGTGTACATTCTAGGTATCGCCTGCCTAGAGAAATGTAACCTAGATGGTATTTGGTACCGGGGACACAGTACCTCAATCAATTCTCTAATTCCCTGTGAATTAACGGTGGATACCGGACACACGTTTAACACCACCGCAGCTGCCAAGACCTGAGTTATCCGCTTTGCAGCAGGATGACTGCTATGATATTTGATCTTCCTCGCAAAGGACTGTTGGACAGTCAAATTGCTTACTGGAAGTAGTACAAGTGGTCTTCCGACTTCCCCTCTGGGATGACGATCGACTCCCAGCAGCAACAACAGCAGCGCCAGCAGCAGTATGCGTTACACTCAAGGATGCATCGGAGTAATCCCAGGCAGGAGAGGACTCGTCAGACTTGCCAGTGACATGGCCTGCAGGACTATTGGCTTTCCTGTCTAAGGAGGAAATTGACACTGAGGGAGTTGGTGGTGTGGTTTGCAGGAGCCTGGTTACAAGAGGAAGGGATTTAGTTGTCAGTGGACTGCTTCCGCTGTCACCCAAAGTTTTTGAACTTGTCAATGACTTCTGATGAATGCGCTCCAGGTGACGTATAAGGGAGGATGTTCCTAGGTGGTTAACGACCTTAGCCCTACTTATTACAGCTTGACAAAGGCAACACACGGCTTGACACCTGTTGTCCGCATTTCTGTTAAAATAATTCCACACCGAAGAGGTGATTTTCTTTGTAATTTGACCAGGCATGTCAATGGCCATATTCGTCCCATGGACAACAGGTGTCTCCCCGGGTGCCTGACTTAAACAAACCACCTCACCATCAGAATCCTCCTTATCAATTTCCTCCTCAGCGCCAGCAACACCCATATCCTCATCCTGGTGTACTTCAACAGTGACATCTTCAATTTGACTATTAGTAACTGGACTGTGGGTGCTCCTTCCAGCACTTGCAGGGGGCGTGAAAATGGTGGAAGGCGCCACCTCTTCCCGTCCAGTGTTGGGAAGGTCAGGCATCGCAACCGACACAATTGGACTCTCCTTGGTGATTTGTGATTTAGAAGAACGTACAGTTCTTTGCTGTGCTTTTGCCAGTTTAAGTCTTTTCATTTTTCTAGCGGGAGGATGAGTGCTTCCATCCTCATGTGAAGCTGAACCACTAGCCATGAACATAGGCCAGAGCCTCAGCCGTTCCTTGCCACTCCGTGTCGTAAATGGCATATTGGCAAGTTTATGCTTCTCATCAGACGCTTTTAATTTTGATTTTTGGGTCACTTTACTGAACTTTTGTTTTTTGGATTTTACATGCTCTCTACTATGACATTGGGCATCGGCCTTGGCAGACGACGTTGATGGCATTTCATTGTCTCGGCCATGACTAGTGGCAGCAGCTTCAGCATGAGGTGGAAGTGGATCTTGATCTTTCCCTATTTTACCCTCCACATTTTTGTTCTCCATTTTTTAATGTGTGGAATTATATGCCAGTAATATATCAATAGCAATGGCCTACTGTACCGTACTGCTATATATATATATATATATATATATATATATATATATATGGAAAAGATGTCGCGCAATCCCACACAAAGTCTTTGGAATATATATCAGTCCAAATGTACTTTTGCAGCAGTCCTCCTCTAGGAGTAAACCCGTACTCCTCAGCACATGTGAAAAAAAGAAATAATGGAGGGCGCAATGGTGAGTATAGAATTACAAGTTTTTACTGGCATCAGTATCACTCACGTACATTTAAAATAAAAGTTAACCAGCGCGATGTAGATCATCAATGGAGCCTCCGGAAAACCGCACCAATGAACCCCGTCGCTCACAGGATAACAGCAGCCGCTAAATCCTTCTAGCCGCATGGACTTGAATCACAGACCACACACGCTGACACTTCAGACAATGGATCCTTGAACCTCGTCCTGCTGGCCACGCCCAACGCGTTTCGTCGTTAGACTTCGTCAGGGGGTGTGGCTAACGTCAATGTCCCATACAATTTATAGCAGACCGGCATAATTAACTTTAAGCAGCATCAATAATTGAATTACATCATATAAAATGCAAATAACATCAACAAACAACATACAATACTCTTTAAAACATATATGTTATCCATAGTAACAACACTGGCAGTTTTTATATAGTTTAAAATATATAAAAGATAAAATACACAATAATAAAGATGAAATAACACTAATTATATCAATTAAACACTTAGAATCACCTGAAAAGTAAAACCTCCGTTTCTATATAGTTTTTTAATTCATCTATAATGTTTAGACACTATTATAAACAGGAACACAATGGAGCCAATGGCCCGACTACTATGCGTAAGAGTTAATAGCGTCTAAACAGCAAGTTTATAGTGCAGAAAATAGGTATTTAATGTAGAAAAGGGGTAATGTCATAATTTTCATTCAGCCCAAAAGGGCTGATAGTATTGAGTGTATGTATCCAATACATTTCTCTCTTTCCCAATAATTTAGAGACATCACCTCCCCTATCATCTAATTCTACATGCTCAATAGCTTTAAAAGAAAAATTGCTGAGCGAACCCCCATTACAATGAAAAAAATGTCTAGGTACACTGTGATCTTTCAATTTATTTGTAATACTCCTAGTATGCTCAAGTATACGAATTTTTAATTGTCTTTTGGTTTTTCCCACGTATCTTGCACCGCAAGAACACTCCAAAAGATAAATTACGGAGGTAGTCAGACAATTCATAAAACTTTTTATTTCCCAAGATTTTGATTTGGCACTATTACAAATCCTCTTCCTATCTTTATCCATCAAGGGACATACCTTGCAATGATTGCATGGGAAACATCCTGTAATTCTGGTTTTACCTAACCATGTCTCACCTGGTGTATAACTTAAATTACTTGGAGCTAATGAGTTTTTTAAGGATCTTGCTTTTTTGAATACTACTTGTGGGTGTTTAGGTAACAGGTCTTTAAGAACAGGATCAAGTGCTAAAATGCCCCAATGTTTTTGCAGAATCTTTTTAATATCATTACTTTTGGTATTATAAGTGGTAATAAAAGGCATAAAAGAGGAGTCTCGTATATTACTTTTCTCTTTATACACCAATAATTGTTTCCTATCTAGGCCATCAGCTCTTTCTTTACATTTAGTACCCAGTCCAGCTGGATACTGTTTCTCTAAAAACCTTTTTTCATAAAGTGCGGCTTGCTCATTAAATTTAACTTGCTCCCCACAATTCCTCTTTAGCCTCAAGAATTGCGAGTAAGGTATATTCGTTACCCACTTTTTCAAGTGACAGCTCTTAAAGTGCACATAATTGTTGCTATCAACCTTCTTAACATATGTATAGGTATTGATGCTTTTCCCAGGGGTCCAGTCTGTTGAGTCAATCACCAAATCTAAAAACTGGGCGTGGCCAGCAGGACGAGGTTCAAGGATCCATTGTCTGAAGTGTCAGCGTGTGTGGTCTGTGATTCAAGTCCATGCGGCTAGAAGGATTTAGCGGCTGCTGTTATCCTGTGAGCGACGGGGTTCATTGGTGCGGTTTTCCGGAGGCTCCATTGATGATCTACATCGCGCTGGTTAACTTTTATTTTAAATGTACGTGAGTGATACTGATGCCAGTAAAAACTTGTAATTCTATACTCACCATTGCGCCCTCCATTATTTCTTTTTTTTCACATGTGCTGAGGAGTACGGGTTTACTCCTAGAGGAGGACTGCTGCAAAAGTAAATTTGGACTGATATATATTCAAAAGACTTTGTGTGGGATTGCGCGACATCTTTTCCATATTTTACTTTACCCACTGTCTGCTGCATTCTAGTATTTTTTAGTCTTGTTCATTTATTATTTTTCCTGCTGGTTAATTTGTGTGTGGCTTATTAGTATTTATATTAATTGTTGATTTTATAAATGGATAATAGGCAGCGGAGATTTGAGGAATGCCATAAAATTTTTAGTGAGCATTTAGGTAATAATACCGTCAGATCTAACAAAAAAGAAACTGACTGCAATTTAGATGAGATCTGTGCACAGATGGAAAAACTCCTAATTAAAGAAATTAAAATGAGCTGGGTGATAACAACACTTGAGCAATATTTAGAAGCTGATCGTATACCAAGAGGTTTACGTATTTTAAAGGCACCCACATTTGGTAATGAAAAAAAGTCCTTTACTGATGCTTGGTATGGTATTCTTGATAATTGTTCTAAAGATTTAGTTCGACTAATTATACAAGAGAGAAAGCATGAACTAAAGGAAGTTGATTTAGAAATAATTGAGATCAACAAAAGAACAGAACCCATTAAAGAAATAAGAGAATTTAAAGATTTAAGAACAGATAGTGATTCTAGGATTAAAAAAATTGAGAAAGAGGTCATAGATACTAAAGTTAGGAAATTCCAGCGTGATCTTTTGGATTATAAGAATGGTAATGTGAGAAATTGGAATAGTAACAATACAAATAGAATTGCCTATAGACATAATGAGGTTTGCATATGGCAACAGGGGACAAAATAGGAATAATTACAGAGATAATGGTTGGCAACAGATTCTGTTTAGGAAATATAGAAAGCCAACTTACAATGATAGAGTGGATATCCCTTTAACTAATAAATATGCCCCCTTGAGTACTCCTAATAGAAGGGAAGGGTTTAAGCAGGATTTTGTGAGGAGAGATCAAAACTGGAGGGATCGGATAGAAACCAATGCGACAGTAGGGTCATACAGCCCAAGATCAGGACTAAAACGAAAAATACAAGAAGAAATAAGAGAGGAAAAAGAGGAGGAAAGAACAAACAAACAAACAGAGAAAGCAGAATTATTAACCGGGATTTTTAATCTGTCAGATTATGAATTAAAACAGAGTGAAATTAGTTTATTGCAGAAAGGTTTATCATTTGCTCCTAATGTAGGTCCCAATAACTTCGAGCTGTTTATAGACGCCAACAAATTCGTTAGAACTTTGACCTTAAAGAGGCATTTTGCTAAAAATTATAGTGTGGATAAAAAGAAGGTGTATAATGAGGATATTCAGAATTTTACAGGTTTGAAAAGAGGCTCTAACTATTACCCACTAGAATCTCGTGGTAGCTACATCGAGACTTTCTCTAAGCTCATTTTAAAAGATTTGGATACATTATGCCAGAGTGATAAAAGGTGTAAAGATAATATGGATAAAGAAGAAAGAAAAGCCATTATGGAACTTGAGGAAAATAATAATATTATAATTAAGATGGCCGATAAGGGTGGAGGTGTGGTTATTTTGAATAGAACTGATTATTTGGAAGTCTTTTAGATTATTAGGTGACGAGATTACTTATACTAAATTAACCTCTGATCCTACTCAGAGAATTGTTGAAGATATTAGACTACTATTGGAAGATGGTTTTAAGAAGGGTTGTTTAAGCAGAGAAGAGATCAATTATATATATAATCCACATCCTAGACTTGCGATCTTTTACTACTTGCCAAAGATCCATAAACGGCTGATGAAACCCCCCGGTCGACCTATAATTGCTGGGATTGGCTCGGCAACATCCAAATTATCTCAATTTATTGATGTTTACATCAAAAATTATGTACTTGGTTTAAAATCCTTCATCAAAGATTCTACTCATGTTTTAAGAAATCTTGATTCAATTGTTTGGGAACCCAAGTATAGCTGGTGTACTATTGATGTAGAATCTCTTTATACGTGTATTCCTCATAAAGAGGGACTGGAAGCTATTTACTTTTATTTGAGCAATGATGAAACCCTAAGTGAAGATCAGAGACTCTTTCTAATTGAATGCATACGTTTTGTACTTAACAATAATTATTTTAAATTTCAGGGCCATTTTTTTAACCAGTTGTGCGGTTGTGCGATGGGGACCCCTTATGCCCCGAGCTTCGCCAATCTTTATTTAGGGAAATGGGAGTCAGAAGTGATTTTTAATAATAATCCATTTTCAGATTTTATACATAGTTTTTATAGGTATATAGATGATATACTAATTATCTGGAAGGGGACTGAGAATGATTTTAACAAATTTATGGTTTTTCTTAATATTAATCGTTATAATCTGAAATTCACAGCAAACTATCAGAAAAATAAAATTGAGTTTTTAGATTTGGTGATTGACTCAACAGACTGGACCCCTGGGAAAAGCATCAATACCTATACATATGTTAAGAAGGTTGATAGCAACAATTATGTGCACTTTAAGAGCTGTCACTTGAAAAAGTGGGTAACGAATATACCTTACTCGCAATTCTTGAGGCTAAAGAGGAATTGTGGGGAGCAAGTTAAATTTAATGAGCAAGCCGCACTTTATGAAAAAAGGTTTTTAGAGAAACAGTATCCAGCTGGACTGGGTACTAAATGTAAAGAAAGAGCTGATGGCCTAGATAGGAAACAATTATTGGTGTATAAAGAGAAAAGTAATATACGAGACTCCTCTTTTATGCCTTTTATTACCACTTATAATACCAAAAGTAATGATATTAAAAAGATTCTGCAAAAACATTGGGGCATTTTAGCACTTGATCCTGTTCTTAAAGACCTGTTACCTAAACACCCACAAGTAGTATTCAAAAAAGCAAGATCCTTAAAAAACTCATTAGCTCCAAGTAATTTAAGTTATACACCAGGTGAGACATGGTTAGGTAAAACCAGAATTACAGGATGTTTCCCATGCAATCATTGCAAGGTATGTCCCTTGATGGATAAAGATAGGAAGAGGATTTGTAATAGTGCCAAATCAAAATCTTGGGAAATAGAAAGTTTTATGAATTGTCTGACTACCTCCGTAATTTATCTTTTGGAGTGTTCTTGCGGTGCAAGATACGTGGGAAAAACCAAAAGACAATTAAAAATTCGTATACTTGAGCATACTAGGAGTATTACAAATAAATTGAAAGATCACAGTGTACCTAGACATTTTTTTAATTGTAATGGGGGTTCGCTCAGCAATTTTTCTTTTAAAGCTATTGAGCATGTAGAATTAGATGATAGGGGAGGTGATGTCTCTAAATTATTGGGAAAGAGAGAAATGTATTGGATACATACACTCAATACTATCAGCCCTTTTGGGCTGAATGAAAATTATGACATTACCCCTTTTCTACATTAAATACCTATTTTCTGCACTATAAACTTGCTGTTTAGACGCTATTAACTCTTACGCATAGTAGTCGGGCCATTGGCTCCATTGTGTTCCTGTTTATAATAGTGTCTAAACATTATAGATGAATTAAAAAACTATATAGAAACGGAGGTTTTACTTTTCAGGTGATTCTAAGTGTTTAATTGATATAATTAGTGTTATTTCATCTTTATTATTGTGTATTTTATCTTTTATGTATTTTAAACTATATAAAAACTGCCAGTGTTGTTACTATGGATAACATATATGTTTTAAAGAGTATTGTATGTTGTTTGTTGATGTTATTTGCATTTTATATGATGTAATTCAATTATTGATGCTGCTTAAAGTTAATTATGCCGGTCTGCAATAAATTGTATGGGACATTGACGTTAGCCACACCCCCTGACGAAGTCTTACGACGAAACGCGTTGGGCGTGGCCAGCAGGACGAGGTTCAAGGATCCATTGTCTGAAGTGTCAGCGTGTGTGGTCTGTGATTCAAGTCCATGCGGCTAGAAGGATTTAGCGGCTGCTGTTATCCTGTGAGCGACGGGGTTCATTGGTGCGGTTTTCCGGAGGCTCCATTGATGATCTACATCGCGCTGGTTAACTTTTATTTTAAATGTACGTGAGTGATACTGATGCCAGTAAGAACTTGTAATTCTATACTGACCATTGCGCCCTCCATTATTTCTTTTTTTCACATATATATATATATATATATATATATACACACACTGGTGGTCAGCAAAATACTGCACTGTCCTCCTACTATATACTGCGCACAACTACAATGCAGAACAGATATGGATAGTATACTTGACGACACAGAGGTAGAGCAATGGACTACTGTACCGTACTGCTATATATATACTGGCGGTCAGCAAAATTCTGCACTGTCCTCCTACTATATACTGCGCACAACTACAATGCAGCACAGATATGGATAGTATACTTGACGAAACAGAGGTAGAGCAGTGGACTACTGTACCGTACTGCTATATATATACTGGTGGTCAGCAAAATTCTGCACTGTCCTCCTATATACTGCGCACAACTACAATGCAGCACAGATATGGATAGTATACTTGACGACACAGAGGTAGAGCAATGGACTACTGTACCGTACTGCTATATATATACTGGTGGTCAGCAAAATTCTGCACTGTCCTCCTACTATATACTGCGCACAACTACAATGCAGCACAGATATGGATAGTATACTCGACGAAACAGAGGTAGAGCAGTGGACTACTGTACCGTACTGCTATATATATACTGGTGGTCAGCAAAATTCTGCACTGTCCTCCTACTATATACTGCGCACAACTACAATGCAGCACAGATACGGATAGTATACTTGACGACACAGAGGTAGAGCAATGGACTACTGTACCGTACTGCTATATATATATATATATATATATATATATACTGGTGGTCAGCAAATTCTGCACTGTCCTCCTAGTATATGCTGCGCACAACTACAATGCAGCACAGATATGGATAGTATACTTGACGACACAGAGGTAGAGCAATGGACTACTGTACCGTACTGCTATATATATATACTGGTGGTCAGCAAAATTCTGCACTGTCCTCCTACTATATACTGCGCACAACTACAATGAAGCACAGATATGGAGCGTTTTCAGGCAGAGAACGTAGATATTTGCAGCACACTGAGCACAGATATTTGCAGCACACTGAACACACAAACTGAGAGAACGCAGCCACGTCCTCTCACTATCATCTCCAATGCACGAGTGAAAATGGCGGCGATGCGCGGCTCTTTATATGCAATACGAATCTTGCAAGAATACGACAGCGGGATGATGACGTTCGGGCGCGTTTGTGTTAACCGAGCAAGGCGGGAAGATCCGAGGCTGCCTCGGAACTGTGTAAAATGGGTGAAGTTCGGGGGGGTTCGGATCTCGAGGAACCGAACCCACTCATCTCTAATATATATATATATATATATGATCAGGTAGCTAGCTGGGTCACAGTTATAAGGAAGAAAAAGAGGGGGAGGCTCGACATCTCCGAACTATCAAACCCGAACAAATTTGCCCGACTGGACGAGGAATCGGAGGATGATAGTGAGGAAATGACGGTGCCAGAGGAGACTGCTCCCTCTAGCATCCAGAGGAGCGGTCCGTCTGGCGCAGTTGGGATAAAAGATAGTGAGGTACCTAGTCAGATTGTGGTGTTAGAGGATTCTATCAATAGAAAGGCAGATAGGGCAATCTGCTACCGGGACCGTGATCGCCGTACAGTCTGTTGTCTCCCGGGTGCTCGGGTACGGCACATCACGGACCGGGTAGATAGATTGTTGGGAGTGGCTGGGAAAGACCCGGCGTCCTTGGTGCACGTTGGCACCAATGACAAAGTTAACGGAAGGTGGGATGTCCTTAAGAAAGACTATAGGGACTTAGGAAAGAAACTTAAGGCAAAGACATCTAAGGTAGTATTCTCCAAAATATTACCCATGCCACGCGCTAGTCCAGGGAGGCAGAGGGAAATTAGGGAGGTAAATGTGTGGCTTAGGGATTGGTGCAGGAAAGAGGGTTTTGTGTTCCTGGAACACTGGGTGGACTTCTCAGTCAAGCGCCATCTCTTTTGTCATGATGGATTGCACCTGAATGAGGAGGGGGCAGCGGTGCTGGGGGGAAGGATGGTTAGTAGGTTGGAGGAGATTTTAAACTAGGAGCCTGGGGGGAGGGTTTAGCTAGAAACTACGGGTCATGCAGTGAGAATAGCGGGGATGGCGGTAGTTAACAAAATGGGGGAGAAGTTGGGGGGAGGGTAAGAGCAGCCAGTAAGGTTACTAACATGGGTACTAAAAGAGATTTTACCAAAGCACTAACCAATGACGATTACAGGTCAACGTTGCTACATACGGTGCAAGGGAAAATACTTATCTTAGTTGTTTGTATGTGAATGCTAGAAGCATTACTGGTAAAAAGGGTGAACTAGAAATACTTGCAGCAAGCAAACAGTATGATATTATAGGCATTACTGAAACTTGGTGGGACGAATCTCATGATTGGACAGTCAATCTAGAGGGCTATATGCTGTTTAGGAGAGACAGACTAAATAAAAAGGGTGGAGGGGTGTGTTTTTATGTAAAGCCGTTTTTAAAACCTGATATACGGGAAGATATGCAGGAGGGGACTGTAGACACTGTCGAGACGTTATGGGTAGAAATTGCATGCGGGGATAAAGGAATAAAAAAGTTGGTATTGTGTGTATGCTATAGGCCGCCTGGTATTAATGTATCTGATGAGGAATTGTTACAGAAGCAAACTGAAAGAGCAACAGGAGTAGGTGACATAGTAGTGATGGGAGATTTTAACTATCCAGAGATAAACTGGAAAAACGATTCATGTGACACTGCTAGGGGTAATATGTTTTTAAACACACTAAATGATAACTAATTAGTTTAACTAATTGAGGAACCTACCAGATACAATGCAATCTTAGACCTGGTATTAACAAACAATGGGGATTTAGTATCAGGTATTATAGTAGGGGAACCCATAGGAAATAGCGACCACAATATGGTTACATTCAATATCAGTTTTCATAAACAGTCCTATACTGGCTCGACTAGGACTCTAAACTTTAGCAAAGCGGATTTTGAAAAGATGAGGGTATTTTTCAGGGATATTGAATGGGAAGGTTTGTTTCTAGGAAAAAATACTATGGAGAAATCTAAAGTACTAAAATTCCTGCTAGCTAAAAATACTCTCAAATTTATTCCTACGAGCAGCACAAAGAGGAATAAAAATCATAAACCGATGTGGCTTAACAAAAAGATAAAGGAACTTATGGGCAAGAAAAGGCGAGCATTTAAAAAATACAAATCTGACGGGGAAGCGGAGTCATTTCAGCACTATAAGGACTGTAACAAAATATGCAAAAAGGAAATTAGAGCGGCTAAAGTAGAAACTGAAAAACTAGTAGCAAAGGAAAGCAAAGCGAATCCCAAAAAATTATTTAAATACATTAATAGCAAGAGATTAAAGAAGGAGAGTATAGGCCCTTTAAAAGACAAGTTGGGAGTCTTAAATAAAAATGATAATGATATAGCGGACACACTAAATGAGTTTTTTTCAACAGTATTTACTAGAGAGGACCCAATTCAGGGACTAACACATAATCTCAATAATGAGAATATCCCACTGACAGGTACTTATTTAAGCGAGGAGGTAGTCTGTGACCGATTAAAACATTTAAAGATTAATAAGTCACCGGGTCCCGATGGAATTCACCCAAGGGTTCAAATGGAGCTTCACTCTGAACTTGCAAAACCGCTATTTTTAATCTTTAAGGATTCAGTAATATCAGGTATGGTTCCCAAAGACTGGCGTATAGCGGAAGTAGTGCCTATATTCAATAAGGGAAGTAAAACTGAACCAGGTAATTATAGATCAGTTAGTCTTACATCTATAGTTGAGAAAGTATTGGAAGGTATTCTAAGAGATAATATTCAGAAGTTCCTTGAAGTCAATAAGGTCATTAAAAGGAATCAACATGGATTTGTGAAGGACAGATCCTGTCAAACCAACTTACTTGGCTTTTATGAAACAGTAAGTGCAAACTTAGATCAGGGTAAAGAGGTGGATGTAATCTTTTTAGACTTTGCGAAAGCTTTCGACACTGTACCGCACATGAGACTTATCTACAAGCTACAAGAAATAGGGCTAGGAAGCACAATATGCACTTGGATCAAAAATTGGTTAGATAATAGGGATCTGCGCGTTGTGGTTAATGTATCTTTTTCAAATTGGACTGAAGTGCTAAGTGGTGTGCCAGAAGGCTCAGTATTAGGACCGCTATTGTTCAATATTTTCATTAACGACCTATCAGAAGGTCTAGAGAGCATGGTGTCAATTTTTGCAGACGATACCAAATTGTGTAAAGTTATAAATACCGAGGGGGATGCCGAGTCGCTTCAGAACGACTTAGTTAAATTAGAAGCATGGGCAGCCAAATGGAGAATAGGCTTCAATACAGACAAGTGTAAGGTAATGCACTGTGGTAACAAGAACAAAAATAATGCCTACATACTAAATGTGGTAAAATTAGGGGATTCTGTACTGGAAAAGGACTTAGGTGTCCACATAGATAGCAAACTAAGCAGCAGTACCCAAAGTAGGATTGCAGCAAAGAAGGCTAATAAGATATTAGCATGCATAAAACGGGGAATTGATGCTAGGGACGAGTGTGTTATACTACCGTTGTATAAATCACTAGTGAGGCCACACCTTGAATACTGTGTACAATTCTGGGCACCATACTACAAAAAGGATATCCTGGAGCTAGAAAAGGTTCAGAGGCGGGCGACCAAACTAATTAAGGGCATGGAGATGCTGGAATAGGAGGAAAGGCTAGGCATGTTTACACTGGAAAAGAGGAGACTAAGAGGGGACATGATCAACATCTACAAATATATAAGGGGACAAGACACAGATCTTGAACAGGACCTGTTTTTGGTTAGATCAACACAGAGAACTCGTGGACACTCGCTCAGGTTAGCGGAGAGGAGATTTACTGCGTAAAGGCTTTTTCACAGTAAGGACGATACGTGTTTGGAATTCCCTACCTTTGGGAGTTGTAATGGCGGACTCAGTCAACACCTTTAAGAATGGGTTAGATAAATTCCTAATGGATAAGGATATCCAGGGTTATGGTGCATAGTCACGCACTATAGTTATTATAAAAAAAGAGGGCTAAAACGAAACGGCAGACATCAGCATCAGTCAAAATTTTATACCAAATAATCCTGCATAGGAGACCACAAATAGTTTGAACTCGACGGACAATTGTCTTTTTTCAACCTTAGATAATATATATATATATATATATATATATATATATATGTATAGTTATATAGTGCTGGTGTATGGCGCTACACCCAAGACAGCTACTTGTCAAAAAGTCTCTGTGATGTGTATAGTTCTTTGATGTCCACCACAAGCGTACTGTGGTTGTGGGCAATATCACCAAACCCTCCCTGTTTAAAGGGTGGCTGCTTATCTCCAAAAGCCAGCTGTTTCCACCGGCCTCAAATGGTATCTGTAATAGAAGGTAAGAATAGGGCCCTTTGGTGTAGTATGTCCCAATGGGTGATGAGACCTCACTTTTAAAACTGTTGGATACTACACCAGAGGGCGGTATTCTCACCTTCAATTACAGACTATACATACTAGTTAACAGCCTGTCAACATGACGGACTTGCAGCACGAGTCATTTGTCCTGTTGGGGGGATGCGGTTTATTTACCGGCTATTGGGATCCCTGCGTTCAGGATACAGACATCTGAATTCCGACAGCCAGTGAGTTGCCGGTGGTCGGAATCCTGACTGGGGCCCGGAATTCCCATTTGGGTGTTGGTCCCTAATAGTGTGGCGAGCCTGCGAGGGGACTCACTACCCTCTGCCGGCATTCCGGCTGTTGGGATTCCAGCGTCAGTTTCCTGACTGCCAGGAACCCGACCTCTGGTAAATCATATCGGGCACAATCTAGTGGTCGGTGGCACACAGAGGTAAGGAGCAGCGTTAGTCTTTTATTATATAGGATACACATATATACAGTGTTCCATTACGGGGTTATATATGTAACCAGGTATAAAACATCTACTAGCTGTTTTGCTTTGTTTGCTAGTCTAGAGTTACGATTATGACTGTTTCCCTTACAGTGCCTTCACCCAAGGCCTGCAGTGTACTCTGATTTTTTTGGAGTGACCTTACAAACAGTCCTTGATCACCACTAAAACCAACAGTGTTCTTCACCCTTCGGAGTGGACTTCAGAACAGCCCTACATTTTCACCCAAACTTATGGTGTTATCCGATCCTTTGGACTGGACTTGGGAATACTTCATTAGGTAAGTAAGGAATTTTCAGTTTACACTAAAGCCCTCTCTCTCTCTTACCAGTACCATTCTTGAGTTTTCTTCTCTTTACATAATGACTTTGTACAAATTGAACGTCACAAAAATAAATCACTGTTGGATTAACAAAATCTTTTTTTTTTCCCTAACAGGTCTACATCTTCTGCAGCTGTCCTCTGACAGAGATTTTCACATTGATTATTGAAAAGTACAGTTTTAAAACATTGAAGACATCTATACCAGGTAATTAAATCTGTACCAGGTTACACTAAGATTTCACATTGAAAAGCCATATTAGAAATGTCAGAAATAATCTACCTCTTAAATATACATACAGGTGGGGTTGATGTAAAAATGGATGCATTTTGTGCCAAAAAGCTGGGGGGGGGGGGGGGGGGAGATAAGTTCTCAAAGGTACGTCCTACACAGTTTGTGAAGCTGGTGTCACCTTAAGATTGACACCAGGGTAGATCGGTGGTATATGCACCTGGGTTACACCAGAGTCAAATATTATAGAACATACTGTGTGTGTGTGTGTGTATATATATATACGCATATGTACACACACACACATTTTATATATATATATATATATATATATATATTTATTTCTTCAGCGCTACTCCATGGCAGCCATTACTCTGGGGATTTATCCCTACTCCAAGGTTTAGACAGGAAGTTTTCTATTTTAGGCTCCGCCCCTCTGGGAATATAGGTCCGCACTTCCCTGGCTTCCCCAGTCTTTTTCCTGTCTCCTTAGGTAGGACAGAGTAGTTGTTTGTTATGTTTACAAACATGAGGCTTACCAATTTGTTCCCGGCCTAATGCGCCTCTGTGAGCCGCGGCTAGAAGGGGTTTGGCACCCGGAGCAGGACCCCTGGAGGAATAATGAAATTGCTGCCTGTGGCAGTAGAAATGCCCGCCCGCCACCGCTGTTAGTGCCTGATCGCGCTGCTGGACGCCGCAGCTTGGAGGGCGGAAGTAGCGCTACTCGCGGCGGGTGGAAGTGCGCGGCCGAATCCCAGGATGCACCGCGGCATTGGTCTGCACATGCGCCGCGCGGCCAGGAAGATCAGAGGGTGTTAAAATGGCGCTGCACACCGCTGGAGTGTGTAACTGTGTTTCCCTTTATCAGAGTGGATTACTGAAGAAGGATTGTACAGTTTCTACCATGGATAAAGAAATGTCTCCCTCCACGCCTACATGTGCCCAAGAATGGTAAGCAATCTCATTTAGGGCACCAATTCTGCTATGTAGTTAGGGTGTTTAGAAGTGCTATTTGCTTGGTTGCAGTGTGTCTGAAGTTCCCAGGTAGAGAACATGTAAATAGAAACATCACTTGACTTGTGCTGGATGTAAAAAGAGTTTTTCGGGAGATAAGCATAGCAAACTATGTGCTGATTGTGAGGTATCACAGGGCCAATCTAGACAGATTCAAGATCTTATGGAGTGGATGAAAAAGTCGTTCATAACAAAGGATGAGTTAAAGGAGCTACTGGGGGTCTAAAAGGTCCAGGTCACAGACAAGTCTGGACGCTGCAGATGATTCAGATGGTCTAGTTATTGTGGATTATGCTGATAGTCCCTCTCCGGTGGAGTCTGAAGAAGCTCAGGAGCCGGATAGGTCATTTAACCAAGATATAGTAGATAGTTTGCTCAAGCATATGTACAAAAGCTATAAATATTAAGGATAAATCCCAGGAGGATGCTGCTCAGGATCCTTTATTTGAAGATAGAATTAAAAAAAGCAGATGTTTTCCGGTGCATAAAGTATTGAAAGAAATTATGTCAGTACAGTGGCAAAGTACAGATAAACGTCTCAATTATATGAAAAGATTGGATCGTATGTTTCCTGTACAGGATGAGGAGTTTGTTAAATGGTGTGAGTTACCTAAGGTCGACGCTGCAGTTGCAGAGGTTGTTTCCAAAACTACTATCCTATTGGAAGACGGTGCAGTGCTTAAAGATGCGATGGACAAGAAGATTTAAAGTTCATTAAAAAAGGTCCATAACGCATCAGCGGTGACGCTGGATGCTGGGATAGCAATGGCATAAAAAACCAGGACCCTAAGGTTGTGGGGGAATAATTTGAACCGTGATTTAGAAGATCAGGTATCTAGGCACCACCTGCAGAAAGATCTGGCCGTGATAATGAAGGCCTCTCTTGAAGTGGTCGAATATGCGGCAAAATCCCTGGCAGCAGGAGTAGCAGCTAGAAGATCACTGTGGTTGCGTACCTGGACGGCAGATGTCCATTAACAAAAACAGATTGATAGCTCTTCCTTATGAAGGCTCTCGCCTTTTCGGAAGTAAGTTAGAATCTATAATTAATGTCATGTCAGGTGGTAAATCGGCAAAATTGCCATATGATAAGAAAACGAGGTTTAGAGCTTCTTCTCCTAAGCAACAATATAAGGAGGCTAGGTCTTACAGGCCGGGAAGGCAGTATGGTAGATATACTCCAACTACTACCAGGCAGTCCTTTCATCAGTAGGTAAGTGGTAGCTCCATGCGCAATATTTCACAGAGAATACAATAAACTCAGTATGATAAATAAAAATTGTTTATTTTGGTATTTTTCTTCATTTAACTACTATGTGATATATATGCTGAGTAAAACAACTCCTATATTGTATGATTTGTACCAGTTATAGTATTATGAGGGAGTGAGTCCTCTCCGTGCAGAGTAAGGCAAGGATGATCTGCTAACCTCCTCTGCTCTGTGTTCTTACTATCCGGTTCTCCCTTGGTAGCGTGCGTCCTTCTCCGGGAGAGTGGAATGGATGTCTGCCCGCAGACTAACTTGCAGCGCGCCTCCGTGATTCGGCGCCGCTGTCAAGGAATCAGATTGCCGATACCACTGATCATCCTTGCCTTACTCTGCACGGAGAGGACTCACTCCCTCTGCACGGAGAATCTCACAGTAGATACATTAGTGCACGGAGGAGGTGAGATATACGCCAGCACCCAGGATCTTATGGGATAAAAACTCTGCTATACAGTATCTAATCTCATCATTTACTGCACGAGACTGTGTTTTTATTCAGGAGAGACAGCCTTTATACAGACAGACTCTGCTAACTGGGCCATTACCATATGTTCAACTGCTAAAACAGGTGGATGAGAGTAAGACGCTACTTAGCGCATCACACTACCACATATAAGCCTATAATTGCTTGCTTTTTATTTCATATATTTTTATTTAATTTTTTCTTTTGTTTATTGTCTTTGTCTGTGTCTTATATGTATGTGTGTTTCTGTTTGGTGTACCGGTACTAGGCTGTATACATTTAAATATAGGAATATCCATAATACTATAACTGGTACAAATTATACAATATAGGAGTTGTTTTACTCAGCATATATATCACATAGTAGTTAAATGAAGAAAAATACCAAAATAAACAATTCTTATTTATCATACTGAGTTTATTGTATTCTCTGTGAAATATTGCGCAGGGAGCTACCACTTACCTACTAACACTTTCAAATTGGGCTGACGTAGTACGGCCACGCCCCAGCTGCATTTTCTTCACAGATGCCCATTATCGCACAGAGAGCGCAGTATCACCCTTTTTCCTTTATCTCAGTCCTTTCATCAGCCTGCTAGAAGAGGCAATCGAAAGTTCTGACTATATGACACCCCGGAACACTTCTCCGGTAGGAGGCAGGTTAATGAAATATACAGAACAAGGGCGAAAGTCAATTCAAGACACCTGGGTATTGACAATAATATCGCAGGGTTATCATATAGAATTTATAAGAAGGCCAGTGGGGTGGAATTTTCTAAAGTCAAAGACCCCAATCACAGATGGACAACTAACAGTTTTTCAGGATATTATACAAAATCTGCTCAACGCTCACGCGGTCGAACAGGTGCCGGCAGCAGAAGAGAGAAGAGGTTTCTATTCCAGGATGTTACTGATCCAAAAACCATCAGGAGAATTCAGGGCAATTCTGGATTTAAGAAGATTAAACAAGTTCCTTATAAAGAAACATTTTCACATGGAGACACTGAAAACCATACTATTAGGGATAAAGCGGGGCGACTTCATGGCCTCTATAGATCTGAAAGACACCTACTTTCAAGTGCCAATTCACAAAGACGACTGGAAATTCCTAAGGTTTTACGTTCTTGGGAAACATCTACAATTCACCTGCCTGCCGTTCGGCCTGTTTTCTTAACCGAGGATTTTCACAAAAGTTCTCCTAGCTCTAGTGGCACATATGAGAGTGACAGGCATAGCATTGTGGCCGTACATGACGATTTGCTGATATGTGCGAGTATGGAAGCGACTCTAGTGGCAGCAGTACAGAAGACTCTTCAGATTCTCCAAACTCATGGTTGGCTAGTGAACTGGAAGAAGAGCAAATCAGATCCAACTCAGAACATACAGTTCCTAGGAGTTCAAATAAATTCACAGGAATACAACGTTGCATTGTCGAAAGACAGATGCAGAAAAATTCAAGATCTCTCATCCCTGGTTCAGATGGAAGACAGCATTTCACTCCGCCTAGGCCTTCGTCTTGTGGGGCTGCTGTCTTCTACAATAGAGGTAGTACCTTGGGCCAGGTGGAAAATGAGGGCGTTTTAGTGGGATATAATCAGGGCAGTCCAGAAAGGCAGAGCCCTGGACCACAAGATAATTCTTACTCAGGGGGCAAAAGAATCCCTAAATTGGTGGATAGACCAGAGCTTCAGCCAAAGGTCAGTATCCCTAGTACAGCCCAAATACGCTGTCTTGACAACAGATGCAAGTGCCACAGGTTGGGGAGGTCATCTGTTAAATCGCACCTGTCAGGGGTTGTGGTCCACCCAGGAAAAACTTATGTCCTCCAACAAGAGAGAAATGAGGGCAGTGTGGAACTCAATAATTTGTTTTCAGACGCAGCTGGCGCAGTCTCACCTGAGAGTGTTCTCGGACAACGTGACAGTTGTGGCATACTTAAATCGACAGGGAGGTACCAGAAGTTGAGATCTATGGGTGGAAGTAGCAAGGATTCTAGATTGGGCAGAACAAAACCTAAAATCCATAACAGCTCTTCATGTCCCAGGGGAATCCAACTTAGTGGCGGATTACCTCAGCAGACACAACGTAGTACCGGGAGAGTGGGAGCTAAATCCTCATGTATTCCAATTAATAACTCAGAGGTTTGGTTACCCTCAGATAGACCTGATGGCCACATCTCAGAACACGAAAGTGAAACTATTTTTCTCAAGATACCAATCCCCAAATTCCAGCGGGGTAGATGCTCTCTCCCAGAGATGGAAATTCAGCCTCAGTTATGTGTTTCCACCACTACCAATGATACCTCTAGTTCTACGAAAAATCAGAGAGGAGAAAGCGGTAGTTATAGTAGTTCTACCTCTTTGGCCAAACAGGGTATGGTTTCCCACAGTCCTCAGAATGGAGATACAGGGTCCATGGACCTTACCAATAGAACCAGGGTTACTGCGACAAGGACCGATACGTCATCCAAACCCACAGAGTCTTCATTTGACGGTGTGGAAGTTGAATGGTCAATCCTGAGAAGTAAAGGTCTTTCAGAGCAAGTTGTTATTTTAATTATGAAAGCAAGGAAAAATATTTCCTCAAAGTCCTATTATAGAGTATGGAGAAAGTTTGGTGATTGGTTAGGGCAGGACGCTGAAATCTCTAAGGTTGGAGTTCCGCAGGTACTGCAGTTTCTAAGTGAAGGCTTTCAGATGGGTCTTGCAGTATCAACCATTAAGGTTCACATATCAGCCTTAAGTGTCTTACTAGATAGGAAACTGTCGGAAGATAATCTGGTGCAGAGATTCTGTCAAGCTATTAAGAGGGAACATCCTAGGGTCAGATCAATTCTACCACCCTGGGACCTAAATCTTGTGCTAAACACGTTAATGGATTCTCCTTTCGAGCCTCTTTTAGAAATCTCTCTAAAAATGCTAACCTGGAAAGTAATTTTCCTCACAGCAATAACTTTGACGAGAAGGGTCAGAGAACTGCAGGCTCTCTGGGCTGAGGAGCCCTATTTAAATATTTTTCCAGATAAAATAATATTAAGAAATAATCCAGAGTTTTTACCAAAGGTAGTTTCAATCTTCCATACGAACCAGGAGATCGTTCTACCATCCTTCTTTCCATACCCGACAGATGGTTATGAATAAAGGCTGCATATGTTGGATGTCTTGCGAGCAGTCTCCATATACTTGGAAAGAGTGAAGGACTTCCGAAAAGTTAAGAATCTGTTTGTCCTACACTCGGGGGTCAAAAAAGGTGAAACGCCATCTAAGATTACGATTGCTAGATGGATTACGGAACTGATTGCATTTGCCTATCAAGAAAATGGCCGACCGGTTCCAGAACACATTAAGGCACACTCAACGAGGGCTGTGGCTACGTCCTGGGCAAGAAAAGCGCAGGTGTCGATAATAGGATTTTAATACCTACCGGTAAATCCTTATCTCCCAATGCACTTTTTATCTATGTCTTTCAAAGTGGAACAAATTAACAAATAACTAATTATTTTATAAATAACAATATGGAAATAATACAGCTATTCCAGTACAGAAAAATCCTTCTAAAGTGATCTTGTAATATATATCTCTATATTGTGTTCCCAGTCTACTGATGAATTTTAAATGATGAACTAAACATTAACAAATGATTTACAATTTATAATATGTTGCTTTGTATGAGAGCAGATTGCCCTTATTATGAATGTAACCTAGCAACGGAGAAACAAGATGCGCTATCCAAGTGCTATCCACGTGATGTGGTCCCACAGTGCATTGGGTGCGCTCCAGCCGTGTGTCCCACGGACTACTTCCGGTTACGGAGTCCGTGGGCTGTGGCAACGCGCGGTGGAGCGTAACACAGGTGCGCTCGCCCTGCATACGGGTGAGCATACTGATGCATTGTGGGACACGCAGGTCCTATTGGAGGACTCGTAACACACCTGATATTAATGAAATTGCCGGTGAGTGACAGATAGGTCACGTGACCGGCCTATTTTTGTTTGTATTATTAATTCTATCAGAAATAACTATGTACAATTGAATGTATGGTAATTATTCTAGGACTGTCTTCTTAGAAATATATATTAGTTTTTATTTTGTATTGTGGATCAGTTAATTACAACTAATACAGCTGTAGTGTGAATCACTCATTAGTGAGGTATAAAAATGTCTCTTAGTGACTCTGAGGTTCACTTCTGAAGAAGCTGTGCGACCTGGCTCAGAGAAACGTGTCAAGATAACGTTGTGGAATCCTAACCTACTATCCAGCTTGATCCAGATAAGGACTCTTTCCGTCTCACTTGGTTTTCCAAGGATTAGGACTTAAAAACCACTCCTTTTCAGCATATCCAGCAAATCGTGGAAACCCCTTGAACTATCTACACAGACGAGCAACTGCTATCACTATCTCGTGGAACTGTGTGAGAGGTAATATTAAGGGTATTACCAGCTGACTGCATAAATAATCTTAAGGAGGAGGAAAAATTCCTATTCATACTAAAGTCCGGGATCACTAAATAACGGTTGGGTCCATATTAACAAAATTGGAAAAACCACTACCTCCGAGCCAATATTTACTTTTATTCATATACCTATTTATATATATTTTTTTAATGTTTTTATGTGTGTTTATGTACATTGATTATTAAATTTCTTTTTTAACTGATCCACTGATATATTAATTTATTTATTGATTATTTGGGGACACAACTCTTAGCGCTGGTATTTTTCTGTTTATTGCTTATTCTAGCGGGGTCTGACAAACCCCTTCCAGCTGCTGTGGTAATCTAGTGGGTATTATATTTTGAAAAAAATTCCCACCGAGTGGTTTTGTCCATTACCCTCTAACTTACCATGAGTTGTTTCTCCAATTTTAATGATCGTAATTCTAGAAGACAGTCCTATATTACCAATTGGGAATGTTCTAGAACTGACAGCCCAGAATCGGATATACCAGATTTAAATAAAGACTTTTATAAATTAGAAGATCTTTTGAAAAACGAATCAAAGAACTGGTTGGACAGTACCAACCTCCAACAATATATTGAAAAACGTATGATACCTAGAGGTCTTAGAATTTTTAAGGCATCAATTTTTAATGGAAACAGAGAATTTCAAAAAGAATGGGACGAAACATTAGATACATGTTCCCTATCCCTCATGCAGCTGGTTGTCCGCTTCAGGTCTTATAAAGTTCTATGCATAGAAAAAGATATTGAAGCTTTGAAAAAAGATATGGATAAATACGCAACTACAAATGAGTTTAAGGATAGAGATAAGTTAGTAAATGATAGAGTAATTAAGTTTGAAAGGAATTTATTAGAAATGAAACAAAAGAAATTCAAAAGAGATCTCTTTGATTATAAAAATGACCAAGTAAGATCTTATAGAGATAACTATATGAAGAGGCAGAATATGGAGAGTGCTCATACGTCTAGGAATCAGCAGAGGAAACAATCTACACAGGATGAAATTAGAGAGCCCAACTATCTGCATAAGAACAGATATGAGGTTCTTAGGGAACAGAACAACACACCACGAAGATCACCCAAACTAGACATGGGGGCTAGGAGAAAGATATACAGTAAAGAAATGCATTTACAGGAAGATCATTATAAAGGAGAACAAGATTATCGATCAGGAAAATCAGATAGAACCGATTTTTTAGAGAAACGCTCGAGACAGAACAGTTGGGATCAACCACTCAAAAATCAGGAAAATCCTCAAAACAGCAACAAAAGGTTAAGGGAACACAATGGAGAAGAGATAGGGGATGTAGATCGGGAAGGGAAAAGCCGAAGGAGACAGTAGATAAAATCAAAACTGATCCCACTAATATATTTAACCTTTCCTCCAAACAATTGAATAGTGCCGAAATGTCCCTCCTTGCGAAAGGATTAAAATTTTCTCCTACATGTACACCAAATATATTCGACTTATATGTCGATTTGAATAGATATGTCCATACAATGTGTAGAAAACGCTATTTTGCCAATAAAGCCTTACAACAAAAGAACGATCCATCAATTCCAATAGTACTAGATAGTTCTGATGAAATAGCATTAGTAACACTCAAAAAACGTATTCAAGAGAATGAGACAAACCTGGTTAGTCCAAAGAAAATATATGACATCAAGAATACAGAAGTATTTAAGAGAAAGTCTGAATTTTATCCCACCTCATTAAAAAGTAAAAATATAGAATCCTTTTACAAGATTACTCTTGAGGATTTTAAAGAATTATGTCATACACAACAGATCAATCAGAATAAAAAGAAACAATCTAATCTATCTAGAAAAGAAAGACAGGCACTAAAACTGTTGACACAAGACACCTCTTTGGTTATAAAAGAAGCTGATAAAGGGGGGTTTAGTAATTCTCAACAGGAAAGATTATATCATAGAGTCATTAAGACAATTGGATGATAAGAAATATTATGATAAGCTGCCTGGGGACCCCACAAAAGTTTTTTTTAGAACTAAAATATCTGCTTGATAAGGCTTTAAATGCAGGGGTCATATCCAAAGATGTGTATCAATTTTTATTTTCCCATCATCCCATCACCCCCACATTTTATTATTTACCCAAAATTCACAAATCACTCACTACACCTCCTGGTCGCCCTATAATTTCTGGAATTAATTCTCTCACTTCAAATTTATCATTTTATGTTGACTCCTTTTTACAATCCCGAGTGTCCTCACTGTCCTACACATTTTCTCACTCAAATTATGAATATAAAAATGGAAGGATTCCTATGCCTTCCTAACACTGGATGTTTCGGATTTATATACACATATTCCACACAATAAAGGCTGTGAAGTCATTTTGGAAAGATTTCCTAAAGATGGAGACCTCAGTGAGGAACAAATTTGGTTTCTATTGGACTCTATCAAATTTATCCTATCACATAATTATTTTCTTTTTTTAAACACTTTTTATTTACAGGTGATGGGTACGGCCATGGGGACCAGATTCGCGCCCAGTTATGCTAACCTGTACATGGGTCACTTTGAGGAGTCCCATGTGTGGGTAAGCTTCCGGGCGCGATCCCTGGTCTTCTATGGCCGTTATACAGATGACCTTTTCATTATTTGGGATGGAGATTATGACACTGCCACTTCTTTTATTTTCTCTTTGAATCACAACACCTATAATTTAACTTTCACTGCACATTTTCACCCCTCTATGATCACATTTTTGGATGTGGCTCTTGAAATAGCTAATAATAAGATCATTACTTCTACTTATGTGAAAGAAACCAATACCAATTCATATCTGCATTATGACAGCTCCCATTATAAACTGTGGAAGCAAAATATACCTAAAAATCAACTAATGAGAATACGTCGAAATTGTACTGAGCTAGAAACTTTTGATCATCAGGCAGATAATTTTATAGAGTCCTTTAAGAGATGTGGATACCCAGACAACTTATTACAAGATGCACTACAAGAAATTCGTGATTTGGATAGGAGTACCCTCTTAACTAACAACAAAAAAGAGATTACTAAAAAAGATAATGCGGATAAAAACGAAAAAAGAAAATTTGAGGATAACAGTTTATCATTCATCTGCAAATATAACTCATGTGCAGGAGAAATTAAGAATATTATCAAAAGAAATTATAAAATATTAAGACATGATAAACTATTGGGGTCTATCCTTCCACCTACCCCCAGCGTTATATATAAGAAAAATAAATCTTTAAAACTGATGTTAGCTCCTAGTCATTTGAGAGATATTAATGAGGAAACAAATGAGAAAATTGGCTAACCTCGATAGAAAGACCATCTGGCTTCTTCCAATGTGGTCATAATAAATGTATCACATGTAGGTATATCGAAAGAACAACACAAATAGAAATACCCTATAAAAAAGAGATGTACACTATAAAAACCTTTATTAATTGTGATTCTCCATACGTGATATATCTATTGCTATGCAGTTGCAATCTTCCTTATATAGGACGCACGACTCGTTCGCTTAAAATACGCTTTTTGGAACACAGAAGAAATATACTTAAGAAATATATGAAACATAGTGTATCACGACACTTTTGTGAAAAACACAATAGTAACCCTGAAACGTTAAAACTTATAGCTTTGGAATTAATACAACCTACAGCAAGAGGGGGGGATCGGTACAATAATCTCTGTAAGAGAGAAGTTTTCTGGATGCTACAATTCAATTCTTTGTAACTAGATGGGTTGAATGAGAATATGGAAATCAATTCTATTATATGAAGCTATTTGCCCTTTCCTCTCTTTGAGGGTTATGCATATATATATATATATATATATATATATGCATGTGTGTTATACATATATGCACATGTCTCTTATGTGTGCATGTATGTATATCTATATAGCTAGGATTTATATGGTTAGGATTTAATGTGCATGTCTAATAAGTGGGAAACTCTTCCCTACATATTTTTGTGTGTGGTCCTTCATACATGTATACATATCTCTGCATGCATGTATTTATCTAACGAAAAATTGGGTGTCTAAGAATTTTGTTTATTTTTGCTATCTCCCAATGCACTTTTTAGCTATGTCTTTCAAAGTGGAACAAATTAACAAATAACTAATTATTTTATAAATAACAATATGGAAATAATGTAGCTATTCCAGTACAGATAAATCCTTCTAACTTGATCTTATAATATATATCTCTATAGTGTAGTATAAATGAATACCACTCTCCTTATTACTCTATTGTGTTCCCAGTCTGCTGATGAATTTTAAATGATGAACTAAACATTAACAAATGATTTACAATTTATAATATGTTGCTTTGTATGAGAGCGGATTGCCCTTATTATGAATGTAACCTAGCAACGGAGAAACAAGATGCGCTATCCAAGTGGTCCGATCACGTGTCCACTCCGGGACACGTGATGTGGTCCCACAGTGCATCGGGTGCGCTCCAACCATGCGTCCCACGGACTACTTCCGGTTACAGAGTCCGTGGGCTGTGGCAACGCGCGGCGGAGCGTAGCACAGGTGCGCTCGCCCTGCATACGGGTGAGCGTACTGATGCATTGTGGGACACGCAGGTCCTATTGGAGGGCTCGTAACACACCTGATATTAATGAAATTGCCGGTGAGTGACAGATAGGTCACGTGACCGGCCTATTTTTGTTTGTATTATTAATTCTATCAGAAATAACTATGTACAATTGAATGTATGGTAATTATTCTAGGACTGTCTTCTTAGAAATATATATTAGTTTTTATTTTGTATTGTGGATCAGTTAATTACAACTAATACAGCTGTAGTGTGAATCACTCATTAGTGAGGTATAAAAATGTCTCTTAGTGACTCTGAGGTTCACTTCTGAAGAAGCTGAGCGACCTGGCTCAGAGAAACGTGTCAAGATAACGTTGTGGAATCCCAACCTACTATCCAGCTTGATCCAGATAAGGACTCTTTCCGTCTCACTTTGATATCCAAGGATTAGTACTTAAAAACCACTCCTTTTCAGCATATCCAGCAAATCATGGAAACCCCTTGAACTATCTACACAGACGAGCAACTGCTATCACTAGCTCGTGGAACTGTGTGAGAGGTAATATTAAGGGTATTACCAGCTGACTGCATAAATAATCTTAAGGAGGAGGAAAAATTCCTATTCATACTAAAGTCCGGGATCACTAAATAACGGTTGGGTCCATATTAACAAAATTGGAAAAACTACTACTTCAGAGCCAATATTTACTTTTATTCATATACTTATTTATATATATTTTTTTTGTTTTTATGTGTTTATGTACATTGATTATTAAATTTCTTTTTTAACTGATCCACTGATATATTAATTGATTTATTGATTATTTGGGGACACAACTCTTAGCGCTGGTATTTTTCTGTTTACCACAATAGGTTGATTTATATGAAACGAAGAGACCACCTTCGGCAGAAAGTGTTGACGAGTCCTCAATTCCGCTCTATCCACATGGAAAATCAAATATGGTCTCTTGTAAGACAAAGCCGCCAATTCCGACACCCGTCTGGCGGACGCCAAGGCTAAAAGCATGACCACTTTCCAAGTGAGAAATTTCAACTCAACCTTTCGCAAAGGTTCAAACCAGTGAGACATAAGAAATTGTAACACCACGTCAAGATCCCACAGGTGGTACAAACAGAGGATGGATATGCAGCACTCCCTTCACGAAAGTCTGAACTTCAGGAAGGACGGCCAATTCTTTTTGAAAGAAAATAGATAAAGCCGAAATCTGCACTTTTATGGAACCCAATTTCAGGCCTGCAAAAAATGGAGGAAACGACCCAGCTGAAACTCCTCCGCAGGAGCTTTCTTGGCTTCACACCACAACACATTTTCTCCAAATACGGTGATAATGCTTCGCCGCGACCTCCTTTCTAACCTTAAGGAGAGTGTTGATAACTTCCCCAGGAATACCCTTCCAAGCTAGGATTTGGCGTTCAACCTTCACGCCGTCAAACGCAGCTGCGGTAATTCTTGAAATATGCATGGCCCCTGCAGTAACAGGTCCTCTCTGAGAGGAAGCGGTCAAGGATCTTCTATGAGAAATTCCTGAAGATCCGGATACCAGGCCCTTCGTGGCCAATCTGGAATGACGAGTACTGCCGGAACCCTTGCTCGTCTTATGATCCTAAACACTTTTGGAATGAGAGGAAGCGGAGGGAACACATATACCGACTGAAACACCCACAGAGTTACCAGGGCGTCCACTGCACTGGCTTGGGGGTGCCTTGACCTGGAACAATACCTCGGAAGCTTCTTGTTGAGGCGAGACGCCATCATGTCTATTTGAGGAATTCCCCAACGCCTTGTCACTTCTACAAATACCTCTTGATGAAGAGCCCACTCTCCTGGATGGAGATCATGTCTGCTGAGGAAGTCTGCTTCCCAGTTGTCCACGCCCGGAAGGAAGACTGCTGACAGAGCGCTCACATGCTTTTCCGCCCAGAGGAGAACTCTTGTGGCCTCCGCCATCGCCGCTCTGCGCTTTGTTCCGCCCCTGGCAGAACAAGGCAGCCAAGTTGTCAGAATCAACTGAGACTTTGGCAAATTTGGAATCCAACCATGATGTTGCAGAACCGTCAGGGAAAGTTCCACATTTCTTAGCAACTGCTCCTTCGATCTCGCCTTTATCAGGAGATCGTCCAAGTACGGGATAATTGTGACACCTCGCTTGCGTAGGAGTACCATCTTTCCGCCATCAGTTTGGTGAAGACCCTCGGGGCCGTGGAAAGCCCAAACGGCAACGTCTGAAATTGGTAATGATAATCCTGCACCGCAAATCACAGGAAAGCTTCATGTGGAGGATATATCGGGACATGTAAGCAGGCATCTTTTATGTCGACTGATGCAATAAAATCCCCCCTTCCAGACTGGAGATCACTGCTCGAAGAGATTCCCTCTTGAACTTGAAAGTTTTCAAATACAGATTGAGGGATTTTAGGTTCAGGATTGGTCTGACCGAGCAGTCCGGCTTTGGTACGACAAAGAGGCTCGAATAAAACCCTTCTCCCCGTTGGGACGGGGGTACCGGGACAATGACACTCTGCTGACACAGCTTTTGTATTGCAGCACTCACTACTTCTCTTTCTGGGATAGAAACTGGCAAGGCTGATTTGAAAAATCGGTGGGGGGGGGGCACCTCCTGAAACTCCAGTTTGTACCTTTGGGACACTATGTCCAACACCCAAGGATCTAGGCCCGAGTGAAACCAGACCTGACTGAAGAGTCTGAGGCGCGCCCCCACCGGCACGGACTCCTGCAGGGGAGCCCCAGCGTCATGCGGTGGACTTGGCAGAGGCCGGGGAGGACTTTTGATCCTGGGAGCCTGACACAGCAGGCGACCTTTTTCCCCTTCCTCTACCCTTTGAAGCAAGGAAGGACGAGCCTCTTCCTTTCTTGTATTTATTAGGCCGAAAGGACTGCATCTGATAATGGGGCGCCTTTTTCTGTTGCGCTGGAACATAAAAAAGAAAAGATGACTTACCCGCTGTAGCGGTAGACACCAGGTCCGCGAGGCCGTCACCAAACAAGACACTACCTTTATATGAGAGAGCCTCCATAGCTTTCTTGGAGTTGGCATCAACATTCCATTGATGAATCCACAGCGCTCTCCTGGCCAAGACTGCCATGGCATTGGCCCTTGATCCCAAGAGGCCAATATCTCTTGCCGCATCCTTTAGGTAAGCTGCAGCGTCCCCGATATAACCAAGAGTCAACAGAATGTTATCCCTATCCATGTCAGATGCCAAATTATCAGCCCACTTAGCAATAGCACTACTCACCCATGCCGACGCCACGGCCAGTCTGAGGAGTGCACCCGTAGTGACATAAATGGATTTTAATGTCGATTCCTACTTACGATCCGCAGGATCCTTGAGGGCAGCAGTGCCGGGAGACGGGAGCGCCACCTTCTTGGACAGCCGTGACAGAGCTTTGTCCACATTGGGAGATGACTCCCACTTTTCCCTGTCGTCAGAGGGGAAAGGATATGCCATAAAAATTCTCTTGGGAATCTGCCAACTTTTATCAGGCGATTCCCAAGCTTTTTCACAAAGAGCGTTCAGTTCATGAGAGGGGGGAAACGTCACCTCAGGCTTCTTTCCCTTAAACAAACAAACAAACAAACAAACAAACGAACAAACCCTTGTATCAGGAACAGCAGGCACTTCAGAAATATGTAAAACATCTTTAATAGCCACAATCATGTACTGAATACTCTTAACCAATTTTGGATGTAAATTGGCCTCACTATAGTCGACACTGGAGTCAGAGTCCGTGTCGGTATCCGTATCAGCTATTTGGGTAAATAAACGCTTTTGTGACCCTGAGGGGACCTGTACCTGGGACAAGGCGTCCTCCATGGATTTTCTCCACGTTTGTGTCTGAGAATCAGATTTATTCAGCCTTTTAGACAATAACGCCACATTTGCATTCAATGTACTCAACATATTCACCTAATCAGCAGTCGGCAGTGCCGACAGTCACGCCCAAATCCTTCTCTGTGCCCCCAGGAACTTCCTCCGGGGAGGAGCACCCAGCCTGACATGTCAGCACACCGTACCGACACACACCTACTCACACTGGCTATAGGGGACAGACCCACAGGGTAGCCTGTTAGAGAAACACAGAGGGAGTTTACCAGCTCACACCCCAGCGCCTATATAATACTGAAAAATAATATATGATGTGTGCGCTGTTATGATAGCACCAAAATACTGTGCCCCCCCGTTTTGCTCCCTGTACTTCAGGGGTGGGGAACCTCAGGTCCGAGGGCCATATAAGGCCCGCAGAGCCACTTGATCTGGCCCGGCCAGGCTCACCTAGCTGGGCGCCCACTGAGAATTTGTTACTAGTGGGCGCCTGTCTTCTTACCCTCAGTAGCAGCCAGAGGCAGGAGCTCACTCCTGAGCTCTGGCTTCCGGCTCTGGCAGTGTGCGTGTGCTGGTGTGTGGTGTTATGGGAGAGATGCCATGACTTCTCTCCCATAGTTCTGAGGAGTGAGCGGCCAGGCGGAGGGCAACAGTCTGGAAGCAGGAGCGGGGCTGGTGAGTATTGTGGTTTTTTTTTCTTTTAATGTGTGCGTGTAAGCGTCGCTACTAGGGGGCATATATAATGGGGCATAACAACTGACTGGTGACATATCTAATGGGGCATAACAAGTGGCGGGGCATATCTAATGGAGCATAACAAGTGACTGGGCGTATACTTACTGGGGGCATATCTACTGGGGCATAACAGCTGACTGGGGGTATATCTACTGGAGGCATAACTACTGACTGGGGGCATAACTACTGACTGGGGGCATATCTACTGACTGGGGGCATAACTACTGGGGGCATATCTACTGGGGCATAACTACTGGGGGCATATCTACTGGGGGCAGGCTCATTTTTAAGTTGATAATTTTTGTATGGCCCCCGAAAGATTTTATAAATATCCAAATGGCCCTTGGTAGAAAAAAGGTTCCCCACCCCTGCTGTACTTGATCAGGAGAGTGGAGGTCCGGGCCAGCGTCTCTGCAAGTCTGTGAAGAGAGAAAATGGCGCTGGTAAGCTGTGAGGGCTAAGCCACGCCCCCACCTCGGCGCGCTGTAGTCCCGCTCAATTTTAAAATATTTATACTGGCGGGGGCTTATATTTAGTGCCTAGGCACTTATAATATGTCTCTTTAGCCAGTTTTTTGCCTCAGTAACATGCTGCCCAGGGTGCCCCCCTGCGACCTGCACCCTGTAAGTGCCGTTGGAAGTATGTGTGAGAGCATGGGGCGCAGCGCGACTGCTGCGCTGTACCTCGTTACTGAAGTCTTCTGCCATCGCTGAAGTCTTCTTGCTTCTATATACTCACCCGGCTTCTTTCATCTGGCTTCTGTGAGGGGGTTGACGGCGCGGCTCCGGGAACAAGCAGCTAGGCGCACCTAGTGATCGAACCCACTGGAGCTAATGAAGCAGAGCCTTAAACTCAGAAGAAGTAGGTCTGACTTCTCCCCCCTCACTCCTACGAAGCAGGGAGCCTGTAGCCAGCAGGTCTCCCTGAACATAAAAAAACTTAAAGTCTTTTCAGAGAAACTCAGGAGAGCTCCCCTAGTGTGTCTCCAGTCTCTCTGGGCACAGAATCTAACTGGGGTCTGGGGGAGGGGCATAGAGGGAGGAGCCAGTTCACACCCATTCAAAGTCTTATAGTGTGCCCATGTCTCCTGCGGATCCCGTCTATACCCCATGGTCCTTTTGGAGTCCCCAGCATCCTCTAGGACGTAAGAGAAAAAAGAGATATGTGCGTCGGCTACATGGTCGTCCATCCAAACGTTCACCAGACACTATGGGTTAGATGTTTCTGGTGGCCACTTTGGAGAAACGGTACTTAAGGAAGCAACTGCATAAAATTATCACTTTAAGCATCATTGGGCTCTGTGTCGTTTATTTCCCACCCTACTTGGATGCTTTGGTATATCCCAGAGTAATGGCTGCCATGGAGTAGCGCTGAAGAAAGTAGCAAATTATGCTTACCGATAATTTCATTTCTTCAAGGTACTCCATGGCAGCCTACAATTTCCCACCTCAGTATATTTTTGTTTCTTAGGCTCCGTTAAGGAGACATTCAAAGAATGGGGAAGCCAGGGGAGTGCGGACCTATATTCCCAGAGGGGCGGAGCCTAAAATAGAAAACTTCCTGTCTAAACCTTGGAGTAGGGATAAGTCCCCAGAGTAATGGCTGCCATGGAGTACCTTGAAGAAATGAAATTATCGGTAAGCATAATTTGCTACTATATAACACACACACACACACACACACACACACACACACACACACACACACACACACACACACACACACACACACACACACACACTGTCATGTTACATATTTAACCAGGTATAACACATTTGTTACCTGTTTTGTATATTCTTAATTTAGTAACCACAGGTTACACATATGTCACCTCCTGTGGAAGGTTAAATTCTTCACGGTGATGGGATGGTACTCATTATCTGGTGGTCCTTGACATACATGTCTGGTGTGTGTAAATAGTATACTACAGTACATTAATGTTATATGAGGAGATAATATAGTATATTGCTAAATATTTACCATTGTATTTTTATTTTTTTAATTATATCCCCAAAAAATTTAATTCTATTCTCTATATTACGTTAACAACAATTTTTGTTATTACCAGGCTGGCATAATAAAAATAAAAAGCAAACAAATAGTTCAAAGCCTGGAATAATGTTCTACTTTCACCACCTACCAATAAAGAAAAAAAAAGAAAGACATTCTACTTCAAACACAGTAAGTCAGATCTTCAAATGTGTCATATATATACTGTGTGTGTGTGTGTGTGTGTGTGTGTATGTATATATATATATATATATATATAAAATGAAGATCCAAAGAAGTAAAGGCACTCAGGACTACAAAATGCAGAAAGCATAAGTGTATTGGGCAAACGTTTTCAAGGCTGATGCCCCATCATCAGGACCACACAAAGACAGCAGTTACTCCTTTCTTTGTGTGGTCCTGATGACAGGGCATCAGCCTTGAAAACATTTGCCCAATACACTCATGCTTTCTGCATTTTTTAGTCTGAGTGCCTTCACTTCTTTGGATCTTCATTGATATATAATTTTTTTGCACCGGAGCAAGATGACTTATATGTGGGTACCAGCATATTTTTTTAAATCTTTTTTGCTAATTTATTTTTAAAGTGTAATGAATGTATATACTCAGCATTGTGTATTAATGTAAAATGGGGAGGGGACTCTTGAAGACCAGTAGACTAGTCTCCCAAAATGTTAGCCCTAAACATTTAGTTTTTTACTTGACTGCACTGTTCTTGTTAAGATCCCTATGCATTAATAATTGCGGCACTGTTGTGATTATTAACATTCTTTTCCATTGTGAATTTTTCAGTTTTTATTAAAAATATTCCCGCTATGTACTAAGTAAACCCCCCGAAGGGAAAGTGGTAGTGATAACCGAGGTCCCTTCGAGTTCCTTTGCATTTTGAAAAAGATTTTTCCATTTGTGTAAAACTCATGGGGAATCTGACACTGCGCATGTGCAGTTGTGCACAGTGACAGTTTCCAGTATTGCAGCTGGCACCGGATGGAGGTTGCAGGAGACGGATAGAAAGATCTCTCTCTCTTGCTACCATGCCTCCATTGGCTTTAAGCAGTTTAGATCATCTGATAATGGTATAACCTAACATGACCAAATTCTCTAAACAATGCTTTTCAGAGTTTGATACATACAGCAGGGGTCAGATTGTAGTTCCCATTGATGATAATAATAAGGACTGTGATCTGCAGTGCTAATTAACATTCAATTTCTGCATTTGATTTCTGTGAAATCAATATCTCATAGCAACAAACCATAAAATTTTACATTTTCCAATATAATTTTATGGGGAAAAATAAGCAATTAGATATTTTACATTTCCGTGAGGGAGTAATTAGCTTAAATATTAATACATTTTTTTTATTATTTTTTATAAATATTGTAGAAAAATTAGCTACTGCTCTCTTTTTTTTTTAGGAACTTAGCACTGGACAATGAAATAGTGACTACTGACTGTGAGAAAGTTGCTGCTGAGACATCAGCTGAATCACACGATAAGTCTGCAGATGAAAAGCAATATCCAGCTGTGTGGTCAAAAGAACAATTTGATGAATTCAAAAAGAAACATGAGTGGCTATTTGTGTCTAGGGGAAAACTCGGCTGTACAATATGTGCAGAAGTTTCTAACTTAAAGGGGATCCGGTCTCTAGGTCGACAGTAACTAGGTTGACAGTTTCTAGGTCGACCACTATTGGACGACAGTAACTAGGTCGACAGGGTCTCTAGGTCAAAAGGTCGACACGAGTTTTTCAAAAATGTTCTCTTTTTTTTTTAACCTTTTCATACTTAACGATCCGCTACCGCTTCGCTCGGAACCTTGCCCGAAGCTCGCGAGCCATGCGAGGGGACACGGTGCACTAATTGGGGTTCCCGGTCACTCTACGAAGAAAACGACACCCAAAAAACGCATGTCGACCTTTTGACCTGTCGGCATAGAGCATGTCGACAGATACCCTGTCGACCAATAGTGGTCGACCTAGACACTGTCAACCTAGTTACTCTCTACCTTCCATACCACACCCACTTAAAGATTCACGCTGCTCGAGGCATAAATATTGCTTCTCAGTGGGCAGAATGTAAAATTTTACCTTTTGGTAAAACTAAGGAAACAGAGCTCACATATATATATACACAAAAAAACAGCTGCTCATGCAGAAGCAGAAAAAATTCTAGAAACCGCTAGACAAGATATTCTGATAAACATAAATGGAAGAAGTCAAGAAGCTGCTTTTGAAATCACTAGCCGTGTATTCAGAACAGCTTACTACATTGCTAAAATGAATAGGCCATTTACTGACCATGAGAGCTTGATTGAGCTGCAAAAAGTGAATGGAGTTCAGATTGGGCATTTGCTTCATAGTAGAATGGTCTGCGGAGACATTATAGAACACATTTCGGCTGAAATTAGGAAAAGATCACTATATTAGTTGATGAAGCTACTACACTTTCTAGAAAATCAACTCTTATTATTTTTTTAAAATCCAGTGTTGATGGTGTCATGAATCCGGTAGCATTTCCTTTGGATTTGATAGAGTTAGAAAATGCCTCAGCCGAGAGCATAAAACAGGAAATAATGAAATGTTTATTCCATCATGGTTTTACTTTCGAAGTATTGACAAAGATCTTTGTCAGTTTTTGTAGTGATGGTGCAAAGGTCATGCTTGGTGTAAAAGCTGGTATTGGAAAAGTCATACAAAGAGGAGACTTTCCCAAACTAATTCTCTGGCATTGCATGAATCACAGGCTTGAACTGGCTGTGGATCAAGCACTAGATGTTACTGGAGGTACAAATGACTTCAGGGCATTTTTAGACACCATATACACACTTTACAGTCAGTCACCAAAAAATGTACGTGAGCTTAGTGCACAGGCTAATGAGCTGCATGTCTTGCTTTAAAAAATTGGCAGAGTTTTCAACGTAATATGGGGAGCTTCATCGTGGAGAGCAGGGAATGCAGTCTGGCAGACGTATCCTGCATTAGTAGCACATTTTCAAAAAGCCTCACAAGACCAATCAAGGGATAGAAGGGAGCAAGTGAAATTCCAAGGTCTACATTCAAAACTGTGCTCAGTCAACTTTGTAAAAAATATGTCAATTATGTTAGATGTTCTGACTGAGCTCAAAAACATATCAGAACTCTTACAAGACAGAAAAATGACCATTCCAAAAGCTGACAACCACATAAAAATGTACGTGCGGAGAATTGAAAGCCTAAAGAGAATACCTGGATTTCACAGTGAACAGACACAGAATGCAGAAGAGGGAATGATGTTCAAAAATACAAAGTTGACAGGTATTGGGAAAAGTCCCAAGATCAAATCTTCTCAATTCATCCAGGCGGTTGTTGACATGAGGTGCAAATTATTCGCCACCACTGCTAACAAAGCAACAGAAAGTGCAGCCAAAGGCAGGGAAACTGCTTACCACACCCTGATTGACAGTATATCTGTTCTGAATTCTGAATCTTGGCAAACTGATTCTGATAATCCACTTTTTGGAGACAAAGAGATTCGTACACTATGTGAAATGCTGAATGTCAATTACCATGAAACACACCTGGGATTTGTGGAATATAAGTGCTGTGCAGGACGGATTGTTCCTGAAAAATTAAAGAAATTAGTTCTTGCAGTAGATACTCTTGCAGCAAGCAATGCTGACTGTGAGCGAGGCTTTAGTGTTATGAACAACATAATTACAGATAAGCGAATTGCACTGACCACTGGACATGTGTCGGACTTCTTTTATTTCTATTGTTGATCCTCCCTCCACTGAGTGGAATCCGGACGCATATGTAAAATCATGGCTGGGCAAGGGACGTCGGGCAGCCCAATCCTGTAAAGGCATGGCAAGACAGGAGCAAGCAAGGCAACAGGATCAGGCCTACTATAAGCAGCTATGGCAGTGCCTTTAAATGATAAGTTCTGTGCTAGCTTGGTGATCTGTGCCAGGAAATGGGAGGGAGTTATAGTAGGTGAGAGGATGATGGGGGTTCCAGGAGCTGCTCTTACTGGATTTGGCCTTCTTTCTCTTAAATAGTTAGTGGGATGTTGCATGAGTGCTCACCGTTATACCTATATGTTGTAATGTGCAGTAACAGTCTATTTATTGGGTCCCAATGGCCTAGAATATGTATCAACTACAATATATGGAAGTGTTGTAAGGTAATATATCAGGTAGATTCTATGGGCAGAGCCAGCCTTAGGCATTATAGGAAAATGGCCAGGACATTTGGAATGCCTAGGGGGAGCAAGGTGCAGAGGAGATGGACGGTGGAAACAAGGTGCAGGTGTGGGAGATGGAAGGCAGGTGTGGGAGATGGAAGTGAAGTACAGGTGTGGGAGATGGAAGGTGGGAGTGAGGTGCAGAGGAGATGGAATGTGGAAGGCAGGTGTGGGAGATGGAAGGTGGAAGTGAAGTACAGGTGTGGGAGATGGAAGGTGGGAGCAAGGTGCAGATGAGATGGAAGGTGGAAGTGAAGTACAGGTGTGGGAGATGGAAGGTGGAAGGCAGGTGTGGGAGATGGAAGGTGGAAGTGAAGTACAGGTGTGGGAGATGGAAGGTGGGAGCGAGGTGCAGAGGAGATGGAAGGTGGAAGTGAAGTACAGGTGTGGGAGATGGAAGGCAGGTGTGGGAGATGGAAGGTGGAAGTGAAGTACAGGTGTGGGAGATGGAAGGTGGAAGGCAGGTGTGGGAGATGGAAGGTGGAAGTGAAGTACAGGTGTGGGAGATAGAAGGTGGGAGCGAGGTGCAGAGGAGATGGAAGGTGGAAGTGAAGTACAGGTGTGGGAGATGGAACGTGGGAGCGAGGTGCAGAGGAGATGGAATGTGGAAGGCAGGTGTGGGAGATGGAAGGTGGAAGTGAAGTACAGGTGTGGGAGATGGAAGGTGGGAGCGAGGTGCAGAGGAGATGGAAGGTGGAAGTGAAGTACAGGTGTGGGAGATGGAAGGTGGAAGGCAGGTGTGGGAGATGGAAGGTGGAAGTGAAGTACAGGTGTGGGAGATAGAAGGTGGGAGCGAGGTGCAGAGGAGATGGAAGGTGGAAGTGAAGTACAGGTGTGGGAGATGGAACGTGGGAGCGAGGTGCAGAGGAGATGGAATGTGGAAGGCAGGTGTGGGAGATGGAAGGTGGAAGTGAAGTACAGGTGTGGGAGATGGAAGGTGGGAGCGAGGTGCAGAGGAGATGGAAGGTGGAAGTGAAGTACAGGTGTGGGAGATGGAACGTGGGAGCGAGGTGCAGAGGAGATGGAATGTGGAAGGCAGGTGTGGGAGATGGAAGGTGGAAGTGAAGTACAGGTGTGGGAGATGGAAGGTGGAAGGCAGGTGTGGGAGATGGAAGGTGGAAGTGAAGTACAGGTGTGGGAGATGGAAGGTGGGAGCGAGGTGCAGAGGAGATGGAAGGTGGAAGTGAAGTACAGGTGTGGGAGATGGAAGGTGGAAGGCAGGTGTGGGAGATGGAAGGTGGAAGTGAAGTACAGGTGTGGGAGATGGAAGGTGTGGGAGATGGAAGGTGGGAGCGAGGTGCAGAGGAGATGGAAGGTGGAAGTGAAGTACAGGTGTGGGAGATGGAAGGTGGGAGCGAGGTGCAGAGGAGATGGAAGGTGGGAGCGAGGTGCAGAGGAGATGGAAGGTGGAAGTGAAGTACAGGTGTGGGAGATGGAAGGTGGGAGCGAGGTGCAGAGGAGATGGAAGGTGGAAGTGAAGTACAGGTGTGGGAGATGGAAGGTGGAAGGCAGGTGTGGGAGATGGAAGGTGGAAGTGAAGTACAGATGTGGGAGATAGAAGGTGGGAGCGAGGTGCAGAGGAGATGGAATGTGGAAGGCAGGTGTGGGAAATGGAAGGTGGAAGTGAAGTACAGGTGTGGGAGATGGAAGGTGGGAGCGAGGTGTGGGAGATGGAAGGTGGGAGCGAGGTGCAGAGGAGATGGAAGTGAAGTACAGGTGTGGGAGATGGAAGGTGGAAGGCAGGTGTGGGAGATGGAAGGTGGAAGTGAAGTACAGGTGTGGGAGATAGAAGGTGGGAGCGAGGTGCAGAGGAGATGGAAGGTGGAAGTGAAGTACAGGTGTGGGAGATGGAACGTGGGAGCGAGGTGCAGAGGAGATGGAATGTGGAAGGCAGGTGTGGGAGATGGAAGGTGGAAGTGAAGTACAGGTGTGGGAGATGGAAGGTGGGAGCGAGGTGCAGAGGAGATGGAAGGTGGAAGTGAAGTACAGGTGTGGGAGATGGAAGGTGGGAGCAAGGTGCAGAGATGGAAGGTGGGAGCGAGGTGCAGAGGAGATGGAAGGTGGAAGTGAAGTACAGGTGTGGGAGATGGAAGGTGGGAGCGAGGTGCAGAGGAGATGGAAGGTGGAAGTGAAGTGCAGGTGTGGGAGATGGAAGGTGGGAGCGAGGAGCA